>NW_008338999.1:2988634-3028163 GCF_000622305.1 Nannospalax galili
GGATGGCAGAGACCATGGGCAGGCCTCTTTGGGGTGATCCCCATATTTTCATGGTTTTATTTATGGCTCTGAGGTCCTGCAGCAGTCTCCATGCCCCTGTCTTTTTCTTTATTACAAAGACGGGGGTGTTCCATGGGCTCCTGGAGGGCCTAATGTGACCCAGCTGTAGCTGTTCTTTTACATGTTGTTGTAAAATGAGTAATTTCTTCCTGGGTAATGGCCACTGTTCCACCCAGACTGGTTCTTCATTGGTCCAATCAAGGCAGGGAGTTTGGTAATCAACAGTGGCCCTTAGAATTGGGGGTCATTTTGTTTTAGGGACCTCATCTGATCATCTATTTTAAGGCATTTCTCTTCAGACCCACTAGTAAGAACTACATTGAGGTCTCCCAAGATATCTCATCTTATGAGGTTTGTAGCTATATCTGCAATCAGGGGTCTTATCGTGCCAATCTCTCCATCAGGGTCTTCCCATTTATAGAAATTTTTAGTGATGAATGCTTGGGAGGCTCCCCCTATCCCTATTAGTTGGGGTCCTGGTATCAATTCCCAGTGTGGAGGAACCTCAGATTGCTTTAAGATGGTTCTATCAGCTCCAGTATCAAGGAGGCATTTGAAAGGCTTATTGTCTATTTTTATGGTTAATTTTGGATGGGCACTTTCTGTAATACTGGTTACCCACAATGTTTGTGGCTTCCCTCTTGTTAGAGGGGCTGAGAGCTGCCCCTGAGGAAGTTTAAAGGCGGCAAAGGCTTGCCATCCCTGTCATTTTTAGATCTACAATCTTTTTTTCATTGATAACCTCTTTTACAGCGAGGACAGAGGGTTTTAGCGGGTGTAGTGGCAGCTGAGTTATTTTGAGGGCAATTTTTTATCTAGTGTCTAGTTTCTCCACATTTAAAGCATTTTGAGTTGGACTGAGTCGTAACCACAAGGGCTTGGGCAAGGGAGGAAGCCTGGTGCATGGCAGTTCCTATATCTTGAGTAGCCATGATCCATTTGTCATAATGTTCATTCTTTAGTCCCTGACATGCTTGTCTGTGTTCAGGGGTCATCCCTTCCCAGACAAGGCTGTTCAAAAGTATTGTTTTGGCTGCAGGATCTGTTATTTTTTTTTATCCGAGCTTGCCTGCACTCTTAGTATGAAGTCTGGAAGAGCCTCAGTTGGCTTCTACTTTAAAAATGTTAATGAGGAGGTCTCTCAAGGCCCAGTGGACAATGGTGTTAAGCGATCCCAGGCCTGCAGGGCACACAAGCGAATCTGCTCTATACCACCAGCAGTAATTGCAGCTTGCTGAATTCCTGTGGAGAAGTTACCCTGACCAAAAAGCTGGTCATAATTCCAATCTATAAATCCAGGTGGTGGATCCTGTCCTGGCTGGGGTCTCAGCTGTTGATTATGAGTGTCATTTCTCTTAACTTGCATTAGGCACTCATCTCTAAATAAGGCTTCCCATTGTACAAATAATGGACTGGGGAGTGTGGACCTACAGATGTCTCTCCAATCTTGGGGATGCAGGTTAGTATTAAATGTCTGTAGTATGGATTTAGTCCAAGGAGCATGAATTCCATCCTCCCTCACAGCTTGACGCAAATCTTTTAACTCTGCTGCAGGGAGTGGATACCAAGCTAGGGGACGCTGTCTGGTTATTTGCAAATTGACAGGAAAAGCCTCTACTGGTGGGTTTTGGGGGTCCTGAGACCGCTGAGGCTGAACATTTTTAGGCTGGCAGCTTTCACTGCCTTTAAGGCTACACAGCTGCTCTGTAGCTGGGCGTGGCTCCACAGGCGGTGGCTGAGCCTCACGGCTTGGAGGCAGTCGAGGAGGAGGAGGAGGAGGCGAGTTTACCTGAGAATCTTTGTAAGCTATTGAAATTTGGGCTTTAGTATCTGGGCTTATTGAATTAGTTAGTGGGCAATTTTTAGGGTCTTTTTTATCATCTAAAACCTCCCTTTTATTACTCTCTGGCATTTGTAAATTTTTTTCAATTTTAGGTGGGTTTTTTAAACATTGCTTGATGGCTGCCATTATTGCAAAAAATGAAAGAGGAAAATTATGCTTTTCTTGGGCTTCTTTTTTATATGCTAAATGTGCAAGAAAGTTCCAAACCTCTGGATCAGATATGTCTGCTGATAAGATCCAGGGTGCAAACCGATACACCTCACTCCAAAATTTTAAGCTTTCCTCCTTTGCAATTTTAAGCCCTCTGGATTTAAGCAGGGTCTTAAGAGAACGAATCTAAAGTTTTTTCTTACGTGATACAGAATTTCCCATTGTAAGGAAAAGGTGTTTAATGTTCTGCAGGAATCTGGCACTGCTCTGACAGGCAGAAGTTTTAAACTGCAGAAAAAAATATGCCTGTTTTAAGTCTTTTGTCTAAAAGCCACTTTAGCAAGTGACAGGCCCCTAGGCTACAGGAAAAAAGGTGTTACTTTCTAGCAACACATCACCATGAATTCCTAGGTGCTTGGCAGGGGCTAGTTAATTTGAATTTTCACCTAACCGGTTCTAGCTGTGGCTTGAGTGTTCTGTGGCAGGAAAACAAAACTGGCTAGAAGAAATCTGCCAGACTCCAAGGCTTAAGTGGAAATCCCTGGAACTTTTGGGGATTTTCCTAGTGGTCTTCAGATAGAAAAGTGGAGAAGTGACGGTTTCCAAAGGGACGTGCCTGAAATTAAAATTTCAGGGGATTCCAGTGGTTCCCAGTCACCACACCTTCCCGCATATTTAAGAGGCTGGCGGCCACCCTGGTGGTTCTTACTGGCCGATGCGTCACCAGTTACCAGATATGGGGCTCATGGGGGATCTCGGGGCACCAGCTACTAGTGTGGCGCTGGTCCCCTGTGCGCACCCTGGAGTGGCGGCGGGTCTTGTCGCGCACCGCGTCACTGTCCGCCGCTGGGGTGCTGAGGGTCTCGCGCACTGTGTTGTTGGCTTCTCTCCGCGTTGGCGAAGCTCTCTGCTTCTCCGCTGCTTCTCCGCTGTGGATCCCTCTGCTACCGGGGCTGGCCCGGTCGAGTGCCGCCCTAATTTCACCTGTGCACTCTGTCTCTAGATTCGGGACCCGTCAGCTGCCGGGTCACGAGGAGAGGCGCAGAGCGGCTAAAGCTAAGTGTCCGTGAGTCGGCTTACGAAGAGACAGCTCTCTCCGGGAAGGCTGGATCGTAGGCAATGAGACACAGGACTCAGCTCAGTCCGTGTTACAGCTCTTTATTAAGTGACTCTGCTTGGCTCCAAGTCTCAGTGCTCCAGCTCCAGTTCTAGCTCCAGCTTCAGCTTCAGTTATTGAGGGGAAACAAGGAAACTTTATACCGTGGGGGTATGGCATTTTCAGAGCCGGAGGCCGTGTTTCTGTGGCAGCTACTTCAAAAGACGAGTCAGGAAGATGCCAGGAAGGCACTCTGCTGAAAAAGGAGTCTCTGCATTTGAATCCGAGCCCATGGGCTTTCCGGACATGGAGAAACTGCTACTTTACACAGCAGGAGTCCCCAACACAAATAGACCGTACAAAACATTCAACACACCAGCTTCAGACTATACATTTCTTTAGAAGCATGCATGGCCACACTTTTCATTATAGATCATATGTTGGACTAGGAAATGTAGTCTTAACAAATGTAAATTCAGATATCAATCTTTTCCAATCACCATGTCATGAAACTTATAAATTAAAATAGGATTGGGAAAGATTAGAAAAATCACAAATAGGGGCTGGAGAGAAGGCCCAGAGGTTCAAAGCACTTGCTGCTTTTACAGAGGATCTGAGTTTGGTTCTCAGAACTCATAGTAGAAGGCTCACTACCACCCAAAATTCCAGCTCCAGGGGATCCAAAGCCTTCTTCTGGCCTCTGCAGGCACCTGTACACATATTTACACATATACACACAGATTTATACACATGTTCACATAAATGAAAATAAAAATACAAATCTTATAAAAGAAAATTCAGAAATTGTGGATGTAAAACAATATATTCCTGAGCAATTCATCAAAGAAACAATAAAAAGAGAAATAAAATGATGTCAAGCTAAATGGAAACAGAAACACAGAACACCAAAACATTTAAAGGGTGTAGCAAAAACAGCTTTATAGGGAATTTACAATGACAGGTACCTATATCAAGGACAAAGAATAACTTCTACATAAACTATGTAAATTTACAATCCATATAAACAGAAAAACAAAAACAAAAAGTGCCTAGAGTCAGCAGAAGGAAGAAAGTAATTTAAAAAAACAGGGTAGAGCTGGGGCCGTGGTGGCACACACCTTTAATACCAGCACTTGGGAGACAGAGGCAGGCGGATCTTTGTGAGTTCAAGGACAGCCTGGTCTACATAGTGAGTTCCAGGACAGCTGGAGCTACAGGGAACAGAAAAACAAACAACAAACAAAAAAACAGGGTAGAAACAATTACAATAGAGATGATGAAAACAACAACTTTTGATATTTTGGTTGTTAGCCTTTAACAACTGTGCTATCTTTCCAGCCTGCATAGCTCATCACCTGAGTAAGACCTGTGTGCTTCACCATCATCAGTTTTGTGATGTTGAATATATTAGTTGCTAGCACTGGGTGAGGAGAAATTAAAGTGCATAGGTCCTCTTGTACATGATTCTGTATTTTGCAATTTCTGTGTATCTATAATTCAGAATAAAAACTTAAAAACAGGAAAAAAAAAACCAATGGTTTTGAAAAAGGTGAAGCAGCAAACCTTTGTGTAGATCAATTAAGGAAAACAAAAGCAGAGATAGAACTCTGAAAATATAAATGATGAAAATGATTGCACGGAAGTACAAAGAATCCTGAGATATACTGTGCACCACCACACTGGATAACCTAGATGGAACAGATACACTCTAGACACATGTCACCTACTAAATGTGAATCATAAAGAAATCGAAAATAGATGCAGAAAATCTGAATAGACTGATAGTAAATAAGGGATTAAATCAGTAATCAAAAGCTTCCCAAGGAAGAAAATCTCAGGACCAGTAAGTTACCAGAATTAAAGAATAGTTGACTGCACTGAGGATTTTCAAAACCTCCCCAGAGTAATGAGAACTCCCCAAATCATTTACAAGGCTAGCCAGCACTGGCTCATTGCCTTGATATAAAAGGAGGAGAAGGAAGAGAAGAAAGAGGAGGAGGAGAAAGAGGAGGAGGGGGTGGAAGAGGAGAAGGAGGAGGAAGAGGAAAGCGAGGGCAATAACAAGCTGAATTCAACGGCACATTAAAAGGATCACACACCATTATCAAAAGTAATTTACCCATGGGATGCACAGATGGTTCAACCTATGTAAATCAATCAATATGATACACCTCAATAATAAACATAAACGTATGATCATCACAATAGATTTGAACACCAACATCCTTTCAGGACCAGAATTCTTAAATTAGACATAGAAGGAATGCAATTTAACCTGATAAAGACCATATATGGCCATCCCACACCTATACCACAATAGTAAAAAGTTGATAGATTTTTCTTTGAAAAATGAACAAAAAAGATGATTACTCTTGTCATGTCAATGTAATAGTAAATGTCTTGGCCAGAACAATTAGGTAATTGAAAAAAAGAAAAGAAAGAAATCTAAATTGTAAAGGAAGAAGTGTCTTGAAGTCAACACTATGCTAAATAAATATTTTATTTATTCTTTTTATTTATATGTATGAGTGTTTTGCCTGCATATGTGTAAGTGCATTCATGTCATGCTATGCCTGCAGAGGCCAGAAGAGGGCATTGGATCTGTAACTGGCATTATGAATGGTTATTAGCTGCTATGTGTGTGCTGGGAATTGAACCTGGGTCTTCTGCAAGAGCAACCAGTGCCCTTAACCTCTGAGCCATCTTTACAGTTGAATGCTATATTATTTATAGAAAGCCAGAAGACCACACACACACACACACACACACACACACACACACACACACAAAACAAACAAACAAAAACAAAACAAAACAAAAACCCCAAAACTATTAGAACTAATAAGGTCAGTGGGGGTGCCAATACCAAATTAACTCACATAAATAAACTGAATTCCTATATACTAGTAACAAACTATTCAAAAAAGAAATTAAGGGAATCTCACAAATCCTATATAGAATAGTGCCAAAATACTTAGGAATAAATTTAGCCAAGGCAACTGAGGACTTGTAACTGAAAACTCTGAGGCATGATGAAAGAAACTGAAGGCTCAAAGATGGAAAGATATGCTATGTTTGTTCCTGGGTTGGAGTTTTTTCTTCTCAAGTCTCGCCTTTTTGAATGAAAAATATTCAGCAGAGAGATACAGACAGTTTATTTAGCAATGTGATAATAGACCCCAGAGGGCTTGGAGCAGGCTGACCCAAAGGGAGGGGGGGGCATACAACCACAGGGGATTTGGGGTTTTCCCTTTTGTAAAGAGTTTCATGAATATTTATGAGATGTGTGGCGTATTCATGAGGTAAGGTGACTTTTTCTCCCCTTTTAAATCATAGTGTACTAGATTTGTTTTAGGGTATTTCTTCCATGATTTTTAAAGGCCCACAAAGAAAGGGATTGTCAAAACCAAATTGCAAATGATAGTATAATGAACTCTTCTTTTAAGGGTGTAGACCCTCAGTGCCCATGTGCTGCAATTAGAAAAGGACCTTGATGTCTCAACTTCTGATAAGGTGGAAAAACCTAAATGCATCTTCAAGGATATTTAATCACAAAGGGACATTTATTTGACTGTAGACACAGCTACTGAGCTACAGCTCCAGTCTCCTTGGTTACCTCACGTCGAACTCCCTGACTAGCTGGTCTCATGTTTATGGATTGAAAGAGTTATTGTTAAGATGTCCATCCCACACAAAGTGATCTACAAATTCAATGTAACCAGTGTCAAAATCTTTATGCATTCTTCACTGAAAAAAAAAAATCTAAAATTTGCATGGAACCAAAGCAGATCAAGGACAGACAAAAGCAATCCGGAATAAAAGAACCCGATTTCAAAATATGCTATAAAGCTACAGAAATCAAAACAGTCATAATGGCATTTAAAAAACAGACATATAGACTAATAGACTTTGGGGTCTATTAGGGAGTATGGAATTAAATCCAAGTCTCAATAGTCAGTTGATCTTGTACAAAAGTGTCAAAACTACACTATATAAAAAGAAAATCCCTTCAATAGCTATTGTTGGGAAAACTGGTATCTACTGGCAGAAGAAAACTGGACCTATATATTATTCAAATTAAATTCAAAACAGATTGTAATATTTTGGCAAAACTACTAGAAGAAAATATAAGGAAAACCTTTTGGACATTGGTTTTGGTGTTGATGCTTTAGATGCGACTTCAAAAATATAGACCACAAAGGCAAGAAGAAACTAGTAGGATTGCATCAAGGCAAAAAGTACAGCAAAAGAAAAAAATCTTCTGAAGAGACAACCTACAAAATTTAAATGTGTGTAAATCATGCTTCTGAGAACCAGTAAGGATTCAAAGTAGATAAGGGCCTCAAACAATTCAATAGCAAGAAAGACAAACCAGTTACAAATTGGGCAAAGGAATAAGTGGGCATTTATCGAAAGAGGACATACTATTGGGCAACAGGTGCAGAAAAGATGCCCTGCAGCACTAATCTTTGGGGAAATGCAAATTGAAATCACAAAGAAATAGCTCTTCACACCTCTTAAGATGGTTGTTAGAAGAAAGTGCTAGAGAGAATATTGAGAAGAAAACCTTATTCACCACAGGTGGGAATGTAAATCTGAGCACCATTATGGAAAATCTTATGGAGGCGTAAAAACAATTAAAAATAGAACTACCTTATGGTCCACTAATCCCACTTCAAAATATCTATCCAAATAATTTAAATCCAATATGTTGAAAAGATATCTGCATTCTCATGTTCATTAAAACATTAATTTCCAGAGCCAAGATTTTAAATCAGCATCAGCATCCATCACTGAGTAAGTAGGTAAAGAAAATATTACACTTATATGTATACATATATAAATACATATAGTATATAATGGAAATATCCACATATATATATATGACTATTATTCAGCCCCCCAAAGAAGATAGTCCTGTCATGGAAAGATTGTACACTAAGTGAAATAATGTAGGCACAAAAAGACAAATACTACCTGATGTCATCTGTATTTAGTCTAAAAGTGTTAAACTCACAGAGGCAGAGAGTAGAATGGTGGTTTTAGGAAAGGCAGCCTAGGCAGAGCAAGAAGGAGTTGGGCAAAGGGTGCAAGTTTCAGCTGGGCAGGATAAATAAATTCTAGAGATCTAGTGTACAGCATGATACTGCATACTTGAAATTTGCAGAAGAGTTAGGCTGAAATGTTCATAACGCACACTGATGGAGTAATTGTGAGAAGTTGGATATGTTAATTAGTTTTCTGATATTAATCATTTAATAATGTACACACATAAAAGTAACACATATACATTGCAAATATATGAAACATTTATCTATCTATTATATCCCATCCTGCTGGTATGGGCTGGTGGGGGGATACAGTTTGTGGGTCCAGAAAAATGTAGAAATTCTGACTTTCCATCTTACTGCTTCTTATAGTTTTATTTCTGTAGCTATAACATAGGGGAGAAAGGGTTTATTTGGCTAACGACTCCTGGTTACAATTCATCACTGTGGGAAAGTCAAGGCAGGAACTTGAGTCAGCTAGTCACATCCAAGAACAGAGAGAGAACACAAATGCATGCATGCCAGTGCTCAGCACCCTTTTTCTATTCTTACATAATTTAGGGTCCAGCATATGAAATGGCACCACCTATATTCAGAGTAGGTCTTCCCGCCTCAATTAATTCAATTAAGAAATTTCTCACAGAATGCCCACAGGCCAACCTTATCTGGACAATCCCTCAATGAAACCCTATTCCCAAGTGATTCTACTTCATGTTGACAATTAAAACTATCACAGTGCTATTGAGCCTGAACTTCCTCACCTGGACAGTAGAGGTATTATGTACTTTTCTTTTGGATTACGAAGACTAATTAGATGATATTTCCAAAGTCTAAAAAGCACTTTAGCCGGAGTCAGTATCAAGCATGTGAAACCATATGTAATACAGTAACAATTTTTCTTTTGAGACAGGGTCTCCCTGTAACCCCAATTGGCCTGGAACTTACTATGTAAACCAGGCTGGGCTCAATCTTACAGAGATCCACCTGCCTCTGCCTCCCGAGTGCTGGGACCGAAGGTGTGGGCCACCACATCCAGCTGATTTTATTATTGTATTCACTTGAAGTTTAGATTAGACTTCCTGAGAGTAGGAGAGTACTTGGGTAATTCAAGCTTCTCCTTATTCAAGTATGTTGCTAGCAATAGGAAGCCTTAGACAAGACCACAAATCCTAGGGAAAATCCAGGAGGAAAAGTCACCAAGTTTTGGAATGTGATAATTTTAGTACCATCATTGCCACTGACCTGTTTGAGACATGTTATTTGACTCAGACTCAGTTTCCTAAACTTTGTTATTGGCAGGGTTGTGAAGATTTGGTAAAGAGGAAGGGTAACTTTTAGGATTACTTTTTTTCTTCATAATGTATTGAATTCCAGACCTCCAAGTGTCTTGACCCTTTCTGGCTCTTAGGACTACCAGTCTCTTGACTTCGGAAGAGGATTACTCAGGGAGTTCACCATCTTCTTCCCACCCTAGCCCCATGCCAGCTCTGAAAGACAAATTGGTTTAAATGAGATAGCACCCTTAGGTTTTTATGTCCCACCATGTGTCAAATTGTTTTGTTCTCTCAGAACTTTTCAGTGATGGACCAGGGTCTGCTAAAATACATTGCTTTTTCACTGAACACAGTCTAATTCAAGTAATACTTATAGGAAGTGTTCAAGAGGAAAATAAGACTTAAGCTTGTTTCTCTGGTTTGCTGGACTGTAGAAAGTGCCTACTGGTTCAGTGATCTGAGAATACATATATAGGTATATATACATGTATAAAAATTTATACAAATATTCATGTTTACACATATACAAATACAGATTCTTATTAAATTTGTGAAAGTTAATCATATCACAGACCCGAATATTTGAATACTAGGATTCATAGATGTTCAAGGAAAATTGTTAGTATAATAAACAGATTCCTAATCAAGTCTGTTTTTGGATCTTTTTTAAAAAAAGATTTTAGTGTGTGTGTGTGTGTGTGTGTGTGTGTGTGTGTGTGCGCACGCGTGCCTCCATGAGTTTATATATGCCATATACATGCAGGAGCCCACAGAGGCCAGAAGAGAATTTCAGATGCCCTGGAACTGAAATTACAGGCAGTTGTGAGCCACCATGTGGGTTCTAGGAGCCAAACCTGGGTCCTCTACAAGAGCAGTACGTGTTCCTCTACAAGAGCAGTACGTGTTCCTCTACAAGAGCAGTACATGTCTTCACTGCTGAGCCATCTCTCTAGCCCCTTCTTTTGGTTTTCTAATTATTTGAATAATTAAGCATTCATTAAGGATTTATGTATTATGAAGGAATATTCTGAATTCTAAGGGATAAGATGTGGCCACTCTCTTCGCAGAGCTTGTAATCTAATTGAAACACAAAGAAAATATAGGCACATGGAATCACTAGAAAAATACTGCACTAGGTATTTATTTCATACTGCCAAACACACATTTTTTCCATATATCTAACTCCAAAGATGCCTCAGCACACTAAGATTCTTATATTACAGATTTTCTAGACTAAATAAAAGCTGCATTTGATATGCTAGACTTTATGAAAACTAGAGGTGTCTGCTCTATGAAGGGCCATGTTAAGAGGATGGAAGGGGAGACAGTGGTACCAGTCCCCCATAGAGAGCAGCTAAGCACACACAGGTCTCTGGGTCCAATCCCCAGGACCAAACAAATACCTAAGTATAAAATAAAACAAATAAAATAAGTCACAGACTAGGGAAAACTATTCGCAAAACACACTGTTGGTGAAGGGGTAAAAGACTATCACACAAAAAACTTAAAATAGGAGCTGCAGAGACGGCTCTGCGGTTAAGAGCACAGGCTGCTCTTTCAGAGGACCCAGGGGTTGAATTCCCAGCACCCACATGGTGGCTGACAACAGTCAGTAGCTCCTGTTCTAGGGAATTCAATTCCCTTCTCTGACCTCCGCCTACATGCATGGAATGCACTCATATACACAAAATACAATATTAACAACTTAAAACAGTAAGTAAACAAATAATCTAACTAAATAATGAGCCAAAGATCTTACTTACAGTTACTTACACTTCACCAAAGATGTACAGATGACAAAGACACCTATGAAAAGATGGCCCAGATTGGACGCCATTAGGGAAATGAAAATTAAAACATGAGTGAGGCTCCACTATCTACAAATAAAATGGCCCAAACATAGATCACTGACAGCATCAAGGGCAGGGAGGGTGTGGAGTGGTGGGTGCTCTTCCATACCTTGTTAGTTGAATGTGAAGTAGTTTAGCCATGTGGAAGACAGCTTGGCAGTTTCTTACCCCAGGAAAGATAGTCTTACCCTAAGGTCTAGCAATAATGTTCTTTTGCATCGAGAGAGATACAGAGAGAAAGAGAGAGAGAGAGAAAACGTATTTATAGGAAGTTTATTTACAACTGCTAAAAGTGAGAAAGAGCCACAATGTTCTTCTGTAAATGAACTGATAAAGCGTGGTGCATCTAGGTAATGGGATATTACTCAGCACTAAAAAGAAATGAACGACTAAGTTGTGAAGACACACGGAGGAACGTGAAATGCACATAAGTAAATGAAAGAAACCAATCCCAAAAGCTCACTCTATTATTCCAATGATATTCTGGAAGAGCAAAAGTACCAGCAGTGGGCTTGGAGAGGTGGCTCAGTGGTTAAGAGCACTTGTAGCTCTTGCAGAGGACCTGGTACTTACAGGTGGTTCACAACATCTGTAACTCCAGTTCCAGGATCCATTGCCCTCTTCTGGCTTCTGCAGGCACTACATGCACTTGGTATACTTAAATGCATACAGGCAAAACATTCATACACGTTAAAAATAAAAGGTCAGTGGCTTCCAGGCATGGCTGTGGGGGGATGTATGAATAGGCAGAGCACAGAGGAGTTCTTTTTTTGTTTGTTTGTTTGTTTTCATTTTTGATTTTTGAGACAGGATCTCCCTAGTAACCCTAACTGGCCTGTAACTCACTATGTAGACCAGGCTGGCCTCAATCCCACAGAGATTTGCCTGCCTCTGCCTCCCCAGTGATGGGATTAAAGGTGTGCACCACCATGCTTGATAATACAGAGGATTTTAAAAATATATAATATTTTTATTAGTTCTTTGAGAATTTCATACAATGTATTTTGATCATGTTCACCCCCTACTCCTCTCCCAACTCTTTCCAGATCCATCTCCACCTCCCTACCCTTTCCTAATGTCATTTCCTTTTTTTTTTTTAATAGCCCATCATGTCCAATTTGTGCTGTCCATGATCTTCTGGGTGTGGGACTATCCACTAGAGCACAGTCAACCTTCAAAGAAAACTGACTTTCCCTCCCCTAAATCCATCAACTGTCTATAGCTCCTCGGATAGGGGTGGGGGCTTGTGAGCCCCTCCATGCTCCATGTTGGAATGCTGACTGGCTTGATCTTGTGCAGGCAACCACACAGCTGCTGTGAGTGCAGGAGTGCGTGGTCTTGTCATGTCCAGAAGATACTGCTTTGCCCTGGTCCTCCCTGACCCGTGGCTCTTAGTCTTTCCTCCCACTCTTGCTCATTGCTCTCTGAGCCTTCAGTAGGTGGAGGGTTGGGGGAGTGGTACACATGCCCCATTTCTGGTTGAGCATTCTGCTGACAATCAGGCACAGAGGGTCATGTAATGCCCTCAGAGATCAGAAGAGGGCGTCAGATCCCCTGGAACTGGAGTTATGGATGATTGTTAGCTGCCTTGTGGGTGCTGGGAATAGAACCCGGATCCTCTGCAAGAGTAGTCAGTGCTCTTTTTAAAAAATATTTTGTTTATTATTTTTATTTTAAGTGTATGAGTGCCTGCATGTATGTGAGTGCACCTGTATCATGCAAGGCCGCGGAGGTCAGAAGAGGGCCTCGGATTAAGGATGGTTTGTAGCTGCCATGTGGGTACTGGGAATCAAACCCGGGTCCTCTGAAGACCAGGCAGTGCTCTTAACAGCTGAGCCATCTCTCCAGTCTCTACTCAGTGCTCTTAACTGCAGTCCCAGCACAGAGGATTTTTAAGACAGTGAAAATACCCTGTTGGTTGTTATGATGTGGTTTCACATTTACCCACATCTGCAAAATGTATAGCCAGTGTGAACCCTCACATAACACAGACCTGATTCTAATGTGTCAGTGCATGTTCATCAGCTGCATTGGGTGTAGCACTCTGGCTAAGGGATGTTGATCATGAGAAAAGCTGTGCCCATGTGGGGTCGGGGTATATCTACAAAATCTCTAGATCTGACTCTCAAAGTTGCTGTCTACTTAAAACTGCTCTAAACTACAATTCTTTAAAAAAGGCAACCACAAGGGCTGGAGAGATGGCTCAGTGGTGAAGAGCACTGGCTGTTTGCAGAGGGCCCGAGTTCTGCTCCAAGCACCCACATGATAGCTCACAACCATCTATAACTCCAGTTCCAGGGGATCCAATGTCCTTTCTACAGGCACTGCACACATTGGTTGGTGCACTCACATACATGCAGGCAAAACACTTATATACATAAAATAAAAATAATAAATAAAATATCAAAAAACACTACTACAACAATGCAGCAGTTAATAGAAAATTACCAACCTGAAGAAATATGTATATACATCTATGACTAAATTATATATATATAAAATGGAAAAGAATATATGCATTCAATACTATATTAAGATATAGTAAAGCAAAACATTGTATACATAGGTAAAAACTGGCTATAAACATGCAACATGTATGTATACACTTCTACAAAGCATACAATGAACATAACCCAGATAATATTCAACAGTAGATGAAACATAAGCCAATTAAAATTTTACTTGCTAAAGGGTAAAAAAACGAAAGAGGAACCTTCAGGTCAAAGTCATATCTATCATATCCTTATGCTCTGGTTAAGACAGTTAAATATTAAGGAAGCAGAGACATCATGGAAAATAATTTGTCAGATGCCCTTGGCAGTTTTGTACATTCCTTGACTGGGAAATCTGACTTCCTGCCCAGGCTGGCTAGGTAGTTTTCCCTCATACACTATTCTCTACAGCTCCCTCTTTATTAGAATTTCTGGGATGATTTTTAAGCGTGTTTGTCTCTGAATTCCCAGAGAAGTTCAGTTTGTGCTGCCGCTCTTCACTTCATTTTGTCCTGCTTTCAGCTTGGGTGACATTCCCAGTCAGTTTCAATCAATCATAAGCCACTACTCTCTAAGCTTTGGGTTTTTCCTGATGCTTCAACCCTCTTGAAGCCTCTCCATGCACTTTAGAAACTCCATTTAATTTGTTAAAAGCCAATTCGAGGGATCTCGGCCTCTCAAACCGCCCTCCCCCAAATCTGTTTACCAAGCTAATTTGTTTGCTTATTTTGAGGATCAAGCCCACTTGCATGGGATTAATCTCTGCTATTTGGGACCTGTTCATCCACAATACATGTTGTTCTGTGCTTAATGGCCCTTGTCTCGGGGCAGGGATGAGGAAAAATGGATTGAAAAGAAGCAGATGGAGCTTTTTTCTTGCCTAATTTCCCTCTTTCATATCCCTAGTCACCGCACTGGTAACTCCAAGTCTAGATGCAGAGTGAGGTAGCCCATGATTACCGTCTGCCTTCTTCTTTCTTGCCTGCAGGACACACTGGGTAAGAAAGGTTTATTTTGGTCTTTTACCCTTGACACTGTAAGTGAATTTCCAAGAATAAATGTTTTGCAGACAGTTTGAATTAAAAGACTGAGGCTTGTATCAGAGAAAGATTTTGGAGTCTACTCTTCATGGTTTTATGACAGAAATCTTGAATATACTTAGACCTATAGAAAGAATGTTAGAGAGTGAAATCTGACAAATAAGTATGTATTGTATATACGAAAATGGAAGAGAATATTGGTTTTAATTTGTATATTCATCACAACAGCTTTTCCTATTTAAGAGGGGAAGAGATTTGCTGGGGATGTGGACAAGTGGTTGATCCCCAGCACAGGAATAAAAACATGACCCTAAAGGAGAAGGGAATAGAGAAATAGACTACTTTTAGAGTAGGAGGAGGATGGGTTAGCTTTCTGTCACTGTGTCAGAATCCCTGAGAGACCTCAACTTAAAAGAGTGAGCATTTATTTCAGAACAGGTTTTCGGAGATTTCAGTCCATGGTTACTTGGCCCTGTTGTTTCTAGGCCTGTGATCAGACAGAGCATCAGTATGGGGAGCACATGGCATAGCAAAGCTGCTCACCTCATGACATCTGGGAAGGAGAAGGAGTGAGTAGGGAGTGGGGGGCTGTGGTAAAACATGCTCTTCAAGGTCATACCCTCTGTCCCCTACTACTTCTACATAGGTTCTACCTATTCAAGTTTCCACCACCTCCCAGTAGCCCATTAGGTTGAGTCCATAAATAGGTTAATCTAGGGGTTGGAGAGATGGCTCAGCAGTTAAGAGAACTGGCTGCTCTTACAGAGGACCCAGGTTCTGTGGTCGCCGGCCGTGGCTACTCTCCTCTGGTTATGGCTGCTCTCCTGCTCTCTCAGCTCCTCCAATCAGTCGTCAGGTCCAGATCCCAGGGCTGGTGAGGAATCTGCGCCAGCATCGCCACATTTACACACAGGAGACCACGTTCAGTGACACAGATCTGCTTTATTGCAGGAAAGTACTGGCTTATATAGGGGTAATAGTCTAATCATAACACAGCATATGGGATCCCTTATTAGCATGGCAGACTAGTATCCTATTACAATCTAGCGGGCCAGATGCCCTATTAGCAAGATAAGTTTCAGTTTCTCTAAGTTTCGGACTCCTGGAAACCATGTGACTTACATAGTTTTCTCTCTGATAAGAAACAGGAAGCACTGCATTCTAGCACAATAGGTATGTAAGGCAAAAGGCAAAATCAGTCACAAGATTTTCCACAAGAAGATTAGATTCCTCACACCCACATGGTGGCTAACAATGATTCTAACTCCAGTTTCAGGGGATCCAACCCTCTCTTCTGACCTCTGCAGGCATTGCATGACACAGGAACAATTATATACATGTAGGCCATACACTCTTACACATAAAATAAAAATAATAAAATATTTAAAAAAATAGGTTAATCTATAGATGAGGCCAGAACCATCACGATGTAGTCACCTACCAAAGCCTCCTGCTCCCCTGACCCTAACCCTACTGCATTATAGATCAAGCCTTCAGCACATGAGATTTGGGAGATTCCAAGCTGTAGTAAGGAATATGGAGGCTAAAAAGCCAAGATAAGAGAATACTTCCAGTGGAGTGTCTAGGATCAGATGCTTCAGGAAGATCAATGGCTCCAACTGACAGGAAGTCATGGGTTGTATAACAAGAGCAGTCTTGTAGTGAGACAGCTGGGGTAAGGGTTCATTGAGAGGAAGTTTTGATAAGAATGAAGGGCAGAAATGGGAGGATATTTTTGTGAATTGTTGGAAAAGAAAGAAAAGGAGAATTACTTGGACTCTGGGTTATAAAAGAATACATCAAATAAAACAAGGAGAATGAATCTTAGCAAGGTAGAAGGGAAGAGGAAGGATGAGATGCAGGTCCTTTTGAGGAAAAGATTCTCTCATCTGAGGACAGAGACAATGAAATAATCCTACAGAAGAAACAGGAGAGGACCAAGGGTTATCTCAATGATTTATTATTGGTCTAACCTCAGTCACAGCTGGTGTATCAGTCAGTGCACAAAGATTTTCTTCCTGCTTTCACCAGCTGGTAGTTATAGTTTCTAACTGTAACTCTCCATCTGTAGACTCCCCCCCCCCTTCTAATGGTAGTTATATGTACGCCAGAGAGTTAATTTAAACTAAACTTCTTTATGATTTATCATCAGTATATGTTTGACTTGTATACCTATTTTATAAACCTATATACTTGGGATTATGTTAATATTACTTGTATGAGAAGGGCCACAAGTAGAAAAAGTTTGAGAAATCCTGCTCTATAACATGGGGCTAGCCATAAGCACGCATGTAGGTGAAGTTTCTGTGAGGTAATGTCCAGTAATGCAGGTAGAGGCAGTGATGGGATGACCACTCAATCCATGCTTAAATAAGCACAAGAACAATCCTCTCCATAACAGTCTATATTCTTCATGATGACTCAACTGAAGAACAGAAAAAGTTGTTGTTTTAGGTTTTAAAAGCAAGGTTACTGTTCTGAATTGCACCATCATGTAAAGTGGCAGGTTCAATAGAACTCACAAAATCAAATTCAGATTTCAATTGCTGTCTTCCCTCATCTGTAGCATCAGTGGATGCTACAAGAGCTGGAATTTTGGTTTGAAAACACAGAATTGAAATGCAAGCACCTCTGGACAGCATCAAAGGAGGCCCATTTAATAACCTCTTGGATGCTCTTTTGCATACAGCATGGGCATGGGGGATTTAAACTCAGTTCAAGCACCTTTCCAATTAGAATGGAACAAAAACACTACTCAATAGATTTGTTTTTCCTCCCTGGGGATATGACAAGTCCACAACAGGAGTTATATTCTGGGAAAGGAGTACAAGGAACTTATTTACAGATGAAAAGCAACCTAGACATTATGATGGTTTGATGGGGAGGGGGCAGAGACAGTCTTTTAAATATATTTTATTATGTAGCCCACTCGATTCCAGACTTCTTTTGTTTCAGCCCACAGGGATGTTTTGATGTGGTATATGTACTTTTCTTGAATTTGCTTCTCCATGACTCTGTGATATTTACATCAGTACCATGAACAGGGAGATGAATTTATCCATTCTATTCTTCACACTCTGGATTGATTCATACGCACTGGAGGAGCATACGGAAGAGGTCTCATTAATTTTAGACAGGTCACAGATTGAAGAAACATATAGGGTGCTAATTGAAAATACTAGGTTGTATACTGTCTCCTTCTTAATTTCCCAGGCTAAACATTTTCTGGGTGGCTCTCTTTAGTCACATCATGTGTGCCTGTGTGTGTTCTTTTTCTAATTAGCTTTGGGTTGCTGCATAGCTGAAACATTGCATTGAAGCTTGTCTTGAGCCAAATTATGAAGTGTTTGATTGTGTGAATGTGCTATGTTTCACTTCTCTGCCACAATTGCATCTAGGTGACACAGGCTGAAACTTCCAAGGGGAACATAATATAGCTAACAGAATATCATAGTCTGTTTCACAATTTATTTGGTACAGTTTCATAAGGAAAAGTGCCGGAAAGTCTCCATTTTATATAATTATATGCTATAATGTGCAAATGCAAGGTTTCACAATACAGTGATTCTTGACCCAGTAGCTGTCATATCCCTGGAGTTAGGACCTGCTAAGCCATCTTGAAGATATGAGTGTGTGTGTTGACTTTATTTATTTTAATTTTTATTGTATGAGTGCACCTACGCATGCATCGTGGTGCGTGTGTAAAGGTTAGAGGACAACTTTCAGGATTCTGTTCTCACCTTCCACCGTGGGCTCCAGGGATCAAATTAAAGCCGTCAGGTTGATCAGTTGTGCCATCTTTACCCACTGACCTCTGGCCTCTGCATGGTGATGACCTTAAAGACCTATGTAAACAGTTATGAATGTGAGTTTTCAAAAATGCTTTATTTTTTCATCTTTGAAGGTCTCTCATTGGATAAATTACATGTGTCTCAGAAAATAGCAATTTTGATAAACTTTCTGATGATATCAACTCTAAAATGAGTCATTAAGCTCATCCAGTTTTCATCTTCTGGAAGTAAATGATTAAAGGCATTACGTCATCAGGAAAACTTGAATGAACCTTCTGGAACGCAGGAACCAAGGCTCCTAAAATGTCTCTCTCCTCTTTGCATTTTGGCCCCTGGAACAGATGCATTCCCAACCATAGAGAAGTTGTTGGATCTTAGAAGCCTGATAGAGTCATCTAGGTGTACAGAACCATGTGTCTCACTGAGGACAGTGACTCCCAGAAAGGACTGTCCTCCCTCTCTGCCAGTGCTAATCCATGGAGTAGTAAGTCTCTCTCTTTTTGTCCTTCTCCCACATCCTCCTCCTCTCTGGAATTCTGTCATCTGCTCTGATTTTACATTTTCTCATTTCCCCTTTAGCTTCTGCTCTATGTCTAAGTCTCTGCTAGAATCTTCTCTAGGGGAAAGGCAACCATGAAGAGTGGCCTGTGTTTTCACTTGTAAAATTCACCTTCTTGAATGGGGAGGAAGGCTGTGAAATACCATTTTCTAAGCAGGACACAGGCATGGTAACTACGAACTCACAGTCGCTGTGCACACTGGCACTGGTCCTTGGAAGTCATACCTTCCTAACAGTTAGTTATGGAGGAGGAGGGGCCCAAAGGGCCCCCAACCACCTACTGCTGATTTGTTGGCAACTGATTCTGAGATGTGGCTGGGGGAGGGGAAACATGGTATCTAGTTATTAATCCACCAGGCTCTGATGGTTATTTCCAAACTCACGGTCACACAGACAGCCTTATTTAAACTCTGCAGGACACCAAACAAAGCCAAAGCTGGTAAATAGGTGACAAAAGATTTATAGGGAGGAAAGGGTAGGGGTGGAGGACTGTAGGGATAGTAGGGTGGGAGGCAGATGGGAGAGGATGCACATGTACGAAATTGTAAAAGAAAAATATTTATTAAAAAAAAACCTAATAACAACAAAAATTCATTTTCTTAAGGTTCCCTTCCATGGTTGCCAATAGTTCTTAAGCTAGGGTTGGAGCCTGCTGAGCATTTCCCCAGTTCTATGATTGAGTCGGTATGGATCTTGTGCATGCTGACACCATTGTCGCAAGTTCATACGAGCAAGTTCCCAGAGGTCTGAGAGCATGTTTTCTTATGGTCATGTACAAACCCTGGGTCTTGCAATCTTTCCACAACCTCTTCTGCAATTGTCCCTGAGCCGTGGGTGGGCGAGGTTTAATATAGGAGTCCTATCCAGGGACGTGCACTCTGAAGTCTCTTCTTCTCTGAAACTTGGTCAGTTGTGGCCTTCTCTGCGCATCACACTCTGTTGTATGAGGCAGCTTTGCTGGTAAGAGTTGAGGGATGTACTAGTGTTCTCAGTACTCCTTGTTCGGCTGTGTTCCTGAGCCTTAGGTCTCAAGGTTCCGCTGTAGATGTGTCACTTAGAGCTGGGCATCACTCAGACATATATTCTGAGTGTGACCAGTTGTGGAACTCTGTAATAACCTCCGTCTGTTGCAGACGGAGCTTCTTTGGTGAGTGGTGCACAGTGGATGTGTTTTCCTTTGTTTTCTTTCTGTATCCTCTTCACTGTAGTCATTGTGTTGCTCTAAGTATTCTCCGTGGGGCTGTTTTGGTGGACTTGAATTCTTTCAGCTTATTTGTGTCATGGGAAAATTTCTATTCCATTTAAACTATGAGAGATATTTTTGCTGGGTCAAGTATTCTGGGTTGGCGCCATAGTCATTCAGGACTGGAAGTTCTTTGGCCCATGCTCTCGTGGCCTTCATAGTTTGCGTTGATAGTTAATTGTAATTCTGAAGGGTTTTCCTATATTTGTAGCTTGTTTTTCTCTAGCGACTTTTAGTGCCCTCTATTTGTTCTCTTCATTTAGCATTTTGACTATGATGTGCTGTGGGTAGCTCTGTTCTGGTCCTGTCTAATTGAAGTTCTCTGTGCTTCTTGTATCTGTATAGGTTTGCTTTTTCTTAATTTGGGGACGTTTTCTTCTATAACGCTATTGAAGATTTGGTCAGTGCCATTGACCTGAGATGCTTCTCCTTCCTGTATGCCTATGATGCGTAGATTTGATCTTTTCATGGTGTTCCCACATTTCCTGCTGATTCCATTCCTGTGTTTTAAAATTGTTTTTCATAGTCCTTGCTTGAGGAGTCCAGTTCTTCAAATTTGTAGTCCAGTCTTGGTATTTTGTTTTCCATTTCATTCATTCTGCTTCGAAGCTTTCTCCTGTTGTTTCAAATTGACTTATTAAGTTTTTCAATTCCTTGTGAATTCACTTTTCAAGTCCAAGTTTTTGTTGTTTCATTCAGCCTCAGATTTCATATCCTTGGGCTTCAGTCACAGCTTTATGCCTTTCCTCTTTGAGTTATGTGTCTGTGTCTTCTTTAAGTTCTTTGATCATATTTATGATTTTTTAAAAACAATTCTGTATCATGTCATGGGGTTGGTTCCCCGGGGGTCTTCTCATTGTTGTACACTTCCGTAGGACTGGTTGGTTTTGCTGGGAACGTGTTCTCATGGCTTTTCATATTGTTTATGTTTCTGAGTTGGCATTTGGGCATATGAATGTCTTTTGTTGGTTGTGTGTCCAATAGGAAATTCTATTCTGCCTTTGTATAGTTGAAGTTTGGTTCTGTTTATATTGTTGATGCAGCTCGAATGCTTTTTGCTCAGGTGTGAAAAATTTAGCTTGTGATTCAGGTTCTCAAAGGATAGTAGGCTAGTCTGTGGCAGGCAGATCAGGAAGGGCAGGGGCAAGGGCAAGAGTGGGTGGGGATGCCTGTGTCTAATAAACTAAGCTGGAGAATTGAGCTAGTCTGGGTGCAGGGTATCAGGACCAGTCCAGAGGTCTAGGGCAGAAAGAGCAGGAGTAGGTCTGGGCCCAAGGCTAGAAGGGACATCAAGTGTGGGGAGAGGCTGGAGTTTCTCAGGCTGCAGGGAAATCGAGGCACAGTCTGTTTGATTTTTGTAAGACAGGATCTCCTGTAGTCCTAGGTGTCCTGGAACGTGTTATGTAGACCAGACTTGCCATAATCTCACAGATTGGCTACTTTTGCTTCCTGAGCTCTGGGATTAAAGGCATGTGCCACCATGCCCAGCCTAATTTATTTTGAAAACAAAAATAAGCTTTAGTATGTATTTTCATTATTGAAATAATACATTGCAACACACAAAATGTAGGAAAAAACAAATTTGTTATATAAAATGAAGCAAAAATAAAGATAGAAAACTGTAACATTCAAGTTACCCACAGTTAGATACTGTTAATATTTTTATAAAACTTCTTGCACCTGTGGGGCCATCTCCCCCAAACACATTTCTTCATAAGAAATTGTTATGCAAATGTGTGTTTGTCTAAGTAAACATGGTTTACCCAAGTAAATCATTTGATTTTCCTCTCCACACAAAATCCAGAGAATGGAGTTTAGGACTGGAATAGATATAACAGGAATTGGATTCATTCCCTTCTTCCTGTTCTACATTTTAGCATAATACAATTTCTTCTCGCACTCACAAGAGGACTGTTTCATTTTTGGGAACCCCATTCCTGTTTTAAATAGGAAAACAGTTGGGAAAGTGACCAGGAGATTAGAAAGCATTCTTACATATATTGAGAAACTGAAATGTTTAGGAGTCCCCTATTTTTCCATTTATGAATCACTGACCAGGGTTTTTCAAGGAAATTTTATTTTTATTTTATGTGTATAAGTGTTTTGCCTGCATGTATGCAAATGCACCCATGAGTGCAATGCCCATGGAGGCCAGAAGAGGGTATTGGATTCCCTGGAACTGGAATTACATAAGGTTGTTAGCTTCCATATGGGTTCTGGGAACTGAACTGTGGTCCTCTGGAAGAGCAGCCAGTGCTTTTAACTGCTGGGCCATTTCTCCAGCCCCTCAAGGAAATTTTGAACAGAAAGAAGACTGGATATTTGTTTTGAGTATGTTGCCATGGAAGAAACACCAGGGGTTCTATTGGAAAGTTGGATATTGGTAGTCATCAGTGTCTGTTACAAAGGCTCTGTACCTTAAACATTTCAACACAAATCAATGGTCCTCCTAAGAGAGTATCCTAAGACTAACTCACAGGAAATTCATGACAGACTGTAGAGGAGAGCCTACTACTGCCATTTTCCTAAACCAATATAATTTCTAACTGTATTCTAAATACTATCCTTACACACACAGATAAGTGTAGCTCTCAATCCTCACTAAGGAAGATTCTTCTTGCAGCAGATGGAGACAATTACAGAGATCCACAACTGGTCAAAATGCAGAGAATAACTGGCCATGGGATGTCCAGCCCTAATTGATGCATTTAGAATGCCACCCCTACACATAGGGCTCAAGGAACATCACATGAGAGGGGCTGGAACAATTGTAAGACCCAGAGGACCAGGACCTCTGCTGCTAGATACTGTCTTCAAGACATGACAGGAACCCATGAGGTTTTAACCATATAGTTGTCTAAACAAGACCTACATAATGACAACACTAGTCAACATGCCAGTGTCGATGGGGTAAATTTACAAGAGTGGGCAATCAATGGCTCCTGAGAGAGGGAGAGTCAGTTTTCTGCAGGGATGCGCTCCCTGATAGGTTATCCAATCCCAACTGGTCAGTTCTAAATACATATACACACTAGCACCACTAAATGGACTCAGTAGGTTATAAACACACACATGCACACACACACAAACACACATCTGTGTAACAATAATAAAGAAGAGGTCACAAAACTGAGAGGGAGTGGAGGGGGGACATGGAAGGAGTTGAAGTAGGGACGAGGGTGGAAATGATGTAAATATGATAACCACTGCTGCAGGGCTAGGATTCCCTCCCCTTTAGGAGGGGCCCAGACATTGGCAGACTGCCTGAGATTGCCTGAATCCAGCCTCTGCCTAACAAACTTCCCAAATTGTACTATGCCTGCTGACTAGAGGCACCTAGACCTTAGGAGGAAGCTTGAGAACATCTGATTCTCATCTGACTTGGGCCTTTGCCAGAACTCTTGAGTGGCTGGGCTAGAGCCACCTGGTCCCTCCAATATAAAATCAAAAGGGAGAACCTGAAGCCTAGAACAATAAGCTTTTCACACCTAATAAGAAAGTAACCATCCAGGTGTTTCTTTCTTATTGGCTCTACCAGCTGTCTATTCCTCTCTCCTGAAGACTGCTATGTCCTCTACAACTGAACCTCATGTACATCAGATTCTAGGAATGAGCCTTCCTAAGATGACCTGGGAATAAATAATATATGGTCCCTGCATGCACAAAATGTGATGCTTGGCCAACAGGGGGACTCTGAAAGAAAAGTTCCCAAAAGAACTCCTGCACCTTGGACTGAAATTCCTGTAAGGCTCACCAACTGATTATCACTCCAGAGATTGTGGAGTGTTTTAAATGTTGCAGATCTGGAGCCTAGTCACATTTTATCTGGGGATATCTTTAACCCCATAAAGAGCCAAACATTGCCTACCTCTGTTTCTGAATTAACTTTCTTGTGACTAATAATGTGTGTTAACTTAGCAGACCACCAGGTCTCACCAATCAAAAAGCTAAGAATGTCATCAGATAGCATCTGAGACCTATAGTAAAGTCCCTCCCATTTTGCTATGACCCGCTTACTGAATGTATTTGAAAAATGTCTTGATTTATGACTTTTCTTTGTTCTGTTACTATAAAAATGTAAGGCAACTGTTACCACACTGGAACATGGAATTTGGGGTTATCTGAATCTGTGTTCCTGGGCCATGGTCACTCATATTTGGCTCAAGAATAAACTATCTCTTATTCTCCTCAAAAGAAAGTAACCAAGGCACATCAAGTATACAAACATAAACTTCAGCCCAACAAAGGAAGGCTTGAGTCTCACACCAGAATCATAAACAACAAAAGAAATCCACATGCCAAAATTACAATGAAAAAATTATATGAAAACCCCAAATAATATGTCCCCATCAAACACCAATAGTTCTATAGAAGAGTTTTATAACAAGAACCCCCTAGAGATAACCCAGGACACACAATCTAAAAGAACAATCACAAACATGATCAAAGAATTCAAGAAATTTAAAGAATGCACAAACAAATCAAGGAATTAAAAGAAGATAGGGATAAACTTCTGACTGAATTCGCAAAAGAGAGAAATATTGAAGAAAACTCAGGCTAAAATGAAGAAGGGGAACACTCAGTAAACCAATTAGCAATGACAGGAGAAAGCCTCACCAATAGAATGAATGAAATGGAAAACAATATCAGGTTGAAGAATTGGACTGCTCAAGTAAACGTTATGAAAATTAAACAAACAAACAAGAATAGAATATGTAGGAGATGTAGGACACCATGAAAAGACCAAATTTACACATCATAGGCATAGAGGAAGGAGAAGATTCTCAGAATAATGGTATTGACCAGAAAGATCTTCAACAGGATTGTAGAAGAAAATTTCCCAGAATTAAAGACACACATGCCCATACAAATACAAGAAGCACATAGAACACCAAAAAGACAGGACCAGAAAAGAAACTCCCCATGGCATATCATAGTAAAAACACTAAACGTTCACAACAAAGAGACAATACTGAAAGCTGCAAAAGAAAAACAAGAAGTCATATATGAAGGAAAACCCATCAGAATTACAGCTGACTTTTCTTTTTTAATATTTCATCATTTTATGTGTATGAGTGTATTGTCTGCATGTAGATAGGTGCATCTGTGTCATGCAATTTCCAGGGAGGTCAGAAGAGGGTGTTGGATCCCCTGGAATTGGAGTTAAGGACAGTTGTGAGCTGCCTTGTAGGTGCTGGGAATCAAACCTGGGTCCTCTGAAAGAGTAGTCAGTGTTCTAAACTGGTGAACCATCTCTCCAGTTCGCAGCTGACTTTTCATTGCAAACTAAGAAAGTCCGAAAAGCCAAAGTATTCCCAGTCCTAAATGACCATAGATGCCAACACAGATTACTTTATGCAGCAAAAATGTCTATTAAAGTTGAAGGGGAAAGAAAAATCTTCCACAACATAAATAGGCTGAAAGAATCCATGTCCACAAAAAGAGCCTTTCAGAGATTTCTTGAAGCAATATAAAGAACCAAAGAAAGGAACGAATGTACCCAAGGGGCAACAGAAAGAAACTAAATGAGGATATAACTGTGGAAACACAAAGTTAGACCGAGAATACAAACTAAAAGGACGGGAACCAATACACAACTTTCAATAATAACTTGAAATATTAATGGACTGAACTCCCCAGTCAAAGACACAGTTGAATGGATTAAGAAACAAAAATCCATCTTTTTGTGGTCTGCAAGAAACCCATCTCACCTTGAAGGACAGGCACTACATTACGGTGAGAGGATGGGAAAAAATATTCCAAGCAGGTGTTGCAATTCTAATATCTGACAAGCAGATTTCAAACTGAAATTGACTGAAACTAATCAGAAGAGTTAAAGAGGGTCACAGGGTAAAGGGCTAGGGACAGAATTCTCCAGTGTCTTGCATTCTTATACTTTCATAGCATAAAAAATTTGCCTCCCTTCTGGTAAGAAAGCTTGTCATCAGACACAGGAGCCGGTCAGTTACCATGGTGTGTGCTACTTTTCTTTTTAAAGTTTGGATATTTGTACCTAGAAATAACACCATGATAGAGGCTTCTGGAAATTTATCCCTGGCATAGGAGAAATGGAATTGGAGCTCAGGCAGAAGGAAAGCGATACATACTGCCAAAATGACCTTGGGGTTATGTTGGTGGAGAGCTGGGAGGAGGGAAGGAGGTGGGAAACACTTGAAATAGTATTCCATGGTCAGTGAGGGTACCCCTCTCACTAACTGAACACTGAATCTAGTCTTCCATTTCTTTCCACTCAAATGACATGGATAACGTTAATGTATTTAGGTCCTATATCAATAGTTCTGATTTGCATGTAAAAGAACAAATATATGTGACAGAAAATATTTTTCAAAGTGACAAAGAATGCTTGGTGAGATGGCTTCATGGGTAAAGGCGTTTTTCCCCAAGCCTGATGACTTGAATTTGATCCCTGGGCTCTACATGGTGCATGGGGAGAACCAATTCCTACGAGTTGTCCTCTGACCTCCACATGCATGTTGTGGTGTGTGCACACATACATATGAATAAATAAATATAAACATAGCACAAATTAACAAAGAAAACAAAATCACCCACAACCACTTTAGTATTTTCATGTATTTTTCAGACATATAAAATGTAAGTGTATACACTCTTAGGTACAGAAATATCAGATAGCAATTATAACACATTTTGGACCTCATAGTTTGTACTTCAGGTTCTTGGGACTCACACATCTACCTACTGAGCAGAGAAGGCACTTGCTTCGTTTTGATAACACTTTTCCAAGTTGCTAATCATACCTTAGGAGTACAATTTTAGGAGCTGTGGAGATGGTACAGTGGGTAAAGTGATTGCTGTGTAAGCATGAAGCCCTGAGTTCAGATCCCCAGAACCTATATTAAAAACCAGGCATCACGGGCATCGAAATTCAGGTTCTCATGGTTGCATAGCAAGAGCTGTTATCCATGGAGTCATCTTTGCCCAAGAATATGATTTTTAGGGGATCACCATACCAGATCTCAGATCATATTGCAGAGTTATAGCCATAAAAACAACATGGTACTGGCACAAAAATAGACACATAGATCAATGGAACACAATAGAAGACCCAAACATGAGTTCATATAATTCCAGCCACCTGATATTAGACAAAGGTGCTAAGAACGCACAATGGAGGAAAGACAGCATCTTCAACAAATGGTGCTGGCAAAACTGGATCTCCACCTGCAGAAAAGTGAAACTTGACCATCTTTCACAAAAGTCAACTCCAAATGGATTAAAGACCTCAATAGAAAACCTGAAACTTGGAAACTGCTAGGAGAAAATGTAGGCAGCACCCTCCAAGATATAGTCATAGGAAAGGACTTTCTAAAGCAGACACCAGCTGCTCAGGGACTAAGGTCAACAATCAGTAAGCGGGACCTTATTAAATTACAAAGTTTCTGTACAGAAAAAGAAACAACTAAGGAAGGGAAGAAGAAACCCAGTGAACGGGAGAAAATCTTCACCAGCTACACATCTGACAGAGGATTAATATCCAGAGCATACAAAGAAGTCAATAAAGAAAGAAATAAGAAACAACCTAATAAAAAGATGGGAGATAGACCTAAACAGAGTTCTGAAGCGAAGAAATAAAAATGGCTAAGAAGCACCTTAAGAAGTGCTCAACATCCTTAGTAATTAGAGAAATGCAGATAAAAACTGCTTTAAGATTCCATCTTACCCCACTCAGACTGGCTAAGATCAAGAGAATGAAAGACAACAAATGTTGAGAGGATGTGGGGAAAGAGGAACACTCATTCATTGCTGGTGGGAATGCAAACTCATGCAACCACTATGGAGAGCAGTGTGGAGAACCCTAAAGAAACTAAAAATGAACTTATCATATGATCCAATCCTACCACTCCTTGGCCCAAAGGACTCATCACCTGTAGAGATACCTGTACATCCATGCTTGTTGCTGCTCTCTTCACAATAGCTAAGAAATGGAAACAACCTAAATGTCCCTCAACTGATGGTTAATGAAAATGTGGTCCATCTACTCAATGGAGTTCTACTCAGCAGTAAGAAAAGATGAAATTATGAAATTTGCAGGTAAATGGATGGATACTCAGTGAAGTAACAAACACAGAACAGCGACGTATGTTTTCCTTCATTTGTAGATTGTAGCACCAATCCCTTATATGTGAGTATATAAATTCTGATATGACACCAAGAGCCAGGTAAGGCAAAGCATACATGGAGGCAAAGGAAAAGAAACAACCTGAAAGGGGAACAGTAAGGAACAGATGTTACCTGAGGGAGGTGGAAAAAGTGGGGGTAATCGGCAGGGAGGAGAGGAGGGAGGGACATGCGGGGGACCGTGGTGTGTGTGTGTGGGGAGGGAAGATGGTGGGCGTTGGGAGATATTGGGGTGAGGGTGCACTGTGACTAGGGAAGGAGGGAGGAGGGAAACCAGATGGGAAAAATAAGAGTGGAGATGAGTAAATCTCGGAGGGCAGGAAACCTAGTGGGAAAAGTGATGCCCTAGAAACCCTATGAGAAATGCACATAGTGTCTGAACATTGATGCATATGTATACCTAGGAGCTGCTTGACAGAGAACATAGTGCCAGACAGAAGAGACCTCCCTTAGAGTGACAAGCATGCTGTACAGCACTCATCAAAGAAGCTTCTTCTTGCAACAGATGGAGGCTACTGCAGAATTGCACATCTGGTCAGGCACAGATAACATATGCCTGGGAGATGCCCAGTTCTAGGTGACACATCTGCAGTCAAATTTCTACAACTAAGGCTCATGGAACATAGGGGAATAAGGGGTAGAGAGAGGGCTAATGCACCCGTCAACTCGCACCAGTGAGGCTTCCATGTACATCAGAGTGCGATGCACACAGAAGGCCACAACTGGCCAAGTTTTGGAGAATGAGAGACTGTAGAGCACAGGATGGGATTCCTATATGGAACCTCACCCACCCATGGCTAAGGGACAATTGTGAAAGAGGAGGTGGAAAGATTGTAAGAGCCAGGACTGGTTCATGAACATAAGGAGGTGGAGGCCTCCAGGCCATTGGAGGCTTGCTCATGTGAGCCTGTAGCAGTGATGGTGTAGAGCTTGGGACCTATGTCAGCTCAATTAAACAAAGGCCCAAAGGGGAGGTGAGAAATAGGTGGCAGGCCAGCACTAGACAGAGAACTATTTGAGACTGATTGCTGCTGGGTGAGAGCAAGTATGACTTATATACGACCACTGGGTGGGCTGGATGGTAGAGTGCATAGGGTTTGGTGAGGGGTTAGGGGAGGCATGGATGAGGAAGGGGGTCTGGATTTGAGTGGGAAATGTATGAAATTTAAAAAGCTCAATAAAAAATAGTATTGTTATCTAAAAAAAGTAAAAAAGAACATGATTTTTAAGATGTTTATTTTTATTTGTGTTTGTGTGTGTGTACTCCTGGGCATGTATGGACATCTGAGGACTGGGTTTCTGGGACTGAATTGGGTCTTCAGGCTTGATAGCAAGCACCTTTCTGTACTTGCTGAGCTGTCTTGCTGGCCCAAGAACATGGTTTTGTTTGCATCATATTGATTTGCTTGGTATCTCATTAATTATTCTTCTATTGTTCAATTTTTAGTGATTCTCCCCAGATTTTCAACTATATTTTAAATTTTTATACATTCTTAAGTTATAAAAGTCACTTAGCACATCAATTATACATCAAAATTTTAACTTCCCTGTAGCTGTTCTTATAAATTACTGTATATACATAGATACTGCCAAGTCATGTGGAAAGTTAGTACCAAGTTACTTTTTTTTTTAACTGATAATGCACATTTCTCTTTTTTTTGCACTTTTAAGCCAATCATATCAGTTTAAAATATTGTCTATTTAATAAGTTCTTATGATAATGTCTTATAATAATAAGGTATCTTATTATTTTTTAAATTGAAATTTTATTTAACTATCAAGCAGAAATTTTAAAATTTTTGCCATTGTATGAGGTTTAATGACATCACCAGTTCATTGCTTTGCAAGTTGATCAGCCCATAGCAGAGGCCCACTAAATTATTTTACACACACACACATTCACATATTTAATTTTGAAATGGTATTTTATACATGACTATTTTAACCAGCCATCATTATGCATGTGTGTGTTTATGATTTATTTATTTTTATTGTGTGTGTATTCATGTTTTGTCTGCATGTATGTAAGTGCACCATGTACATGCATTATCCATGAAGGTCAGAAGAAAGGATCAAGTCCTCTGGAACTGGAGTTACTGCCAGTTGTGAGTTCCATGTGGGTGTTGGGAACTGAACTTGGACCCTCTGCAAGAGCAACCAGTGCTGTTAACCACTGAGCCACCTCTGCAACCCCAAACTTAAATCTTTTATATCTACTGTCAGTAATAATAACCCAGTAATTTCTTAATATTAGTCACATATTTTTCCCAGGACATTTTCCATTCTATTGGAGTTATAGATGTATTAGCATTCCTTTAATAATAATAATAATAGTATTAATAATAATAAACTGCCCTTCAGGTTTGATTTGATACCCTCCTTTCTATATTTCATTTTTTTCTTTTTCTCATAATTTATGTAGATTTTAAAATAGATTTGTCTGATTTACTGATTTACTTGATAGTAGAATAATTTTAGAACTTACCAATTTTTTGTTTGTTTTTTGGTTTGGGTTTTTTTGACATAAGGTCACTATGTGTCTTTGGCTGCTCTGGAGCTCCTTATGAGAACAGGCTGTCTGCCTCTTTCTCCCAAGTGTTGGGATTAAAGGCATGTGCCATCACACTTAGCTCATTTTCTGTTTTTAAAGTAACTCATTTATAGTATTATTTATATTTATTTATACTTTGATTTCCTTGGGGTTGATTTGTTATGTTTTGCCTTAAGTGCTTCAGTTTTGAGATTTACATAGTAACCTTACCTTTTCTGTATTCAAAGTCTTTCATTTATCATAATATTTTTTAACTTTATATTTTTGCTGTCCTTGGGACTTAATTGTTGTTGGTAATGTTACTTTGGCATCTTGAGTTGCAGCCAACAAATTAAGACTTGATTAACACTTAGGGACATAATATTAGCGGTTAGAGCAGGATTCACGGGCTTGCTTGGGGGGGCAGCACAAACCCTGGAAAGCCCCACCTTGTTGCCCCTCACTCCCTCTGCTTCCTGGCTGCTGGGCGGTGCCATGCTTCACCTCAGCACTGGCCCAGAAGCAATGGAGCCAGACAGTGTGATCTGCAACCTCTGAAAGTCTGAGCCAAAAGAAGCCCTGCCTTCTCTAAACTGTTTCCCTTGGGTATTTGTCACCGAGATTGAAGGAAGAAAGAAAACAAAACATAACTAACTAATGTGACTGTAGTAACGACTCCATTATATCACTGAAGAGATTTATAGCCAGAATATAAACGATAACCCAATAAAAAGCTGACAAGAATCTTGGATGGACATTTCTCCAAAGATGACATAGGCACATGGGAAAGTGTTGAACACCACTGATCATCAGGAAAGCACAAATCCAAACACAATAGCACACTACCTCACACCTGTTAGAATAGCTACTGTCAGACTCACAGAGAGACTATTGAGTGTTGGCAAAGGGTGGAAACAAATTTTGATCATTGTGTGTGACTGATGGAAATGTAAAACAGTACGGCTGATGTAGAAAAGAGGATATTCATTCACGAAATTAAAAATAGACTTGCCATATGTTCTACTAATCCCACTTCTGAGTATTTATTCAAAAGAACCAATAAAAGGCTCTTAAGAGATATCAGCCTTTATGGTTACTGTAGCATCATTTACAGTAGGTAAGAGGCAGAAATAACCTAAATGTCTCTTTTTGGGTGAATGGCAAAGAAAATACTGTACAGGTACATAGTGGAATATCATTCAGCCTTTAAAAAAACTCATCATTTGCTACAACATAAATTAGTTCTGAGGACACTATGCTAAGTAAAATAGTCCAGTAACAGAAGGGCAAACGCTTCATGATTCCATTCATTTAAGATATCCAAAGCAATCAAATCCATAGATGCTGAATGCCGAATACTGGTTGGCAGGGATATTGAAGGGGAAAGATGAGCTTTAAATAATGGATATAGACTTTTCATTATGCAAGAGAAAAAATTCTAGAGGTGTTCTGTAGAAAATAAACAGACATAGGGCCGAGGAGATGGCACAATGGGTAAAGGACTTGCCATTTGAGTTTGAGGACCTGCGTTCAGATACCCATGGGAAGCTGGACATGGTGGCACATGTCTGTAATCCTAGCAGTCCTACAGTGAGATGGGAGGAGACAGGAGTACCCAGAAACTCTAGGACCAGCTAGCCTGGCACAGTGGAGAACAGGAGAGTCTCCAGCAAGGCAAAAGATGAGAACCAACACCCGAGGTTGTCCTCTGACTTCCACATGTGCCACATTGCACATGTGCATTCACACTTGGGCACAGGAACACACACACACACACACAGATTAAAAAATAAAAATAACATTTAGAAAAAGCAGACATAGGGATTGGGGAAACGGCTTAGTTGATAAGGTGCTTCACACAGCATGAGCACCTGAAGTTTTTCCTCAGCACCCACTAAAAAAGATGTGCTGGGACTGAAGAGACGGCTCAGTGGTTCAGAGCACTGGCTGCTCTTGCAGAGGACCTGAGATTTGATTACACATGGTGGCTGATAATGGTCTGTAACTCCTGTGCCAGGGGATTCAACACCTTCTGCCTGACACAGGTACTGCATACATGTTGTGCACTTGTATACATACAGGTAAAATACACACACAAAAATGATCCCTTTGGGCACCATTTAAAAAAAAAAAAGGCTAGTATAGCCACATGTCTGTTAATCCCATCACTGGGGAGGTGGAGGCAGGCAGATTCCTGGGGCTTGCTGGACAGTCATTTCAGCTGAATCGGAGAGCCCCAGGTTCAGTGAGAGACTGTCTCACAAAAAATGAGGTGGAGAGTGATTGAGGAAGACACTCAACATAGACCGCCAGCCTTCTCACTGATGCATATACACATACATACAAACATGTGCACACACACGCACACACACACACACACACACACACACACACCAGATGGTATTAATATTGAGGTGTTTGTACATGTAAAGATTAATAAGGTAGATTTTATGCAATGTGTTTTTACATCCAAAATAAAAATTTATGTATTTGAATACTACTGGTTAAATAAAATTTCAGGATTTATTCAATGTTTAGAAATGTTCTGTGGATGTTTGAAAATATTATCTATGATGCCTTTAAACTAATCAATAAATCTTATTACTTAATAAATGCTGTGAATCATATATTCCTGGAACCGTCTATGGCATTATAGCAAGCGAGTCTTCTGTGGATTGACACTGATTTATGAAAATACTGTGCAATTACTCATCTCTCAATTTCTTCTTGAAAATCTGAAGCAACTTCCTATTACATTTCTATGTCTTTATAAATCTGTCTTACTTGATCTTTTGTTTTGACCTTAGTTTCTGTTTTATGTTTCTGTCATCTGCTTAATATGTCTTCAGTCGTCTGCATTTCTCTTCATCATGATCTTTGTCAGTAGGTATAACCTAGTTTTATTTATTTTCAACTTTAATACTTTACTTTTTCCTATTTATTTTGTACTTCCTAGTTTCTGCTTTTATATCTTCAGTATTTCCACTATTTCTATTTGATTGAATGATGCAAGTATATGTCATATTCTGAATTTTACCTGCTTTTCATTTATCAGATACATACATAAAATCCTCATTCACCATTCATTAAAATCAAGCGTCAAACAGAAATGTCACTTGCTGCCCTTTGTTCTTCCTGTCTGGACCAACATTAACTTTGAAGGTAGTTACTGTGTATGTCTGTATATATTTGTCCATATAATCATTGTAAATGTATTTGTAGAAGTTGTATGAAGTGTTGTGTGTGTGTGTGTGTGTGTGTGTGGTATGTGATGGTTGCATGTGTGTGCATGTTTGAGAAAAGGCAAAGAAGGACTTCTAGTGTCTTCCCCATCCCTCTCTTCTTTATGCTCTTGAGATGGGGTCTCTCACTAAACCTCAGCTCACTGTCACCTAGATTGCCCAATCATCATCTCTCAGAGCTTTTACATGGGTGCTGAGGATCTGAGCTCAGGTCCTTATGTTTGTGCAGAAAGCACTGTTACTCAGGGAGCCATCTCCATGCCATTTTAATGCTACAGCATCCCCAGTCTTGCTTTTGATGATCTCTTAGTAATTCCTTCTAGATAATGTGGGCACATGATACTCGCTTCTCATTTTCTTGTCCTCAAGAGCTAGTGTTGCAGGAAATGTTGGAGGCCAGCCTGATTTCTTCTGAGGGAGGTTCTTTGATATTCATGACTTTTGTTTTTGTTAGTTACTTAGAATTAGCTTTGGTAACTCAGATGAGGCCAGGTGTGTTCCTTTGTTACTCAACTACACTGGAACATGCTGAACTCTTTGAATGTACACACTAAGATTATTTTGATCTCAGAAAACATTTCTTTGGACGCATCTTTGATTTTTGTGTTTAAGGAAAGTGGTGGTGGTACTGATAACAGTTACTCAGAGTGCCAACAACACCTGTATTCAGTAATGTACATGCATTACCTAATGCAGTCACAACAAGAACCAGTCTTAGCCTCCTCCCAAAGACAAGCACAATGAAGTTCAGGAAAGTTAATCAACTTTCCCAGCCTCTTCAGCTGGTAAATAGCACATGTTTCCAAGCTCAAATGCATCACTTGAAATCCTAGGCACCCAAGGAATCATTTAGAACATCTGAAGGGCTCTCAATTCCTGACTCTTTCTCTAAATTCACCTGTGTGTTAGGCTGTCACTCAGCAGTTTATCCTGTTTTGGTTCCTGTTCATATATATACCTGTACCGTATTCATCCTTTAGAATTCTAGTTATGCATCCTGAGTTTGAATATTTTATCCACTGGATTTTATCCATTGTCTACTTTGTTTTTTTGTTGCCTAAATTTTATTAATTTTGAATTACATTTCAGGACTGATTTCAATCCTTTAAAAGGAATTTGTTTGCAAGCTAGCAAATAAAAAGCCCAATGCCAGAAATGGACTCACTCTCTCTTTTGAAGTTGTTGACCAGAGGGGTCACACAGCTCCTCAGACAATCCTGGCTATTGCTATCACGCTTGCTTATCCTGAAGAGCATCACAGTGAGCTCCTGCTGCTGAACTCACTATACACCTGAGTCGTAGAACAAACATGGAGAAGTCAAGCTTGTACTGACGTCAAAGCGTCATCTCAAGTAGCTAGCCTTGATGGTGCTGGAAGGCACTATACATGTTTCCAGAAAAGTTAAAAGTAATCATCAGTTCCACCAAGCCCAAAGATCTGAGTTCAGCCACCAGGACTCAGGAGAAAACTGACTTCCACAAGCTGTGCTCTGAACAATAAAAGATGAAGGAAGGTAAATGGATTTTATAATTTTAAAAATTTATCCATTTTTATTTGGTGTGTATGAGTGTTTTGCTTGCTTGATGTAAGTGCACCGATGAATACAGTTCTGTGGAGGCCAGAAGTGGGCATCAGATCTCCTGGCACTGGATTTATGGGTGATTGTTAGCTGCCATGTGGGTGCTGGGAACCTAACCCTGGTACTCTTCAAGAGTAGTCAGTGCTCTTAACTGCTGAGCCCCTATTTACTTATTCATTCTCTCTCTCTCTCCCCCTCCCTCCCCCTCTCCCTCTCCCTCTCTCTCTCCCTGTATTTATGTGCCACTGTGTACATATGGAGGTCAGAGAAAAATTTTCAGAAGTTTGTTCTCTCCTACCATCACATGAGTCCCAGGGATCAAACTCAGGCCATCAGGCTCGGTGGCAAGTACCTTTACCCACTGATTCATCTTACCTGCCTTAAGAGTATGCTTATTAGTGTGTAACTCTCAGGAAGAGATTTAATGGAGAAACCTCAGAATTTAATAATAACAATAATAATATATATACTTTTAGAAGTTGTGGCTTATACTTCTGTTGTCAAGTAGTTGTGTCATCATCCCTCCTGCTGGCCGTCAAACCCAGGGCCTCAGGTATGCTAGGCAAGTGCTACATCACCAGATGTGGCCAGTTTTCTGCATCCTCCTCCCTTGTGATATTTTAATTGCTATTTGTAAATATGAAATTTCCACCTCAAAGCAGAGCCAAGACCTGCACTTTATTTGGCGGGTGATTGCAGAAAGGAGGGATCAGGGGAAGGAAGGAGGAGGAATTTCCACAAGGTATGTTAAGGAGTCAGTCTTCTCTGTGGTGACTGACTCATCAGTCTTGTTCCATGTCTGAGAAACAACATGAAGCATGTCTCAGCCTTGAAAAGCAAGGACTTTTCACCTCTCTTAGGGGATGGTCAAATCCATAGGGCATTGCCCCATGGGTTGCGGAGGTATGGAAACTGGACAGGGTCTTATAATGTCCAAGAAACAGCATTAGTCCAGGATCTATCTTCAGGCCTGGAGGCAGGACCCAAATACAGTCTTGGGCCAAGAGCTCTCTAAATACTCCTTCTTGAAGCTGGCCAGCTTCCCTACAGAGTCCCTTACTGAGCAGTGGTTAGAGAGGTGCCCACTCCTGCAGCTCCAGCAGTCTGGAGTGGTAAGAAGGGTCTACTAGGGACAAATGAGTCTCTGAGTAAAGATTTGAAGAAGTAAATGCAAAAAGTAGGTTGGAGTATAGCTGTTTTCAATTACATTTAGCGTTACCCTAGATTCTAATAAACTTGAAATAGCTAATATTGCTCACAAGTTTACTGATGTTCTGAGATTTTTAATTTGCTGATACTGTGTGAATTAGGGAATCAACATGTGTGCTAAGCTGCCCTGGTATGAGCCTGTGTGTCTGCAATCTCTCCTCCTGATCTGACCCAAGCCCTTTGTCCTATTTCTTATATAACACATGTTCTGTCTTAATGAAAACCATGAATGGACAGAGGTGACCCAGGAAATTTATGTAAGTCAATCAGTGTAGTTGAAGCAGAAGATTGGCTGGAGAAAAGCAAGAACCTGGGCTCTTGAGAAAGGAGGCAGGACCTGGAAATCTCACTGTAGGCTGTTGCACACGCAGGATCTTGCTCTACCGAACCACCTGTCTTTCCTCACTGACAAGCCAGTCCCGAAGCAGAGAGTTGCTTTAAACCTGGAGTTCAGAACCACTTGAGAAGACAGGTTGCTGGATATGAACTAGTGAGTGCTGGTATACCATATAATGCTTAACATAGATACCAGCTATTTATGTTTTAGAAAAAGATTTATTTTTACTTTATTTATGTGTGTGTCAATACATATGTACTCCAACTTTACTTGTAAGCTTTTCTTTGGGATCCATGATGTACATTCAAAGAAAGATCACGTGTCATAATTTTGCCTGCTAGTCTCTTCATGTTGTAGCAAAATCTTTCTGCAATGGTCTCTGTTTGGAAGCAGAACTGATCTCGAATTTGGGTTGGTAAACTTAAAAGACACAATATGCTTCTCTCTGAATTGCTCCTGTTTAAGAATAACTGTAGGATGCAATGGCTGAAGAATGGAGGTCCCAGGACTCCTGGGTGCAGCCTCTGAGGTGCCCGCCACTCTGAAATGTAGTCAAAGTGAGTCAAAGAAGCATGGGTAGACAGCCTTATTGGGGAAGGCAGTCAGCTGTAGATCCCCTTTGCTTTTATGATTAGCAAGGCAGATGCACAGGACCTTTCTTCTGGTTCCTGGTTGGGCTCCTTCAGCCTCTGAATATGTTCACTGTGTGTTGAATCATCTTGATAATAGGAATAGGTTCCCAGTCCAGCACACAGTCCTTGGCTGGGTGCTCATTCATCTAGATCTGGAGTAATCTTCCTTCCATTAGCACTGTCTAAGGATTTTCAAGGTAAAATTATCAGGTTCATCTGAGATTAGGACAAAGGCTGCAGAATGAGTGGTTATAACTCATCAGTAGCTAAGAGAAACCAAGTGAAACCTCATGTTTACTGTGTCATTTAAAAAAATTTATTTTATGTGTGTGAGTGTTTTGCCTACTTGTGTATAGGTACACCACATGTGTGCACTGCCTGCAGAGGCCAGAAGAGGGTGTCAGATCCTCTGGAGTTACTGATGGTTGTTAGCTGCCATGTGGGTGCTGGGAACCAACCATAGGTCCTCTGTAAGAGCAGCCAGTGCTCTTAACTGCTGAGCCATCCCTCCAGCCTCCTTACCAACTATACCATTTATAAGTGAGAAAAGCAAAGGAGGGAGAAAATTTACCTCTGAAACAGAAGTAAATACATAATCTCAACTTAATTTGAGTAAAAAAATCTGAATAATTAAGACTCTAGAGGTAGAATGCAGCCTCTGATACATGTTGAACCAGTTTCAAATGACACATTTTGTGGTACTTATTTTTTTTTCTCTCTCTCTGTCTGTCTCTTCCTTTCTCTGTCCCCTCTTTCCTTTCCCTCTCTCCTTCTCTCTCCTTCTCTCTCTCTCTCTCTCTCTCTCTCTCTCTCACACACACACGCATTTGGGAAATTGAAACTAGAGTCTCATGCGTGCAAGACAAGTGCTCTACCTTTGACCTTGAGCCCAGCCCACTGCCCTGTTTTTATCCTCAGTTCTCACTCCGCCTCACTCTGTTGCCTGCATTCCTATTCTTGAAACAATCGCTGTGTTAAGGAGATGAATTTGCCTATGCTTTAAATTTTTTTTAATTTTGTTTTTGAGTGTACTGCTTGTGTGCATATAAATGAGCCTACAAAGGCCAGAAGAGGGCATTGGACCCTATGGAACTGGAGTTACAGATGGTTATTAACTGTCATGTGGGTGCTGGGAACTGAATCCAGTTCCTCTGTAAGAGCAGCAAGGGCTCATAACCACTGGACCGTTTCTCCAGCCTTATCTGGCTTCATTTCTAACTTCACAGTTTGTGACACATTATTTTCTGTGTTTATTTGTAATACAGTATTTAAATGTAATTATGACTTTTTATATCTAAACATGTATAAATTATTAAAAATAGATATGTGTTATAGATATTTTAATTTCAACTTTCATTATATTGACGTTTATAACATTAAGATTGCTACCCAA
>NW_008338999.1:3028889-3053655 GCF_000622305.1 Nannospalax galili
GAAATTGAAACTAGAGTCTCGTGCATGCAAGACAAGTGCTGTGCCTTTGATCTTGAGCCCAGCCCAATGCCCTGTTTTTATCCTCAGTTCTCACTCCGCCTCACTCTGTTGCCTGCATTCCTATTCTTGAAACAATCGCTGTGTTAAGGAGATGAATTTGCCTATGCTTTAAATTTTTTTTAATTTTGTTTTTGAGTGTACTGCTTGTGTGCATATAAATGAGCCTACAAAGGCCAGAAGAGGGCATTGGACCCCATGGAACTGGAGTTACAGATGGTTATTAACTGTCATGTGGGTGCTGGGAACTGAATCCAGTTCCTCTGTAAGAACAGCCAGTGCTCCTAACTGCTGAACCACCTTTCCAGTCCCTTGCTTTTAGCTGAAGATTGGCCCTATCCAGAGCACCAAGACTAAGAATAGGAAACAGAGTGCTCACCCTGGGGGAACTTGAACTACTGCAATTGGAAGAATAGTGCATGGATGCCAAGTGTCAAAAATAAATAAATAAATAAATAAATAAATAAATAAATAAATAATAGATACAAGTGTTGGTTAGTTTTTTTGTCAACGTGATAGCTGAGACACCTGGGAAGAAGGAGCCTAAACTGAGGAAGTTCCTCCATCTGACTGGCCTGTGGGATGTCTGTGGGGCATTTTCTTGATTGCTAATTGATGTTGGAGGGCCCAGCTCACTGTGGGCAGCACCATCCCGGGCAAGTGGGCCTGCTCTGTGTAAGAAAGGTAGCTGAGCAAGTAGAGGGAGCAAGCCAGTAGGCAGCACTCCTCCCTGGTCTCTGTTTTAGTTCCTGCCTTGGTTTCCCTCTGTGATGGACTGTAACCTGTAAACCAAATAATCCCTTTCTCCCCAACTTGCTTTTGGTCATGGTATTTATCACAGAGAGCAAACTAGAACAATAACCAAACAAACAATCCAATTTGTGTATTTATTCCTCTGTTAATATCCATGGGAAGTCCAGAGTTGCAGCTTACTTCATTTGAAGGCATAGCCAGGAGCTCAAAGGATGCTGGTATGTCGCTTTTGCTTGGCTCCTTCACTTCTTTCCAGAGTTGTCTCAGTAATAAGACTCCCCATGGTGGGAATGACAGTGACTGGAAACCTCATTCTCACCCTGAAGCTAGAAATACTCAGTTACTCCACTGGTCTCAATGCACAAAAGACTGACTTTCCAGGTAGCTCTAGAGTCTCCCGTAAAGACTTGCTAGACCCTGTGACCCAGAGTGACATTCCTATCCTTAGATTGGTGACTAGACCCTGAGATGCATGGCTACTTTAGCCCAGTTTGGACCCATTATTGTCCATCTAAGGACAAGTGACTGGGCTCAGTAACCCTCTGTGGGATCAGGATGGGGTGGTTCCCAGTGGACACTGGCACACCCTAGAAGAGGGGAGGTGAGCAGACAGAACCATAGTACCCCTGTGCACTGTGTGAGCCACTGCATCCAAGGGACTTAAATATTGTGTCCAAGGAATTTTCTTCTTGAACAATGCCACTCCTGTGGAAGCGAACCGTCAAATACATGTGTCTGCTACAAATATCTTAAGAGGGAAAAGGGAAAGATCACCCATGATTTACTATTTGTCAGAATGCAGGGCAGGCTTCACATACACTGACTGGAAATACACATTCTTGTAACTGAATTCAGAAGACATTTTCAAGGAAATATGAGACTTCTGGGTACAGGGCTGGTGTTCCTTTAACGGCTGTACTCAGCAGATCAGAGAAAATAAGGCTGCCAAAATGACAGAGATGAGGTCTACCAACTGGATTTTATTATAGCTATTGTTTAATATCATTTCCTAAATTAAGGATCAGGGCTACAGTAAAGATGTCTCCTTTGTGCTGTGAAGGTAAATTGGCAATGTTTTTATTTAGTTATATTTCTTTTATATGCAAATCCCTGGAAGATCAACTTTCAGAAGTGGGGCTCACTTAGGAGAACTGTGGTGGTTTAAATGAGAATGTCCCCCATTAGGCTCCAAGTATTTGAACACTTCATGCCCAGTTTGTGGCACTCTTTTGGAAGGCTTAGGAGGTATGGCTTTGCTGGAGGAAGCATGTTTCTGGGGGTGGGCTTTAGTATTGCCCACTTCCAGTTTGTCTCTCTCTGCTTCCTGTGTCTGCTTGAAGATGTGAGCACTCAGTCTTCCGCTCCAGCTCTCTCCTGTCCCGCCTCCCAGCCATAAAGAACTCTTATTCCTCTGGAGCCCAATAAACTCTTTCTTCTGTAAGTGGCCTTGGTCATGGGTGTTTTATCACAACAACAGAAAAGCAGCAAATACGGGATCCTTCAGAACTTAGCACAACTTCATATTCGTTCTGGAAATGAATAAGGCCCTTTGGTAACTCAGATTAGACATGATTTACTTTTTTGTTCACCAGATATCACACATTCCTTTACATGTGAGCTGACCTCTCTTTTCGTTCATCCTTAGGAAGGAGGCCACTGAAGCCCATTAGCTCACACCAAGGGTTTAAATGCAGTGGAATAAGGATGGCTTATTTAAATCACATGCATTTTGAGGATCATTAGAGCCCTGTGTTCTATGAATAAGGGCGATTAAAATTCAGCAGAGTTTTGTGTAGTCTTAATGTGTTTTCAGCTTACTGCACATCTTCCTTAACATACCATTATGCCATGTGCTGTGCCTGCGACTCCTAACAGCTCACACTTGGTAATATGCATGATGATACAGAATAAGTTTAAGTGTCTTTACATTATTCTTAATATAATAATGGCTCCTAGGGCTATGTGCAGCTGTGAGTGCATATTAGCAGGGGTAACCCACTGCGAATTATGATTCTATAGCACAAAATTTTCAGGAAAAGTACTTACTGTGTATGTAAAATAGCTGTCTTTTAAACGCTTAAAACTTGAGCTGGCTAAAATTGCTCCTAGTAATATTTTTAAAAGAAAATATTCCAGAGGTAATAAGTGAAGTGAATGGATTTATGAATGATTGCTGTGAAGTCTTCTTTTCAAGGTAATAACTCACAAAACCGTAAAAGGAATGGAAAATTATCTTTTTATGCATGTATAATATGAAATCAATTCAAATGAATTTCAGTAACAAATGTTCTTGATGTTTTTGCCGTCTTAATGGATCTCACTATTATCTTTCATTCCTGTTGATTGAATGATACTGGATCTTATTTCTCATTAACTTGAACCAAATGTCTATAAATGTAGACAGTGTTAAGAAATAATTTAAAAAATATATTTTTATTTATTATTTTTATTTTATGTGTATGTATGTATTACCTGCATGTAGGTAAGTGTACCCGTGTCATGCAATGCCTGCGGAGGACAGAAGAGGCTCTCAGATCCCCTGGAACTGGAGTTATGGACAGTTGTTAGCTGCCATGTGGGTGCTGGCATTCAAACCTGGGTCTTCTGCAAGAACTGCCAGTGTTCTTAACCACTGAGCCATCTCTCCAGCCCCAAGAAATAATTTTTTAATTACCATTTTTACCTCCTTTGGCAAGCTCCATTTACCCACACACCTGTCCTTGAAATCTTTCTGAAAGTCCCATCATCCTATGAACTAGTCAGAAACCATTAATATAATACATGAAGCTCATTGGAAAATGTCCACTACACCTTCTAGAATCATATTCCTTTACCTCCCAGTGCCACTGAAGCACATACAAGTGTTTCACAATCATTCATCTCCCTTTGCTTGGCACAACAGCTCTAGTAGTCTTTAATACCTGCCTTACGCCCTGGACACTTCTTTTCAGTTTCATAGCAAGGTTAAAACCTCTTCTGAATAATACTGAGCAGCTCATCCTGTCCATGAACTAAGTGACTCCCTCTTAATGCTGTGGCTGGAAGCATGCTAACCCCTATTAGTGTGCTCACTTAACAACGTGGAATTCAAGTAGAGAGAACAACACTGATCCTCTGGCATGGACAGAAGCCTGAAAATATGTCTTATTCACACTATCTAGTACATGTAGTACCACTGGCTAAATTCTTTGTGCTTATTGGAATGACTTTCTGCTTGTGTGTTTGGTGGTTTGAATGAGAATGTCCCCCTGGGCTCCAAGTATTTGGACATTTTGTCCCCAATTGTTGGCACTGTTTTAGGAGGTACGGCCTTGCTGAAGGTAGCATGTCACTGGGGATGGGCTTTGAGAGTTTTAAATCTTCCCAGGTTTCCAGTTACTCTCTGCTTCCTGTGCCTACTTGAAGATTTTGAGCACTCTACTTTCTGCCCTGTCTACGTCCTGCTACCATGCCTCCCTGCATGGTGGACTCTAATCCCTCTGGAACTGTCAGCTCAAATAAACTCTTCCTTCTATAAGTTGCCATGGTCATGGTGTCTCATCACAGCAAGAGAAAAGTAACTAATACAGTGTGTATACACATACCTATAGTGTACTTATGTTTATATGTATGTGTACATGTGTGTGGGTGTTCATGCATATGTTTGAAAAGGGCAGAGGTTGATGTTGGCTGTCTTTCTCTATTTTTCTCCACCTTATTTTCTGAGGCAGTCACTCACTTACATTGGAGCCCACTGATTGGCTAGAGTGACTGGAGAATGAGGTTGGAGCCCCTCCTACCTCCACCCACCCCACACTGAGGTTATAAACATAGGCCACGCTCTTGGCTTTTTACATGGGTGCTGGGGATCTGAACTCAGGACCTTGTGCTCGCATGAGCGAGTCTTTACTGAAGACTATTAGTGGATCCATGCTCACATGTATTGCATATATATATTTAGATTTCAAAACATCTTTCAAGAAGGTATGCTTTCCTATGTTGTCTGAAGACAAAGGGAAAGACATGCTGAAAGTGTCCCAGAACCCAGGAAACATTCTCTAGAATTGCAGCACAAGAACACATTTGTCAGTGGAGAAAGAGAGTGTGGAGTACATAGATAATGACTACTATTCAGCCTTAAGACAAAGAAGGAAATCCCACCATTTGCAGTAAGCTGGAGGGAACTGGAGGACATTGTATTGAATTAAATAAATCAGAAAGAGAAAAAAGCAAATGCTGGGTGGTGTCATTTCCATATCCAAAATCAGAAATTAAGAAAAGATAAAGTTCACTATTAAAATAGAGAGCAACTTGAGGCTAACTGGTACAGGATGCAGAAAGCTGACAGGAGAGATGAAATTTCACTTAGGCAAGAGGGATACGTCCAAGGGCTCTATTGCACTTCATGGTGACCTTATATCAATTGTGGGATATCTGAATATTGCTTGGAGGGTAAAATTTAAGTATTCTCACCGTGAAAATAAGTACATGAGGCAATGTTTATATTTAGTCATTCTATAATATATACATATTCTATAATATATACATATCCAAGCATCATGTCATATACCGTATGTGTGTATACATACACACACAGTTTCACTTCTTAATTATGGATAAAAAAACCTCTCTTGTCACAGATCTATTCTTTGGGAATTCTAGAATGATAATACATCTCTTCCACAAACTCTTCCAGGAGGTTTTGCTTTTTCATTAGCTTGCCATTCTTTACCTTAACAAATGCTGACTGCCTAGGATACCTTTTAAATATAAAAGATATCCCTTCTTTGTCTACCTGCTATAAAACCTTACCAGCAACTTAATAACCTTTACTGGTTTATTTTTATTTAAATCATTTAATATGATTTACACTATTCTTTTTAAGGAAGCGATATTTCCTTACTCCAGACACACTTTGAAAGTGATCCTGTTCAAATCTTCCCACACAGGTGTGTGAGTGCTGACTTATGGCTTTTCTTGGTTGTCAGCAGCCTGAAGAGAGGCTAATAATAATAAAAGAAAACAGTCTTCCCTGGCTCTATGTCATCTTAAAGTCTGACACCTCTGTGTGGCTACCATAAGAAAACTCCATAGGGATGCCATCTCAAGCTCTTATTATAGAGGTTAAACTATAAGGAGGATATCCTTAGGCACACACTTCTCCACACTGACTTACTGAGACATGTCCTCACAGCATTGATGTTAGTTTATAGAATGTGGTTCACAAAAACTTTCAATTTGTTATGCATAATTTCAGTGACAATGAAAGTATCAAAAAACAGCGCTGACAGCCTGCTGTAGACTATAAAGTAGGAGTGGAACCTTACATGCGAGCAAGTAACTTGATCTTCAAAGCAAACCCATGAGATAGGTACTATTAGCTCCATTTTACAAAGCAGATATTAAGACAGAGAGGCTAAGTGACGTTCCTCCAAGTTCTGTAGTCGTGAATGGCAGATTTTCTCTGGCAGATCTGTTTTGAGTTGATCCACATTGATCCTACCAGTTGAGATGATAAAGTAACTCTTCCCTTTCTCTCCCGATTCTTCCCTTTTTGACTGGCCATTTGTCTCATTCCCTAATGCTTTGCCGAGACCCATATTGAATACCTTTTCTGCAGGATACTGTGACTTAGAAGCTCCATGAACTGGGAAAATAAAGTTCTTGGCTTAAAGCAGAGTTAAAATGAACCTGTCTCTAGGTACAGGGAGAAGAATATGATGTTATAAACAGTACTAGTTTCACTCAGAAACTTCCCATTCATATGAATTTACTTCTTTGAGAATAGTCATCCTTCCCTCCACCTCCATCCTTCTCTCTTAGCATCTGTGGTATCTAGATTTTATCCCAGGTTGTACCAGAGCAGGGGAGCGCTGATGTCCCTCCATGGATACAAGGCTACTATACAGCCAAGGGTCCTGATCAAGTGGATAGAATGGGCCCTGGAGGGTCAATTCTCATCACTTTGATCAATTTCCAAATCAAGACTGTTTGTCTACCAGAGAGTCCTTTTTCATGTATTGAGCTAACACTTAAAAATTGTGATCTTCTAGAAGACTCCACTTCTTTGCCCATCAGTTAAGAGGGCCCTTTTCCCTCACCATCTTTTCTTACCTCCTCCTCCATTTCGTCTTAGTCATCATCAGAAACCAATGCAAATTCCTTTTGGCCTGCACGTCTGTGCCTGCCCCTGTCTTTGAAAGGCCTTCTACCTGAAGCTCCCATTCTTATCCCTTTTCTCCAGCCTCCATGGAAGTAACTTAGTATATCCTGATTTATTCAAATCCAATTAGCTGGAGTTAATGAATTCCTAGGGGGCAGGAGATCAATCATGTTCTATTTATATTTAATTAATTTCATGTTGCCTCACTTGTCGTTCATAACTACTTTAAGGCATTTGAGAGAAGGCATCCTTGTGACACATTCTTATCTTAGAATAACTTTTTCTGATTTTTTTATAGATTTCACTGCAGCAAATTCATAAAAAAATCTTTGTTTCCCCAGGACTTTTAGGACATGTACAGTAATAATATTTTTATTAGCAGAAGCAGTCTTGTCACAAATTTATTTCTTCCAAGACAGTTGGAGGTCTACTGCAAGAGCTCCTTTTCCAGATCATATAAGAGTGTCCCTGATACAGAGCAGGGGCTGCACAAATGCACAGATGTGCTGTTTTGTTTGAAAGAATGGAGGAGAGAATTTCAGAGTACTAGAAACAGAAACACAATATAGATAAGACATGAGGGCCTGACTAGTTCTGACTAGTTATACGTAGAAATGTGCTAGATGAATGGTGTGTTGGTACAGTGTTGCTACATGTAGAATAAAACGAATGTATGATATACTCTGACCACCCAGGCACTGAGCTAAGGAAGAGAAAGAATTTGGTTGAGAAGTGGCTAAGTACATAAAAGGATGATTGAGAGGCCAGAATTAGAGTAAGGAGTCCTGTATCTTTCAGAAGTTCCTTTGAAATAGGCTGAGGCTTTCTGTGGAAGATGGTCAACCTCAGTTTGGTTGCTCTGTCACTTGCTAATTAATGATCCCTCACAAGTTAGAGACTATCTAGTGTGTAGATGGCAAACTTCTTCTGCAAAGGGTCATATAATATTATTTTTAGCTCTGTAGGTCATGCTTTCTAAGTAGAAAGCTTTTAAAAACTCTTGTAGTTATTATTTTTATTTTATGTGTATTCATGTTTTGCCTGCATGTAGGTAAGTGCACCTGTGTCATGCAATGCCTGCAGAGGACAGAAAAGGCTGTCAGAGCCCCTGGAACTGGAGTTACAGACAGTTGTCAGCTGCCATGTGAGTGCTGGGATTCAAACCGGGGTCTTCTGTAAGAAGAGCCATTGTTCTTAACTGCTGAGCCATCTCTCCAATCCCATATGTAGAATACTTTAAAAAATGTTTATTTATTTATTATTTTATTTTCTGTATATATATTTCCTCCATATATATAAGTGCACTGTGTCACGCAGTGCCTTTGAGGACAGAAGAGGGCATTGGATCCCCTGGAACAGGAGTTCAGAATGACTGTTAGCTGCTATGTGAGTGCTAGGAACCAAACCTGGGTCTGCTGCAAGAACAGCTCTTGCTCTTAATGCTGAGCCATCTCTTCAGCCCAGACAGACTGTAGACAACTTTCAGCTCTGGTGTTATGAAAATAGCCATAGACTCTGTAAATGAATCAATAAAACTTCATGTACAAACTCAGGCCTTGGGCTGGATTTGGCCAAAGGTACATTCTGCTGACCCACAACCAGTATACAGAAACAAGAGTCCATAGGGATGGAGACATGGCTCGATGGTTAAGAGCACTTGCTGCTCTTGCAGAGAACCAGGTTCCCAACATGGATGGAGACATGGCTCGATGGTTAAGAGCACTTGCTGCTCTTGCAGAGAACCAGGTTCCCAACACCCATGTAAGGCAGCTCACAACTGCCTATAACTCCAGCTCCAGGGGAATCCAGTACCCTCTTCTGGCCTCTGCAGGTGTCTGCACTTGTATAAAATAAAATAGAATCTTAAGAAAAAGGAAATGAGAGTGTGTACTTCCTATTCCTCCCTCCACTCTGCTATGAGTTCATGGGTTGCCCACTGAGTCAGTATAGTGTGAACCTGAGATCCCTCTGCTCAGACTGAAAAAAATGTACCTTTACTCACTCATTAAAATTCTTTAAATAAACACAATGGCCAAAATTCACAAGGTAAGATATGTCTTATTAATAAATCAAAAAGTTCAAATGACTGAGATTAAATTTGTTCCAGCTTTTCAAAGAAGAGACAGGGAGGTGACAGATAGCACGGGCATCTGCACCAGGGACAGCAGCAGACATGGAAGTGATAAGTGGATAAATGGCAGAAATGTTGGCATTAGAAGGAGAAGAAAATCAGTATTGCAGTTCTCGTGTTTGCCTTAGCTTTGGCCCAGTTTGCCTCAAACTAGTCCAAGTCAAATGCATGCAGAGTTGGATGCATTTTATTATCAACAATAGTTTTAGGCTCTATGGTTTTGTTTTGCACACACACACACACACACACACACACACACAAACACATACACACACAAACCTTAAAGAATTTGATCACAAGAAAATTCAACTTTCAAAAGATTTGAGTTGTGATACTATTCTAGTTCGTAGTTCTGTTACTGTGATAAAACACTCTAACCAGAATCAGCTTAGGGCTTATTTGATTTAGACTTCAGGTCAGAGTCCATCATTGGGGGAAGTCAGGGGAGGAAGTCGAACAGGAAATGAAGCAGAAACCACAGAGGAAGGATGCATACTGGCTTGCTTATTGGCTTAAGCTCAGCTGGCTTTCTTACATAGGCCCACCTCTTAGTGACGGTGCCACCCACAATGGGTTGGCTCCTCTCACATCAATTATCAATCAAGGCAATGTCCACAGATGTTCCCCAAGGCCAATTTGATAGAGCAAATTCTTCAGCTGAGGTTCTCCTTTTGTAGGTAACTCCTGGTTGCTGTCAATTTCACAATAAAAAGTAACAGGACAGGTACTACTCAGTTCTTGGACTCAAAATTCAGACTATAGAGACAGTATTCCCATAAAAATGAGATTGTAATTTTCTGTATAAAATGTCCATAGCATGGTTATTACTCACCTGTCTTAGCTAGATTTACAGTGAACTGGAGCAAGAAGTAGAGCAGGAAAATAGGAAAAATAGTTTGTCCAGGATAGGAGCTTTTTTTGTTTTGTTTTAAAATATCTTTTATCTATCTTTTGAATACTGAGTTTGAATTATTAAAGTTTTGGAAGAGGCAAGTGTGGATAAAAGTGGTTTTAATCGCTAAGGAGGTTAGTGCAAATGAGAAAGTATATACTTTACACTGTCACAATTGGAAGGTGCCCTGAAGGCAAGACCTTACTCATCAAAAGCTCCAGCTTATAAAAATGGAAATTCACTTGAAAGGAAGGAGCTTGAACTGGGAATGCTGGAATTCCTTGCTAGAAAGTGGCATTTTTTTCCAGGTTCAGTTGTGAAAGCACACAGAAGCCCTTACGGTTGTGGTATATGATTTCAGGGTACATCTTGAACTGACAGCAGAGCCTGGTGTCATCTATGCTGTGCTGAGTTTGTAGGAATGCAAGATACAAGACTGGGGTGGTCATGGAGGCTGGCACCGTGGTTTGAGAAAGCTTGTGAGGCCAGGCAGGGTGTAGTGGCATGAAATTCCCTCTGTGGAGCCCTGAAGCAGGCTGTGTGTGAATCACTGGGAGCAAAGCCTAACCAACAGAGAAGATCCCAGGGTATCAGTGATGGCAGTGCTTTCAGTGTTCACCAAGGAAGGAAAGCTGCAGAGTAGAGCTAGTCCAAGAAAGGACACAACTGCTGCAGACAGCAGAGCTGAGAAGGCAGGGGTGCTCACTGGACTCCAGATGATGAGGTTTCAAGCTCCAACTTCAGAACATGAGGCTATAGGGTTTGCTGTTTGCTGTGCTGGGTTTTGCCTGTACTTTGACCTGTTTTGTTCCGTGCTAAGCCCCATTTCTTCATTTTGGAATGTGATTTTTTATTCTGTGTAATTGTATGTTGGAATTATGTGACTTATTATTTTTTAATTTCACTGAGCCTTTCAGTTGAGAGATTTCCTTGAGTGCTGCAAGAGATTTTGGACTTCGGAATTTTGAACAGTGTCGATACTTTAAAAAATGTGAAAAATATATTTTTATTGATTATTTTTATTTTATGTGTATGAGTGTATTGCCTGCATATATGTAAGTGCATCTGGGCCATACAATGTTTGCAGAGGTCAGAGGAGGGTTTTGGATCCCCTGGAACTTTAGTTACAGTGGTTGCTAACCACCATGTGGGTGTTGGGAACTGAACCTGGGTCCTCTGCAAGATAAGCCAGTGCTCTTAACCACTGAACCATCTCTCTAATCCTCAGTGTTGATACTTTTAAGACTTTTGGGTACTCTTAGAGATGGACTAAATTCACTTTGCATTCTGAAATCAAAACAAGAATTTAGGGGCCAAGGATAGAACGTTATGATTTACAGTGATGCGTTTTGGTGTCAAGTTGATAAGAGCTGAACTTGTGATGGTTACTATGTATTGTCAAAGTGATTATATTAAGAATTACCTAGGAGATGCCTGATAGTGTTTTCAGAAAAGATTAACTGAAGAGGAAGATCTACTCTTAATGTGGGTGGCACCATCCCATAGGTTGGGGACCCAGACTGCATAAAAAGGGCAAAAGGAGAAAGCCAGATAAGTGATGACATTCCCCTTTCTCTGCTTCTTAGCTGGGGTGTAAACAGGCAGCCCCATATTTCCACTGATAGGCTTCAACCTGCAGCCACACCTTCCCTACTATGAGCAAGTATGTTCCTTCAAATCATAAGTCCAAATAAATTCTTCCTCCTATAAGTTTCTTTTCTGTGGTCACAAGAATGAGAAAAGTGAATAGTGCTGGGACCTAACTCCAACTCCAAATGTCTTAAAGGCATTAAAATAAAGTGTCTGGGCTTAGATATTTTATTCAGTTTTATTTAGGCAAGGTACTTTACCCAGATATTCCTTGCTTCTGGGATTTGAATGAGACTTTTATACTCTTGGGCTCAATTTCCCTGCTTGTTCTCATACTAATTTTTAGAGAGAGAGAGAGAGAGAGAGAGAAAGAGAGAGAGAGAGAGTGAAAGTACGAGAGAGAGAGAGAGAGAGAGGCTTAAAATGTTCTGTAAGTGCTAAGTTCTTAGATTTATGGATTCAATAAAACACAGTGCCTCTTCAATTTTTCAGGGCTTGTGCTGATTTATATGGGCTTTGCTGGCACAAAAATTAGATTAAAATTTTTTTTATTGAATCTTGTCTGAAATGCTTAAAGTTGAAGGGAGACTTCAAGGAAGAAAATTCATTCTTCTAATCCTCTCAGTGGATTTGGCTTTGGGAAAACAGAACGTGTGCACACTAACTAGGGTACTTGTTTATTTCTGGACACATCCTGGTCCATCAGAGGAAGACATTTCTTCAGCCATTCATAATGCCATTGGAAGTCTATGCTCTGCTGGGTGTTTCAGGGTGTGGTCGACTGGTTATCACTGATGAAGGCAGTTTAGTTTGAATCTCCCAAGATGCCTTTAGTTGAGTCAAAATCTTTCTTAATTATCCATCAGTGAAAAGATAGGCAGGAAACTTCCTTGGAAGTGAATTTGGAAGAACTTGCTTGACTGAGCTCAAATTTCAAATCTCTGAGTTGCAGCCTCCTGTTTCTGTAATCACAGCCTTTCTTTTCTTGGGTTTAGTTTTCTTTATTTGAACTCAGTTTGGTCTCCTGAAGTCCAGTAGTGCTTCATGCACCTGGATGGACATTGATTTGAGAGAACAATTAAGTAGTTGAGAACACTGAACTCAGGGCCCTCTGCCTTTCTTTGTTTAAATCCTGGAGTTCTTCTAGGCTTTGCTTGCAGAATGATCAAAACCTTTTGGTTTTTATCCTTTGGTGGCAGACTACCAGCAAAGTGTGGAATTGGTTTCCTTACCTTGTGAGATTGCGGGCAACAGTGGCTCATGCAGGGATGGTTATTTGTTTCCTGTGATTTTCCTGCCATGCAGGTGGCTAGTTATTTAAAAAAAAAGTTATTTTCAGATATGTCCTGAAATAATATCACCTTTGTTGGGTTGCCTATGGTAATAGAACACTGAAGGGTGAGCGATGGGGAGGCCTGGTCTGGTATCAGGAGCAGAAAGGTGCTGAAAAGACAGTGCATATTTGAAGACCTGTGATATATAGACTGTGATGATATAGACAGTGATGATATAGACAGTGATATATAGACAGTGATATATAGACAGTGATGATATAGACAGTGATGATATAGACAGTGATATATAGACAGTGATATATAGAGAGTGATGATATAGACAGTGATGATATAGACAGTGATATATAGACAGTGATATATAGACAGTGATGATATAGACAGTGATGATATAGACAGTGATATATAGACAGTGATATATAGACAGTGATGATATAGACAGTGATGATATAGACAGTGATATATAGACAGTGATATATAGACAGTGATGATATAGACAGTGATGATATAGACAGTGATATATAGACAGTGATATATAGACAGTGATGATATAGACAGTGATGATATAGACAGTGATATATAGACAGTGATATATAGACAGTGATGATATAGACAGTGATGATATAGACAGTGATATATAGACAGTGATATATAGACAGTGATGATATAGACAGTGATGATATAGACAGTGATATATAGACAGTGATATATAGACAGTGATGATATAGACAGTGATGATATAGACAGTGATATATAGACAGTGATATATAGACAGTGATGATATAGACAGTGATGATATAGACAGTGATATATAGACAGTGATATATAGACAGTGATGATATAGACAGTGATGATATAGACAGTGATATATAGACAGTGATATATAGACAGTGATGATATAGACAGTGATGATATAGACAGTGATATATAGACAGTGATATATAGACAGTGATGATATAGACAGTGATGATATAGACAGTGATATATAGACAGTGATATATAGACAGTGATGATATAGACAGTGATGATATAGACAGTGATATATAGACAGTGATATATAGACAGTGATGATATAGACAGTGATGATATAGACAGTGATATATAGACAGTGATATATAGACAGTGATGATATAGACAGTGATGATATAGACAGTGATATATAGACAGTGATATATAGACAGTGATGATATAGACAGTGATGATATAGACAGTGATATATAGACAGTGATATATAGACAGTGATGATATAGACAGTGATGATATAGACAGTGATATATAGACAGTGATATATAGACAGTGATGATATAGACAGTGATGATATAGACAGTGATATATAGACAGTGATATATAGACAGTGATGATATAGACAGTGATGATATAGACAGTGATATATAGACAGTGATATATAGACAGTGATGATATAGACAGTGATGATATAGACAGTGATATATAGACAGTGATATATAGACAGTGATGATATAGACAGTGATGATATAGACAGTGATATATAGACAGTGATATATAGACAGTGATGATATAGACAGTGATGATATAGACAGTGATATATAGACAGTGATATATAGACAGTGATGATATAGACAGTGATGATATAGACAGTGATATATAGACAGTGATATATAGACAGTGATGATATAGACAGTGATGATATAGACAGTGATATATAGACAGTGATATATAGACAGTGATGATATAGACAGTGATGATATAGACAGTGATATATAGACAGTGATATATAGACAGTGATGATATAGACAGTGATGATATAGACAGTGATATATAGACAGTGATATATAGACAGTGATGATATAGACAGTGATGATATAGACAGTGATATATAGACAGTGATATATAGACAGTGATGATATAGACAGTGATGATATAGACAGTGATATATAGACAGTGATATATAGACAGTGATGATATAGACAGTGATGATATAGACAGTGATATATAGACAGTGATATATAGACAGTGATGATATAGACAGTGATGATATAGACAGTGATATATAGACAGTGATATATAGACAGTGATGATATAGACAGTGATGATATAGACAGTGATATATAGACAGTGATATATAGACAGTGATGATATAGACAGTGATGATATAGACAGTGATATATAGACAGTGATATATAGACAGTGATGATATAGACAGTGATGATATAGACAGTGATATATAGACAGTGATATATAGACAGTGATGATATAGACAGTGATGATATAGACAGTGATATATAGACAGTGATATATAGACAGTGATGATATAGACAGTGATGATATAGACAGTGATATATAGACAGTGATATATTGATATATAGGCAGTGATATATAGACAGTGATATATAGGCAGTGATGCTCTGATTACTTATGGCTTAAAAAATCAAGAAACATTCAATAACACAGTTAATCACTTGATGGAACTGGTAGACAGTGGTAGTTCTATTAATGCAATTTTGAATAACGTTTTAATATGAAAGACATGTTTACCATGAAAATTAGAAACTTAGATGCCTGTTCTCTGCTTTCGCCAGTGTCCCCTCACCTCCACTCCCATAAAGAACCCATTTTCTCATCCAGAAAAATGAAAGCTATGTTTTTTGAGAAATATTTTTGGTAGAGAAATTGTTTTCAATGCTTTTGAAGTATAGCTGTTAGATGGATTTTATTTTATTTTGTTTTGAGACAGGTTTTCATGTAGCCTAGGCTGGCCTTGAACTCTCTGCTTAGTGGAGGATGACCTTGAACTTCTGATCCTTCTGCTTCCTTCTCCCAAGTGCTGGAATTACAGGCATGCACTATGACAATTAGTTTATGCAGTACTGGGGACTAAACTAAGGGCTTCATATATACTAAGCAAGCATTCTACCAACTAAACTATATTCCAAGCCCATTAGATGAATTTTATACATTATGATATTACCAGACTACTTGTGTATCAATACTACTAGTGAATTATAAGCATTAAAAGTATCCATTTCCATAGACCAAACATGTAGGCATTTCATCCTGGCACAAATTAGCACTCCATTTCCTACTTTCTCAACTTCTCAATTTGATAGATGAGTACTGCACTCATTTGTCCCTGCAAATCACATCAACACCACAAGTGGTTCCTCAGAACTACCAGCAAGGCACTGTAGGGTGGTGCTGGTATCTGGAGGTGTCCTCAGGCTCTTCAGATGCTGTTTTCCTATCCTCTGTCTCTGTCTCTGTCTCTGTCTCTGCCTCTGTGTCTCTGTGTCTTTCTCTGTGTCTTTGTCTTTCTGTCTCTCTCTATGGCTCTCTCTCTCTCTCTCTTTTTGCTCCCCCCCATTAGAGGGTGCTGAGAGCTTAAGGCAAGCTAGAAACAGCTTCCTCTTTCCTGCCCCCATGGAATTCTTCCAAGAAACAATGGGGCAGTGGCCCCGGCTGTGACTAGCAGCATGCCTGCTGTCCCAGAGATGTTTCTCAAAGCTAATCAATTTTTTTCCAGTTCATTTTTATACTCAGATTTTATTACCCTGTAAAAATACAAATATCAGAAGAAGCACGGATTACTCCGAGAGGATATTACTGGCTTAATCTCCTGAGAGATCACGACACCCACACATTTATTTTCAGCCGTTATCAATTGGATATTTCACATTAATCAAGGAGGATGTGATTTCAGTACTTGGTGGTGCTGTCAGTTCTCCCAGCATAGTTCTATCATCTTTTTAATTTGATGGCAGGAAAATTTCTTCAGACTCTGACTCAGAAAAGGATCTGGGGAAAGATGATATGTTCTGTGTTCTTAATTTAAGAGCCTGTGTCTCATGCTGAATGCCAGCATCAGAGGTGTTAGCTTTATGTTTTCACGTTAAGTAAAGACCGAGCCATACTTCACACTCATATCTCTTTCCCATTAAACATTTAATTTGTTGTGCACTAATTTAAAGCCCAAGGTGAGGGATCTATTAGTTCATAATGGAAGCATATAGCTTTCTTCTTTTTACTGAGTTCAAATGCTGCTGACAGAAAGCAGGAAGTGGGAACTGTACCCTTCATTTGGTCACTTTGCATTCACCTGAAGGCTAAGGTAAGCATGCTCCTTTGCACAGTCATTTCATCACAGTTCCAAGAACATCTTGCTTTTAATGCCAGAATTACTTGCTTACTTGTACTAAAAATAGGGGAAGTGAGTTGGAAATATTTCTTGGTCACAGTCTGGGTAGGGTGTTTTCAGATTTTTGGTTTCTTATCCAAGAATTGAAAATAAGAGATTGGGACTGGATAGATGGCTCAGTGGTTAAGAACACTGCAGAGGACATAGGTTTGGTCCCCAGTACCCATATGGTGCCTAACAACCATCAGTAACTCTAGTTCAAAGGGATCCAACAACCTCTTCTGACCTCTTCAGGCATCGCATGCATGTGGTGTACTTACATATGCATAGGCAAAACACAATACACATAAAATAAAAATAAACTTAAATATTAAAAATTCTATATAATATAACAAATACAATGTAACATAATAAGAGCTCACATAGATTTTCAAAAGTAGCTCAAGATAATTTTATTTGGAGCTAAGCGATAGTATAGTTTAAAGAGGGATGCACTGGCAAGATTGAGGGCAGGTCACCCGAGTAGACATCAAGGCTGCAGCCTGTGATCTCTTTTTGTGGAGTCTAAGGAGAGGCTGCTTACTAAGGAGCATAGTTTAGATGGTTTCCTACTTTGATTAGGTCACACAATCATTTCCCTTCCCATAATACACCCGATTTTAATCATATGCACACTCAATTTTGCATTGGCATAAGATGGTAAACAGAAAATTCTCCCTAACAGGTCCTTAAGGGACACAGTTTTGCCTTACTGCACATGCATGCAAAACTAGTTCAGGCCAGATCAGCCTGTCTATTTTCATACCCAAGTACACTGGGGAAATACGTGAATAGAAACTGTCTAAATTTGATTATTTCTAGGGTTAGGGATACTCATAGTGGGGGTAAAGGAGATTCTGAAGTTGCAAGGTGCATTGTTTGCATTGTGCCCAGTACATTCAGGTAAGGAAACTAGGTTGCCAAGTGCAATTATTACCAGAGAGGAGTGTGCATACCTCAAATCCAAATGGAGGTCCCAGGGTACTAGCCTGTCTCATAAGCTTTCTTGCCTCATAACAGGTACCTAGAAATGGCTTTTGTTAAAAGGCTCTGACTAGTGCATTGTAAACATAATAGGGAACCTGCACCCATGGAATCTCCACATTGTGGCAGCCTAACAAGGTCTGCATAACAACAGAACCAGTTGGCATGCCAATTTGAATGGGGAAAATTTCACAGGATCCCACCTCAAGATGAAGAATTATAGGCAATCAATGGCTGCTGAGGGAGAGAGAGTCAGTTTTCCCAGGGACTAGCTCCCTGAATGGCTATCTAATCCCAAGTGGGCAGCCCTAAACACCTGTACACAGGGGTACCACTAAATGGACTCAGTGCACTATATACATGTGTATATTTATAATAGTATGTATATATATATATAAACAATAATAATCAAAGAAGAGGACAAGAAATTCTGAGGGAGAAAAGGGGACATAGGAGTTGGAGGGGGATTGGGAGAGCTGGAAATAATGCAAATACAATATTCAGACGTAAAAGTCTCAACTCCTCAACTCTCGACTCCTCACTCAGGTCTGTGATAGCTCAATGCAGGATAGAAGTTGGCATCTCCACCTTCATTTTGTCTTTCCTTTTCTTTTACCTCAGAGTCCTGCTTGACTCTGCATAGGTATGATAGCAACTCAAAGGATTATGTGTCTGACTAACTGATCCCATCCTCCTTCATGGATGAGGACACACTTCCATCAATAAGAGCTTCTTTGGACCCACCTTGTAGAACCAGAACTGAGACAATTGAACTATACCTTGACTAAAGCTGATTAATTATATAGACTCCTTAATGGTTACCCTGATTCTTCCTTTCCTTTTTAAAATATTTTATTTATTATTTTTATTTTACATGTATGAGTGTTATGCCTGTGTGTATGTAAGTGTACCTGTGTCATGCAATGTCAGCAGAGGGCAGAAGAGGCTGTTGGATCCCCTGGAACAGGAGTTACAGATAGTTGTTAACTGCCATGAGGGTGCTGGGATTCGAACCTAGGTCTTCTGCAAGAACAACCAATGTTCTTAACCCCTGAGCCATCCCTCCAGCCCTGATTCTTCCTTTATTTCAGTGTGAAGCTCATGTCTGTATGATTGGTCTTTTGACTCTCTTTCCTCTGCTTGCAACATTCCGAGTTTCTTGGTATAGGAATAGATGAATGACTGAGTCTAGCCTGTTGAGGTTGCTAGTGCTTGGATTTTTGCCTTAAAATATCAGTTTCAGTTTCACGTCTACACTGGTATTAAAGGGCCAAATAAGAGCTACCTTGTAGACTAAGTCAAAACAGGTGTTTTGCCTTTTCTCATTCTTATAACTTTAAACAAGCAAATGATCTTTAATAAACAAAAGTATAGGAAAATATCTTTATTAATTTAATTCTGTAACTCAAGCACTTATTCAAGCATTTTCTCTATTGTAGGTTCTGCATTGAGTGAAGGAGTTGTAGTTGGTAACTGTCCCATGTCAGATCACAGATACTGTTGCTGTGGAGATTAGCCACAACACTCCATAGCTTCTCTCTCACCCCAGGTACAGCACACAGGCTCATTACTGTGACCCCATATTACCAATGTCATCAGGTAGCTTCCTGCTGTCCAGGCCCAAGGCTTTTCCTGTCTTGTACCTTTGCTAAGTTAGCACATAGTAGCCCTAAAGATACATGCATCCTGTAGTAAGGCCTTACTTTCTAGCCAGCAGTGCCCTTGCCTTTAAAAGTATATTAAAGAATATCTTTTGTTCAGCAGGTTGTTATTGGATCTCCTATCCCAATTTTTCCCAAAGCACATGGCCAGCTTCTACTGAACCTAAAAAGAATAATTATTTAAAACATTCCATAGCATCTAGCATCACTTGCAACCTTCCTCTTTGCAGCTTTTCTACAGATGCTAAGCTCTGGCCCTAGGAAATGTCTCTCAGACAAATTCAACTTTTTCTTGTTTTGACCATCTGTAGAATGTCCAAAGCATGAGCCCTCTGAGTCTTCCTAATCCCTCTTTCTAGTTGGTCAATCATCTGACCAGTCCAGTACCTCAGCATAACTGGCTTAGATGATGCTGTGATAGTGGGGAGCCCATTCCTTTTGTAAGTTGGATCATATATTTCTGGTTGAGATATGATCTTTAGCCTATGATTCACCATAATGAATTAAAATTGGATTCCTCTGTTTCTGCTTGTCAAGCAAACAATGTTCAGAAAGGTGTACTTTATACTCATTGAATAACAATTTTTATAGTACCAAATGATGGAAGTGAAATGGGTTAGAGATGAAGGCTTCTTTGCTCAACCAATATACTGGGGGAAGAGGAAAGATGCTTTTCTCCAGGCAACTCGCTTTCAGCATGGTCCTCGAACATCTTTACCTGGGAGAGCTCTGAGCATAAGTGGGCACTAACCAGGCATAAAATTTAAGAATGATTTCCTTTTATTTTGTGGTGCTTGTAATCAAATTCCTATATGCTGACCATCCACTCTACAAATGAACCATACTGTAGTCCCATGATTTTCCCCCACATTCCGAATTTACTTGGCTACTTAGTAATGTCCTGCGAAGTACTGTATCTCCTCATTGCAAAAACAAATACATTTTTTCTTTCTTTCTGGCAGCAAGTGTTTTTTAAGGACTCTTGAAGATGTTTATAGTTTTGGGTTACCTTAACAAACAAGATTATGACCCATGGTATACAATGGTAGCATGTGCCTTTTATCTAAGCACTATGGATACAGAGGCAGGTGGATCTCTGTGAGATCGAGGCCTGGTCTATATAGTGAGTTTCGGGTCAGCTGGAGCTATAGGGAGACCCTGTCTGAAAAAGTCAAAAAACAAGTCAAACTAAACCATACCAAACCAAACCATACCACACCAAAGCAATAAAACAAAGCAAAACAAAAAACAAAACAAGATTACGGGCCGACGAGATGGCTCGGGTGGTAAAAGTGCTTGCAGCAAAGCTTGATAAACTGAGTTTGATTCCCCAGTACCCACATAGTAGAAGGAGAGAATTGATTTGTTTTTTCCCACAACTGGTCTTCTGACCTTCACATGTGTGCTGTGACATGTACCCTTCAAATAAATAAATAAATGTAAAGAAAAAAGATTGGGCTGGAGAGATGGCTTAGCCACTAAAGACTCAGGCTTACAACCTAAACATTAAAAAAAAAAAAAACCCAAAAAACCAAGATTAGGCCAATGTAGGTTTCAGGGCAAAAGCCACAGTTCCTATAGCCCCAAAAGACCAAGCTCAACCACCCAGCCTACTGTGCTAATTAACGAGGCAAATATTGGTGCAAAGCAGACAGTTTTAATCAATGCATTGGGAATAGAAACAAATACAGGGTTCAATGACTGACCCCAAGTTTGTTTTCAGGGTACTGACATGCACTTCAGAGTTAAAGAAATTGCTGGGGCATGGGGTATGCATAAACAGTCCTAGTCAAGGTGTGCTCTGCTTGCTAATTGTCTCAGTTGTCCTACAAGATGATCCCAGGATGCTGTTATTTCTGTCAGAGCTTAAGGGATCAATGTGATCCCACAAGATGATTATTTCTGCTGCATGGTACAGCCTCAACCTCATAGATAAGTGCCCTCATCTTCGAAGAGGGGGGTTTCTGTACTGTAATACCGTGCTCTTCCTGGAATCAGGAATGACTTATTTTTGTGCCGTCAGCCTTGAAGAAGGATGACACTGGTTAAACAGATAGTCGCTCTTTTTTTTTTTTTTTAATTTTTACAAAAAGTTTACTGAGAATTTCATACATGTATCTAAGGTGTTTTGATCAAATCCATGCCCACTCCCTCCCCTCCAACATTCCCCACTCTGAAGAGGTAACCCTAAAATCTTTTAAGAATTAGGCACAAGCTCCCAAATACTTTTGACATTTTGGGCCTTTGGAATAGAGTATGTCGCTAACAGGCCCAAGGGCATTTTGACTTTTAACCAAGAAACTGTCTACATTTCTTTGGGGTCTTTTAACTCTAACTGCCTAGCCAATTGCTACCTCCTATTCTTATCACATCATCCTCTGAAGGGGTAACCCAAATTGCCAATAGGGAATAGGGACACCGACCGCTTTGGCTTCTTCCATGCAGAAGAGGAATGTAGGGCGAGGCAATTGGAGTACCCCTTCAGTGGGTGTCCTAGTTTGTTCTCCATTGCTGTGACAAAATACTCTGACCAGTACCAACATGGGGAGGAAAGGATTTATTCAGCTTACATCTCCCAGGTTGCAGTTCATCAGGGAGCTCAAGGTAGGAACTCAGGGCAGGAACCTGGAAGCAGGAGCTGGAGCACAGGCCATGGAGGAACACTGCTTACTGGCTTGCTCCCCTGGCCCATGCTCAGGCTGCTTTCTTATGCAACACAGGCCCACTTGCCCAATGGTGCCACTACCCACAGTAGGCTGGCCCCTCCCACATCACTCAACAATCAAGAAGATGCCCCACAGACATGACCACAGGTCAGGCCAATGAAGGAAATTTCCCAATTGAGGCTCCCTTAACCCAGGTGTGTCAAATTGACACCAAAGGTATCCAGCACAGTGGGTCTATCTAAAAGACTCCCAAATTGCATAACACATGCCTCTAAAGGGAGAAGAAAGTCCTTGAATCATGAATGGGAGATGTGAAGGAGAAGTAAAGGCAAGAGAAATTAGCATTACAAGTTCTAGACAGGGAACTAGAGAAAAGTCAGAACAGAGTACTTTTCAAATGTTCATATGAGAGTCCATCAGAGTTTCTTGACAAGGGCTTCCAAAAGCATCCCTCTATTGGGTTCTTCCTCATTTTTCTTTTGTCTTCCAAGGCTGGACTAGTTGGCTGGGAAGAGTGACTGGATACTCAGGTGAGAGTCCAGTGACCCTGCTTTGCACTCCTTTAATGAATGAGTACAAACATCAACAAGCCCAAATGTGACTATGTTTAGTGATCATGCTCAGCTGAAGTCATAATGATAGTTATTTTATGCAGAAGGAACTGCTGTGTAGTGTCATATTATTAAAAGGACCTGGAATTTAAAAGGATTTGTTGCTAGGAGCCACATAAAAGGGAGAACACACGTCGTTTCTTTTTCTGAGTCTGTGTTACTTCACTTAGTATAACAGTTTCTAGATCCATCCATTTACTTGCAAATTTCACTGTTTCATCTTTCTTTACTACTTAATAGAAGTCCATTGTGTAAATATACCACATTTTTGTTAACCACTCATCAGTTGAGGGATGCTTAGGTTGCTTCCATCTCTTATTCATTGCTATTGTGAAAAGAGTAGCAATAAACATGGTTGTCCAAGTGTCTCTACAATAGGATGAGTCCTTTGGGTATATGCCAAGGAGTGGTATAACCAGGTCATATGGTAGGTTCATTTATAGTTTTTTTATGAGTTCTCCACACTGTCTTCCATAGAGGTGGCACAAATTTTCAATCCCACCAGCAGTGAATGAGGGTTCCCCTATCTCCACATCCTTGCCAGCATTTGGTATCATTTGTTCTCTTGATTCTAGCCAGTCTGATTGGGGTAAGGTGATATCTTAGGATGGTTTTAGTTTGCATTTTCCTAGTTACTAATGAAGTTGAACACTTTTTGAAATGATTCTTAGCCATCTTTATTTCTTCCTTTGAGAACTCTCTGTTTAGATCTTTAGCCCTTTTTTTTTTTTTTTTTTTTGGTCTTTTTGAGACAGGGTCTCCCTGTAGCCCCAGCTGTCCTGGAACTCACATGTAGACCAGGCTGGCCTTGAACTCACAGAGATCTTCCTGCCTCTGCCTCCCAAGGGCTGGGATTAAAGGAGTGCACCACCATGCCTGGCCTAGCCAATCTTGTAATTGGGTCATTTGGTTTCTCAATTCTTTGTTTTTTGAGTACTTTATATATTCTGGATGTTAAACCTCTGTCAGATGTGTCACTGGTGAAGATTTTTTCCCATTCTGTGGGTTTTCTCTTCTCCTACACCTATATCTTGGAGGGTGCAGCGTATGTTTTCTTCTAGCAGTTTCCAAGGTTCAAGTTTTATATTGAGGTCCTTAATCCATTTGGAGTTGACTTTAGTGCAGCGTGAAAGATAAGAATCTAGTTTCATTCTTCTAAAGGTGGAGATCCAGTTTTGCCAGCACCATTTGTTGAAGATGCTGTTTCCTCCATTGTGTTTTCTTGGCACCTTTGTCAAACATCAGGTGGCTGAAATTGCGTGTACTCAGGTTTGGATCTTCAATGATGCTCCATTGATCTATATGTCTGTTTTTGTGCCAGTACCTTGTTGTTTTTATGACTATGGCTCTGTAGTATACTTTGAGATCTGGAATAGTAATCCCCCCAGCACTGCTGTTTGTGCTCAGGGTTGCTTTGGCTATCCAGGGTCTTTTATGCCTCCATATGAATTTAAGGATGCATTTTTCTAATTCTGTTAAGTATGTCACAGGGATTTTGATTGGGATTGCATTGAATCTATATATTGCTTTTGGTAGGTTGGTCATTTTAACAATATTAATTCTTCCAATCTATGAACATGGGAGGTCCTTCCAACTCCTGGTGTCTTCCTCAGTCTGTTTCTTTAATGATTTAAAATTTTCATTGCAGAGATCTTTGGTGTCTTTGGTCAGATACATTCCAAGATACTCTATTTTTATTTTTTTGCAGCAATTGTGAGTAGGAGCATTTCCCTGTATTATTTCTCCAATTGCGGGTGTTATTGGTATATAGAAAGACTACTGATTTTTGTAGATTGATTTTATAACTTTCCACTATACTAAAAGTAATGTTCAGTCC
>NW_008338999.1:3054294-3056902 GCF_000622305.1 Nannospalax galili
TTTTTTTAGTTGGGAGGCTTTGTATTACTGTTTCCATTTCCTTATATGTTATGGGTCTGTTTAAACTGTTGATCTCTTCTTGGTTTAACTTTGGAGGGTTCCATGATTTCAGATATCCATCCATTTCTTTTAGACTTTAAGATTTAGTAGCATATAGGTTTTTAAAATATTCCCTATGATGGTCTTGATCTTTTGGGTGTCGTGATGTTTCCCCTTTCATCTCTGGTTTTGTTGATTTGGATTTGTGCTTTCTTTCTTTTGGTTAACTGGGCTAAGGTTCTTTTTTGTTTATTTTTTCAAAGAACCAGCTCTTAGCTTCATTGATTCTTTGTATTGTTTTCTTTGTTTCTATTTCATTATTTTCTGCCATGTTTTTTGTTATTTCTTCTCTTCTGCTGGGTTTGGGTTTCATTTCTTCTTGCCTTTCCAGTGCCTTGAGTTGCAGAGTTAGGTCATTTATTTGGGCTCTTTCCAATTTTTGAATGTAGGCACTTTTTAAATTCCCTCTAACAACCGCTTTCAGTGTGTCCCAGAAGTTTAGATTTGTTCTTTTTGTTGAATTCCAGGAATTCTCTTATTTCTTTCTTAATTTCTCCTCTGACCCACTCATTGTTTAGGGGTGTGTTGTTCAATCACCGTGAGTTTGTGTAGTGACTCAGGGTTCCTCCAGTGTTGATTTTGAGCTTTATTGCTTTGTGGTCTGATAGAATGCATGGAATTATTTCAATATTTTTATATTTGTTGAGGTTTGTTTTATGGCCCAGTATGTGGTCAATTTTTGAAAAAGTTCCATGAGGTGCTGAGTAGAAAGTGTATTCTTTGGTGTTTGGGTGGAATAATCAAAAGATGTCTGTTAGGTATTTGATGTATGATATCATTTAATTCAGATGCCCTTCTGTTTATTCTTTATCCAGTTGACCTGTCTAATGGAGACAGTCAGGTATTCAAGTCCCCTACTATTACTGAGTTGGGGTCAATCTGTGTCTTAAAGTCCTGTAGTGTTGTTTTTATGAATTTGGGTGCACCTGAATTTGATGCATATATGTTAAGGGTTGTGATATCTTCTTGGTTAACTGTTCCTTTGATCAGAATGAAGTGACCCTCCTTATCTCTTCTGATTAGTTTTACTTTGAAGTCTATTTTGTCAGATATTAGAATTGCAGCCCCTGATTGTTCTTAGTACCATTTGCTTGGAATATTTTTTCCAGCTTTCCCCTTAAGGCAGTGCCTGTCCTTGAAGGTGAGATGGGTTTCTGGCAGACAGCAAAGAGATGGACTTTGTTTCTTAATCCATTCTTAATCCATTCACTTAACCTGTGTCTTTTGACTAGGATGTTCAGCCCATTGATGTTTAAGGTTATTATTGAAAGGTGTGTATTGGTTGCTGTCGTTTTGATTGTTGTTTGTGTTTCTGTGCAATTTTGTGTTTCCTAGATTATATCTTTGTTTATTTTCTTTCATTGCCCATAGTGTATAGTTGTTTCTCTGCTCCCTGTATTGCTTCAAGTATTCTTTGGAGCACTGGTTTTGTGGCTATGTATTCTTTAGGGCTATTCATGTCATCGAAGATTTTTCTTTCCCCCTCAACTATAATAGACATTTTTGCTGGGTATCATATTCTGTATAGTATTCTGGGCTGGCATCTATTGTCATGCAGAACTGGAACTACCTTGGTCCAGGCTTTTCTGGCTTTCATACTTTGTATTGATAAGTCAGCTGTAACTCTAATGGTCTTTCCTTTGTATGTGACTTGTTTTTCTTTTGCTGCTTTCAGTATTCTCTCTTTGTTCTGTGCGTTTAGTGTTTTTACTATGATATGTTGTGGGGAGTTTCTTTTCTGATCCTGTCTATTTGGTGTTCCTGTATTTGTATGGTGATGTCTTTCCTTAATTTCTGGAAATTGTCTTCTACAATCCTGTTTAAGATCTGGTCAACACCATTAACCTGAAATTCTTCTCCTTCCTCTATTCCTATGATCCTTAGATTTGGTCTTTTCATGGTGTCCCACATCTCTTACATACTCCGTTCCCATGTTTTTAATTTTCCATACTCTTTGCTTGAGTGATCCAGTTCTTCAACTTTATCCTTCAGTGTTGATATCCTGTTTTCCATTTCATTCATTCTAGCAGTGAGGCTTTCCCCTGTTGTTTCAAGTTGGCTTATTGAGTTTTGCACTTCCTTCTTCATTTCTGCCTGAGTTTTCTTCATTCAGAAGTTTATCCCTATCTTCATTAGCTCTTTGATTTGTTTGTTTGTGTGTTCTTTAAATTCGTTGAATTCCCTGATCATATTTATGGTTGTTCTTTTAATTTCAGTGTCCTGGGTTATCTCTAGGGGGTTCTCCTTGTTGAACTCTTCTACAGGATTGGTGGGGTTTGGCGGGGACATAGTGTTTTTGGCTTTTTTGTTGTGGTTTTTGCATGTGAATTTCTTTTGTTGTTTATGATTCTGAGATGAGAATTAAGTTGAAGTGTGCTACTGTTTGTATTATTGGGGTGCCTAGGTCCTTTCTTTATTGGTTATGTAAAGCGGGTTGGTACAGGTTTCAGGTTCTCTCAGGTTTTATTTTGGAGGGAACTGATGGCTTCATATCAGCTATTCAGGAGGA
>NW_008338999.1:3057190-3061506 GCF_000622305.1 Nannospalax galili
ACTCTCTGGCAGTGTGCTGAGCTCCGAGCAGCTACCCAACGGAGGAGGTCTGAACCTACCCTCTCAGGCTGTCTGCTAGGATCTCTGCCTCTTATTTTTAATTCCTATTTGTTCTTATATGTGCAGAAATCATTATTTGGTTTCACAATTGCCTGATCATAGAATCTGGTGTGTGCTTATCTGTGTTCTAATAAATGCAGGCAGCCTGTGAACTAAGCTCCCTGGACATTTGGGATCTCTGGTGATGCACTCTCTCTGATTGGTCTAGGGAATGCATCTCATGAGAGACCATGGATCTGGCATGTACACACACACACACACACACACACACACACACCACACTTCACATATATGTAGCACTGACTCTAGATCATAACTCAGTGCCATGCCCAACTTTTGAGATCCTTAGCTAGTGTTGAGTTTGTAATTCTTCCTTGGCTTTCTCAATGCAATTGCTATTAATATATCTTCTTTTCTCCTCACCCCTATTTACAATACTGACTCAACACCACCTACACGTTACATTCAATAAATGGACCTTTTACTTCTATCTTACACATTGCAGTCATGAATGGACCTTTTACATTTACATCTATTATCTATCTATCTATCTATCATCTATCTATCTATCAATCATCTATCTATCATCTATCATCTATCTATCTATCTTCTATCTGTCTATCTATCTATTCATTCATTCATTAGTTTAATGGAAAGTAAAACATTTTTTAGATGTATTTATTTTGTATGTGTGTCTGTGTATATGTGCATGCACCATGATGCGCATGTTTAGGTCAGAGGACAGCTTATAGGATTCTGTTATCTTTTTCCACTATGTGGATTCTGGGGGCTCAAACTCAGGCTGTTCAGTTTGGCAGCAAGCACCTTTACCAACTGAGTCATCATTTATGTCCAAGACTCCACCTTCAGAGATTCTCATTCAGTTGATTTGCAATGGGACTCAGGCATCAGTATTATTAAAAGTCTCTATTGTGCAGCTGAAATTTAGAACTACTGATTCAGATAAATAACCAGCCTCAAAGGCACCCACTAATCACAATGATTTTCCAGTTTGCAAGCTGATTTTATATTCATTTACTTAGAATATTGAGAACTTACTTTTGTTTTATTGGACCCTTCATATAATGGAGGGACATTTCTGGAAATGATCACATCACACATTGTCATTCCCTTCAGCATTGCCTCGCTGTTAATATACATTACATATTTGAGCCCTTGAGTACCTTCCCAAGACCTGGAGGCACCTGGTTAACATTTATTGAATGAATGGTAGCTGCCTAGTTATTAGGCGGTGGGAATCAAAGAGACAGAGCGTGTAGCCCTTGCATGTAAAGAAGGTCTCTTCTGAAATTCCAATTCCAACTCTGGGGATGTGGGATCACAGTAAAATTCAAGTACATGATTATTTGCTGTTGAGAATAATTAAGGTGTGATCATAGTAAGCTTTGAGGCTTTAGTAAAGGGAGAAACTCAAAGCCAGGGAAATTTGAATGGTAATTAATTCATGGATTTTCAAACATTTTAGTTATGAGATATCAATAAAATCTTTTCTGCTACAGCCTGTTCTTCTTTCCACTGACAGAGATGGGGAGAAAACACCACCTAGATTTCCTGTTGAATTATCACTGTTTCTGTCTTTTGACTTGAGTGGGAGGGTAATAGAGAAAAACAGATTAAGGAGAAAAAATAAGGAAATATGTCTTTAGGATTGGGGAGAAGAGAAAGCAAGGGAAGAAGGAAGGAAATTGATGGACTAAGGTTTTCCTCTCAAGATGTGAAAGTTTTATGAAGGATTTTTTTCTTTAAAACAAACACAATAGTGCATTGACTTAAAATTGGAATTTTATCTCTTCTCTGACATGTGTCTTAGGCCTTTGGTAAATCTGCTTGCTGATCCCTGCCCCACCCCTAACTCCACCTAGGACCTCAGCCTTATATGATCTTTTACAAATAGCAGTGTTTTTTTTTTTTTTTTTCCTTTGGAGGACAGATGTTTAAGTAAGAGTTTACTTAAGGACGCTCCAGTGAATTTTCATCCCCCCAAATGTTTTACATTAAAAAAAACATGGTTAGATAAGTCTGACATGTGATGTTTTAGTGTCACGTATTCTAACACGCTAAAGACCCCAAGAAGATTTTTTTTTAAATGCTAAACTTCAACCTAGCAGTCTCCAAATTTGTGAAATCAGATAATTCTGTGTGTAACACTAACTCTATGGGACTAGTGATCTGTATTATGTATGTTGGGGAATATTGCATGTGCCTACAATCCTGTTATGATTCTAAAAGGACATCTTCTTATTATATATTGTAATTCCATCTTGTTATTATGATTATTATTCCATTGCATTCTACTACTGTGGGCCTCTGTTTATTTGTGTTACTGAAGAAAAGGAAGAGGGAGAAGTAGAATTTAGGAAAATAGGTGGGAAAAAGAGGGTGATGGGGACTGGTGAGATGCCTCAATACAAAAGGTGCTTGTCACTAAGTCCAATGACCTGAGTTCAATCCCCAGGACCTACATGGTGGAGAGAGAGAACCAGCTCCCACAAGTTGTCCTCTGACCGCCACAGGATCGCTATGGGATGTGTGTGTGTGCCCCTTACCTCAATAAATAAATAAATGTAAAAAAATCATTTAAAAAAGAAGAAAAGAGAAAAGAGGGAGACTGAGAGGAGAGAGTGAGAGAGAGAGAGCGAGAGAGAGAGAAGAATCTAGAACTATAACTGTTGAAGTGGAACTCAGTCAAAGTACATTATAGTGAATCAAGGACTTTTGATGTATGTCACAAATATGGAGAAGAGAGAGAGAAGAGAGAGAGAGAGAGAGAGAGAGAGAGAGAGAGAGAGACCAGCCTAGGTCAAGTTTATGATTTTAGGACACTCACTGTAAACCAGATGCAATCTAGCCTTTAGACACACAGCCTGTTCAAAAGAATAGTGATACTGTGTTCCCCAGAGGTTCTGGTTCCTCCAAGGGGTGGGGCCTGCTGTGGAGAATCGACTGTGGAGAGTTAGCAGCAGAGGGAGGGGCTTGTGGCATCATCTGGAACTGGAGCCTTGAATGCAAAGGGGGCGCAGCAGCCGGGGGTACTGAAGAACAGAATGGCCTGGCACTTATAGACCTGGGCCGAGACTGCTGGTACCTGAGGCATGGGCGAAAGGTAGCAGTGACTATGGGCGTGCCAAGGGAGTGATCTGGAATGGTGGGCTCTGAGCTGTGGGGCAAAGCTGGGTGGTGTGGAGCTGAGCTAGGCACTGGATGTTCCTTTCTTTGTAAGTCACTCCCCTCCCCCCCATGATAATAATAAATGTACATAAAGATATTTCATATGGTTTGCCTGATAGCGCAAGGGACCAAGAGAAAACTCTGGCAACAAAATTGGCACAGCTGACAGGATGGCGTTAATGCCAAACCATGGAAGTTTGGAAAAAGCTAGAGTGTTGATGTCAGTGCTGATGTCATTTTTACTATGGATTACTAAAAAGAGGCCCGCCAAGCAGAAGCATGGGCCACAGCTGTGTTTTAAATGTGGGGGTATGTTGCAGTTATGTGAAGATTTGTTAAAGGTTATCCAAAGGCTAGAAAAACTTGTACTTGCTTTGGACCCAAACACAGCACCCAGAGAGGGGGCGTGGTCACTTTGCATAATAAAAGATGTGTCCCAGGCAGGGAAAGCTGAAAAGGCCAGGGAGCTACTGGCAGACCCAGTTGTAGAGCTTGAGAGGGGGAAAAAAAAGCAGGACACTTTAACTTGTGTAAGGTCCAAGGACTCAGAGGAAGAGACAGATAATAGTAAAGAGGAAAATGACCTAAAAATAAAAGTAGCTAAAGCTTCCCCTCAGATTCAACCATTGATACAAAAGAAAAAAAACAAGAAAAGCTCACAGTGCTTTGGCATATATAACCACTCATCCATCCTTGCAATATAGGTTGTTCAACCTAGGCCAATGCAGGGGGGGAGCAGTCCTTAATGGGATGGCTGGTTGAAGGCATTAAAGATACATGGTTGTCACCAAGGGAGACTAACATGATTAGCAGGGGCTGGAGGACTATAAAGGAGGGGCAAGCATTACTGAGCGAACTAGGTATGAGAAAAGCAATATATGATGCCCAGTTCACTGGGCCAGATAAGACAGTGTTCACCAGAGATATGAAGGAAAGCTTAATTCAACTGGGACCTCAAGAATGGTATGGGGATTTAATGGTTTTTACGAAGCCCTTTAATGGAACAGGATTTTTGTGAAGTGAGACAGGTTTTGGCAAATCTAAATGATTCTGACCAGCATGTAAAA
>NW_008338999.1:3061518-3067140 GCF_000622305.1 Nannospalax galili
TCTTTGTAAAATGAGACAGGCTTTGGAAAATCTAAATGATTCTGACCAGCATGTAAAATGTGTCTGTAGAATAACAGAACACCCTATAGGAGAAATAAAAAAGACCAGACTGAAGAAATGGTCCACTTGGGTTACTCGAAGACAAATGTAGCAAGACTTATGTCAAGCCCAAATTTCCAGAGAAACCAAATTCAGTACTAAGGCCTTTCTGGAAGGCTTTAAAACCAGAAGAACAGTTTACAAAAGACATTCAAAGGATAAAAACTGTCCCAGGGGTGGTTAAGAATCCCCAAATCCCCAAGGATTAAATAAGATGCATTTCTCTTCTGATAAAGGCTATACCAGGGCTGGAAGCAGGTTTTCCCACCAAGTTCTTGCCTAGCAATCTGGTGTGGTCAATGGGAAGATGACAGATATGGCTACAGTCAGGAGGCAGATCCAGAGCCTGTCTGACTCAGGGAACCAACAAATGCAGTGGGAACAGGAGAAGCCCCCTGCCTCCTTAGCCCAGTGCAGGGTCAGGCAACTGGAGCCAACACCTGTAAGTGTATCAAGCATAAAATAATACAAAAAGACTCCATGTAAAATCCCCCAAGTGCAAAATGACTCCAAAGGGATAACTAAAGATGATAAAGAGCTAACCAAATTAATGCCCCATACCCATGCTATGGTACCTAACAAAGATCTATGGAGAAAACCGTTAATACAAATGGACAAAACGTTTTCATGCTGTGTGAGACCTTGTCTATGATTGATTTGATATATAATGGTAACCTTCCTTTGAGTGTTTTACAGATGTAAAACCCATTTGAAAGAAACCCGAAGAAGCAAAGGTCAGTTATAGCTGTGAGATTCTTGAGAGTTTCATAATTGGGTAAGAAAGGCAGAGACTCCCAAACTATATAATTGTTAAGAAAATCTATAGTACCAGGGGTGGGTTGCCCCCCTATGAGCTGTTGGTTAAAGAGATCCTAGAGGTCACCAAGGCTATTGCCATTAATGTCAGTTGTACAGTAGAAAGGTCGGTAAGGCCGTGTTGTTGAAGACACTGCATGTTGTGAGCACGGGAGAAGAAGAGGAGTTGGAGCTGAGACTAAGCCAAAAACTCCATGCTGCTGGATGGATGACATTCATATTGCCAGAAGGCATTATTCAGATGGTTGGGGAAGAAAGGATCCCTATGATTCTACTAAACAATGGACCCCACATGCTGCACTCTATGGATATGCCAAGCAATGCCTGCAAGTGCAATAATGTCTTGACCAACATACGTACAATTGACAAACTTCTAATTGCATAAGGCCCACTCCTAGGAGTGGAAAACACAACTGATGCTGTAGACCAAGCCAATGCCTTGTGTCGAGGAAGGCTACAGGCCCTAGCAGGGGAAAGCATGCTGTTTAATGAATATAGCACTCCTACTGGGATATCTTCTAGGCATTTGTATTTACATTCATGTTTGTTTAGATGTGTCTACTCTCTTCTATTTGTCTTTATAGTAAAAGAAACACCACTGAGATAGATCAGTTGCCATGGCTTAAAGACGAATGATGCAGAGGCCCAAGAAGTCACTATCTTGCCATGATACAAGAGAGATCGCTCTACATCTGTCACCCCCTCTAAGGCTCAGGGACCTTAGTGGAAGATTGGCAGAAATACTGTAAGAGTGGAGGAAAGGGGTGGAGTATGTTCCCCAGGGATCCTGGTTCCTCCAAGGGATGGGGCCTGCTGGGAAGAATTGACTGTGGAGAGTTAGCTTCTGAAAGAGGGGCTTGTGATACTACCTGGAACTGGAGCCGTGAACATGAAGGGGGCACAGCAGCTGGGGGTACTCAAGAATACAATGGCCTGGCACTTACAGCCCTGGGGTGAGACTGCTGGCCCCTGAGGCAAAGGTGAAAGCTAGCGGTGACTATGGGCATGCTGAGGGAGCAATCTGGAATGGTGGGCTCTGTTCCACAGTGCTGAGCAGAGTGGAGCTAGGCACGGGTGTTCATTTCTTTGTAAGTCATTCCATACCCCCCATGATAATAATAAATGTACATAAAGATATGTTATATGGTTTGCCTGATAGTACAAGAGACCCAGAGAGAACTCTGGCAACAGACATATAGGCACTGAGCTTGAGATGAGCATTTTTGAAGACGAGTTAGTACAGAAAAAGAAATGCCAAGCTCTCTGATGATTTTAGAAAAAATTTTCTGATGTCTTAAAAAATCTCGTTTGGGTAATATTGTCATTTTACCTGTCAGTTATCTCTTTATCTGCTAAAAATTTATCAAATCCAATTAACAGTAATCTGACTTTAAGTACACTTTCTTCAGGATTCCACACTAAAAAAAAAAAAACAAACAAAAAAAACACCCACAAAGGCAGCAGACAAGAAGGCTTTGTGAGATGTGCATCCTGCCAGTTTCTAAAGTGCTTTCCCAGTTGTGGATCTAATTTGGTATGGACTGGGCAGCTGTGATTACGTTAATACGCAGATTAACGTAAAAATTCAGTGATTTGCTCAAGATCACATTGCTATGAGAGCTTGAACTTGAACTCAGTTCTTCAGGCCCTGGATTCCATCTTCATTGTAATGTGTGTACACCTTCCTTTCCTAGGCTTCTGACTGCTTCAAAGAGAAATGACTAATAAAATAATGGTTACTAAGGACTTACTGGTTTGTTGTAGTGATCCAAAACTCCTTCATTCAATCCTCATAATGTTTCCATGAAAAGACAGCATTATTTCCCTCATTTTACTGGTGAAGGGTCCAAGGCTAGGCAAGCTCGGGGCTCTGAAATAGACATGGAAGCCTGTTTGACACTGGAACATATGCTTTGACCACATTGCTCTTTCTATCAATTTTCAACCATTCCTATAAAAACACAAAGTCATTGCTTAAAAGAACCAAAATTTCTACAGTGGAAAGCCCAGCACGAGTCTCAGGTGTGGGCAAAGCTGTGGTCCTGGAACACTCATGGAGAATCCGGTTGTCTGCCTTTCCAGTTTTTGGAAGCTTGCCTCATTTTTGGTTTCTGGTGCCTTCCATTTTCAGTGTACATCATTCTTCAAGTCTCAGGCTCCTGCCCATACTGGGTCTTTCCAATTTCCCTTTTCGATGAGCCTTGGAATTATTTTGATCTCACCGGGATAATCCAGGATACTCGTCTTACTGTAAAGCAGTTAAATTCCAGCAGTGTTAATTCCACCTATAACCTTATTTTCCTTTTTCACGTGTTTTGACTCATTCACAGGGGTAAGGGAAAGGTCACAACCAATGCTGTTCTGTTGTTCCTTTCCTTTTTATATAAAATAAGATGTAGAATGTGATACTCTGTTTACTTACGCACAAAATATTACCAGACTATTTTAAAGGAATATTTACGAATAAACATGTGAGCAAATAATGACTTAGTTAACAATGAAGAAATGGAAATATGACTGTAATAAAACAGTTTGGATTGTACATAGCACACAGCATAGGGCTGTGCAGTTTAAGAAGTATTTTTACACTTATTGTTTACATACCACACAAGGCAATAAGCTCAGATATGACAACCAATTAACTTTCTTTCTTTCTTTCTTTCTTTCTTTCTTTCTTTCTTTCTTTCTTTCTTTCTTTCTTTTTCTTTCTCTTTCCTTCCTTCCTTCCTTCCTTCCTCCCTCCCTCCCTCCCTCTCCTTCCTTCCTTCCTTCCTTCCTTCCTTCCTTCCTTCTTTCCTCCCTCTCCTTCCTTCCCTCCTCCCCCTCCTTCCTTCCTTTCTTCTTTCTTTCCTTTCTTTCTTTCTTTCTTTCTTTCTTCTTCTTCCTCTGGTTCACAAACGTTTTCCCTAAATAAATTATATTGTTTAGGCCTAGAAAAAAAATTATAACTTGAGCCTAAAATAAACATTAAAATTTCCCACAACTTTTTATTACTTTCTAGTCTTGTTTCTAAAGAACTCAGGAAGAAGGACTTGTGGCATTGCCTGTAGATGGCAGGATTTCGAGCTGGTTTAGCTTTTCCAGAAGAAAATGAGAAGGTGGATATTGGGGGCAGTAAGAGTGCAGTTGACGAAAAGCTGGCATTTATTTGAAAGAAATGTTTTGAAATTTTTTATCTGCCAGGCCCTGGAATATACTAAGAATTCAGTAATGAATAAAGAGTTGAGAGCCTCTGTCTAGGGAGCTTCTATCAATTTATAGAAGAGATAGAAATGGCCAAGCAGGGCATACAACATATCTAGCAGTAATAATTGCTGAGGATTTTGGTGGTGGTTGCTGTTTGATATGCGGTAGCTGGGAACACATCCCCATGATGAGATGTGGACAGAAAGTGGAAGGAAGGAAGCTATAAGAGTCTGGCAAAAATACAGGAAAGTGGTTTCAGAAAGAAAGGCTCCAAGGTGAGAATGTGCTTTCCATGTTGGAAGAAGAACAGGCAAATGACTTGAAATGGGGCAGAGGAAGCAAAAACGGGGGAGGGGGGGGAATAGAAACGGCGCTCAGAGAGGTGAGGAGACCAGAGCCCAGGCAAACATTCCAGGAATTCAGATTTTATTCTGAGTGAGAGGAATCACTAGGGGGTTTGGGAACTGAGAAGAGATGAAAAAGAATATCTCTGGGTGCTAGGGATGAGGAAGCGAATGAGGGAGCTGGGAGAAGGCCCAGGCTAACTAATACTCCTACGTGGTGGTGTGGCAGAGGTGGAGAAGAGTTAGATTGTGAACATACTTTGAAGGAACTATCTGTGAAGACTGCTGGTGATGGTGAAGTATGGTGTTGGGGAAAAGCACCAAGGTTTCTAGTCTGAGTAAGCTAAAGAAGGGAGTTGACATTTCCTTAGATCAACAAGCCGGGAGACAGCAGAGACAGCTGTCTCACACGGTGAGATCAACTGACCGTTGGAAGTTCAAGTGGCATTACCAAGCAAGTACTTGGATATGCAATTTGGACTTGGAAACCGAAAACACAAATTGAAAATCATTGGAATGTTTTTTCCTGGTATACATAATATGAAGAAATTAGAAGAAAGAGGAAGATAAAAAAACGAAAAGACCGACCTGCACCACTGGCTAACTCTCCCGGCCTGCTCTCCTGCCCTCAGTCCTCTCTTGGGGTAAGTCTATTGTGCAGCCCTCTGCACCTTGACTCCCCCAGCTGCATTCACCCTTCCATCTCCCCCGCTGTTCTCTACTCCTAGTTTGGGCCCTGTGCCATTCCTAGTCTTGGGGCCGCAGACACCTGGGGAACCAATACTGCTTCCTGATCCTTTTCACCAGGACTGGCTTGGTGCCTTCCTTGGGCCCCAGGAGCAGTGCTTCTGGACCCAGCCCCACCCTCACCTCTCTCTGCTTCCCTGGACCTGCACCACTGGCTAACACTCCTGGCTTGCTCTCCTATCCTCAGGCCTCTTGGGGTGGGTCTATTGCATGGCCCTCTGCGCCTTGACTCCCCCAGCCTCATTCACCCTTCCATCTCCCCTGCTGTTCTCTGCTCCTGGTTTGGGCCCTGCGCCATTCCTGGTCTTGGGTCCCCAGACACCTGGGGAACTGGTGCTGCTTCCTGATCCTTTTCACCCAGGCCAGCTTGGCGCCTTCATGGGGCTCCAGGAGCACTGCTTCTGGACCTGGCCCTGCCCTCACCTCTCTC
>NW_008338999.1:3071802-3084412 GCF_000622305.1 Nannospalax galili
AAAAAAAAAGAGTCAACTTCATCAGAAATACTTTAAGCTTACAGACAATTCAGACTTGAAAATCAAGTGATGGCGGAAGAGCTAAAAAAAAAAGAAAAAGAAAAAAAGAAAGAAATTTGCTTATTAGAAGAAAAAAGGGACAGATTTTTCAGAACAGTATAGGCTGGTTAATTCAGGGATGTAAAGATAGATACTTCCTGTCCTCACACGGACTTACTCACAGCTGTGCTCTTGGACAGCTACAAAGAGAAAGTCATCATCAGAGCTGTTGCAAGTTCAAGGTGCCAGGACACGGGGGCCAGGGAGGGCGTCTGTTCCTCTGTGCGCTTTGGCCCTGCCAACAGGCCTGACAGCACAGCTGCACCAGTCCATGGGGAGTGGTCATGTGGGGTGATTAAGAGGGATCCTGGAGACCCGGGCTGGGCTCAGTGGGTAGAGTACTTATAACTCAGTGGATAGAGTGCTTGTAGCTCAGTGGGTAGAGTGCTTGTAGCTCAGGGGCAGAGTGCTTATACTCCATGTGTAGAGTTCCATCTCCAGCACTACCAAGCATGGCATTGGTGCATGCCTGTCATCCCAGAACTTGGGAGGTGGAGGCGGGAAGATTAGGAGTTCAGGGTCATCTTCGGCTACCTAGGGATTTGGGGGCTAGCCTGAGCTCTATGAGGCCTTATATAAAAAATAAATAGATAAATAAGGTTGAATTGTTTAGTACTGTCTGCCACAGCAGCCGACTAGGATATAGTGGTCAGTGTGTTACACACTGGGGCTCTCAAAGTTAAGGGGCACCTTCTGCTCAGAGAATCTCCTTCATGGCCTTCAAGGGAGGCTGGTGGATGTTTCTTGGCTGTTCTTATCTGAACAGTCAGGAATTTAGCTTTCTGGACCCCTTCTTGCTGTGTGGCCATGGGTAAGTTGCCTCTGGTCTGTGATCTGGAAGAAGATAGAGCAGTCTGGCCGTACTGGAGTTACTTGCTGGGCCATGTGACAGGTGGATGTGCGGTGGCCAGTCACCACAGCCTGGGCTCCGGAGCTCAAAGCAAATCACTTCCAGACTCAGCTCCAGGGCAGATCTGCCTGGGGGACCTGGCGGCTCCCTCGGCTGCATCTTGCACTTGTGTTCTGTCCCCTGTCCCCTCTACCTGCTCCCTGCCAACAGAAGGGAGGGCCGTCGCTGGCTGTCCTCCAGGGTTGGCCTGGTGTCCCACCTGCAGGTGGCTGGGACCTGCATGGCCTTCTAGAATTCTTGGCAGGAATCACAGGTAACTCTGGAAGCCAGTGGGAGTGGGGGCACAACAGAGTAACTGTCTGTGCTAGACACAGGCAGATTTTTATTTCTAATTTCTTGGGGGGGGTCTTTTTTTGAGACAGGGTCTCTCTGTAGCCCCAGCTGGCTTGGAACTCACTATGTAGACCAGGCTAGCCTTGAACTCAGAGATCCGCCTGCCTCTGTCTCCCAAGTACTGGGACTAAAGGCGTGTGCCACCACGCCTGGCTATATTTTACTTTTTAATAAAACAACCAGGAAGGTCCTTTTTAAAAAAAACAACAAAACCAAAACCAAAACCAAAAAAACAACCTATTCAATGGTTTTGGCAATTTTCCAAGAGCCTTTCTTAACTTCTAATGCTTCTTCTAATTAAAAAAAACAAAAAACAAAAAACAAAAAAACCCCGAAAAGACCAAGGTTGAGTTGGTGAGACAGGAAAGATATCAGCGGGGGACTAACAACCCAGAAGTCTAATGAAGAACAGGCTTCTAGAATGAGCTTGAAGATGCTGCTCGCAGTGGGAAATGGATAAGTTGGAATTTGACCATTGGGTTTAGAAACATAGAGAGGACTTTGTATACCTTGACAAGTGTGAAGAGGAAACTAGACTGAGTTTAAGAGTAATGGGTGGAGGCAAGTAGGGACAACAGGCAGAGATACTCTAAGAATGACTTTCCTGGGGGCTGGGGAGGCGGCTCAGTGGTTAAGAGCGCGGGCTGCTCTCACAGAGGACCCAGGTGATTTCCAGTGCTCACATGGCGACTGACAAGTGCCTGTAACTCCAGTTCCTGACCCCCATGGGCATTGTACAACACGGGTACACTTACACACATGCAAGCAAGATACTCATATGTAAAAGAAAATAAAAATAATAAATAAAATATATGTTTTAAAAAGAATCACTTCCACGAAAGGGCAGTTAAGTAGAACAGCACTGGAGGTCAAAGGAGGTTTTTTTCTTTGAAAATGGCAAAATTACCTCATATTTATGGGCTGATACGAAACAATTAACAGGATAAATTGATGACGTAGGTGCCAGAATAATTATGCAAGTGATAGTCTAGGGAGGTGAGGGGGCGTGGGGATTGGCCTTGCGTAGGACTGTGGGAAGTATCAGCGAGAAGACCTAAGAGGGGTCGACAGATGAAAACAGATTGGGAGATGTGATAGGGACATGTGGGGCCTCTGAGGGTTTCTTTCACACTGAGGTTAGATGCAAGGTCTTCAGTGAGAGTGAAAAGGAGAAAGGGCGTTGGAAAGCTCACAGAAAGAAGAGGAAGTATCCATGGGTGAAGTGCCCATAGGCATGAGCGTATCAGGGCCATGTGTCACTGAGAGTGCTGGTCCGGTTTCAGCAGGGCTCAGTGTTTTTCTCTTCCCTCATGAAAAGGAGGTAACAAAACAATCATAATAATTGGAGCTGTAATATTTTTAAATTAGCAAAGATACTGTCACTCCCTGGATCTTAATAAAGTATTATGAATGAAGTCTTTAATGTGGTCCACCCTCTGGGGACATTTGCATTTTCAGTAGTAAGAGAAATCAGTAGTCATAACCTTATAATCTAACAGTAGAATTTCACACATCAGTAATGAGGTTGGTAGGGAAATGTTTTTGAAAAGTGGGTCCCATTGTTGTTCAAATAACTGTATCATTATCAACTGATGCATGAATTTGGAACTTTATAAATAGGCAGCTGTAATTTCAGATACTTACTTCTTGACAGAAACTGTTACTTGACATCATACGGAACCTTTAGGAACAAGCAAAAAAGGACCCAAGAAAGGTCTAAAGAAGTAGAATGGCTGAAGTCTTCTTTGTTACTGTCCTGTGGTTGTCTTTTAAAGCTGTGATTCATTTGCAGGGTTTCCCAACAGAGAAAAACGACAAGCATCATGAAGATTCTCAATATTTTTTTGTGTAATCCTCTGGCCAATTATCAGATACCAACCTCTGGAGCCTGCAGAAAATGAGAGTGTTACTGTGTCCTTGTAACACAGGCTGCTAATTCTGGTCACTGCTTGCACTTAATAAAGACAAGAAGATGTCTTTCTTTCTCATAAGTGGCAGAGGTAACCTTATAATCTGTCATAGCTTTGTGAAAGCAAAAAAAAAATTCTGAGAAAAATCTGACACCTCTTTTTCTAGACTTCTGGCAAAATAATATATAAAGAACGAAAAGAAGACATAAAGTGAAGACAGCTTACTGTTCTGCCTTTTTTCCTTAATTGGAAATGCTATTTTATAAGAGGCTCAATTTTATTTTCATGTACCCTAAAGACAAGCAGCATAGTTTGCTTAGACCAAGAAAATGCTCCGTTGGTGCTTGTTCTAGTTTGATTCTGTGGCTGTGATGAAACACTTTAAAATCAACTTAGGGGAGGAAAGGATTTGTTTTCGCTTGGATTCACAGCCCATGGTGGAGGGAAGTCTGAGCAGGAGCTCAAGCTGGAATTAAAAGGAGAAACTATGGTGGAACGGTGCAACACTGTTTTGCTGATGTGCTCTCAGGTTCGTGGCTAGCCAGCTTTCTTTATGTAGCCCAGAACGGCCTTCCCAGGAAATGGCGCCACCCACAATGGGCTAAGGTCTCCTACTTCAATTAACAATCAAGCTAACTAGGGCCGTTCTTAAACACTGTTATGTTCTCTTAGAACTTCCGCTGTGGATACAGAAGTCCAAAGAGAGGCTAACCGAAACAAGAATGCTTGTAGGGGTTAGCTTTGCTTCACTGAGAACCACAATCCCTATAGAAATGACCTGAGACGAGAAATACTTATTTTGGTTCATGGTACAGAGAATTTTAATTCATCGGGGTGGGGAAGGCATGGTGGACCAACTCAGTTCACATCATGGTGGAGGAGGAAGGAGAGAAAGGGGAACCCAGCCCTCTCCTCACTTTCTCTGTTTTCCCATTTTATTCTGTCCAAGGACTCTAGAATGGTGCCACCCCAGCTCTGGGTGGGTTTTCCTCCCTCTGTTAATGTCCTTTCTCGAAATGTCCTCACAGACCACCCAGAGGTGTGCCTCATCAATCCCCTAACATGTTTCTTAGTCCAACCAAATCAACCATCAAAATTAACACTGGGCGTGGTTGCGCACGCCTTTAGTCCCAGCTCTCAGGAGGCAGAGGCAGGTGGATCTCTGTGAGTTCAAAGCTAGCCTGGTCTACATAGTGAATTCCAGGACAGCTGGGGCTACAGGGAGACCCTGTCTCAAAAAGACTGAAAAAAAAAAAAATTAAACCACCATACTGGCTGCTATGAGAATCCTGAATCTTGGCCTGATTGTTCCCAAACACATAGATAGACAGCATTTTATATATATAACTACAAAGATATCACGTCCTTCTTTACTTTTATGATTTACTAGTTATTTTTCATCAAGGGTTACTTACTATGTAGTTGTTAATTTAGTCGTTCATCTACTCTAGTAGGCAGTGTGAGATTCCACGTTAGAAACTGAAGCTGTGGAATTAGTCAATGATGATCATTGGCATCCTGCAGCATGCAATCTGAGTTTCCAAAGGATCCCACATAATTGGGTTGAATGGTGACCCCCCCCCACCCAAAGTTCATGTAGAACCAGAGACTCAGAATGTAGTCATGCCCAGTAGTCATGTCAGTATGGGACCACAGTGCATCAGAGTGGGCCTTCAATCAATGAATGATGTCTTCAGAAGAAGAGGGGAATGTGGGTACAGACATACACAGAGGAGGGAACTTGTGTGATGGTGAGCAGACTGGAATTATGCTGCCAAAAATCAGTGGATGTCAAGAACTGTTGTCCATACAGACTTTGGAAAAGGCAAAGGAGAGTGATTCCCCAGAGCTTACAGAGAGAGCCCAGCCCCATTCATGGCTTGATTCCAATGTTCAGCCCCCAGAGCTGTGGGACGGTACGCAAGTGGTGATTGTCATACAGTAGCCCCATCCAATCAATGCAGAGACCCAACCATGTTGATACATCTCCACTCGACCCCAAACCACTTTCTTCTGTCTTCTTTTTTTTCTGTTATGAAGTCATTCTGTTTAAATGGGAGATGTGTTCACAAGTGCTCTATGAATGACGATTTGAGACCCTGGGTGATGGAGGCATATTCTAAGTTTTTCACTCACCTGCGCTAAGTGCCTTTGTTTTCTTTCAGGGCTGATGTATTCTTTTTTAAAGCACACCTTTGAGACACTTTCCCTTCATAGTGAAAGTATTTTTATGGTGGATACAAAAGCTATTAGCAGAGGACTTACTTGAAGCTGAAAGGTTTTTTTTTTCTCTTAAACCAAACAACAGGTGAATGGTTTTATCATTCTTCTCTGAATTTCAAACACATTTTGTGAGAAGCAAAGATGGAAAGAAAATGATATCAGGGTTACTTAAAATTAAATGGGATTTCTACTTGACCACGTCTTAATAAACAGGAGCCAGCTAAGCCATATGTCTTTTATCTGTACAAAATGAATGGCATTTCAATCAATAGACCCAACAGCAAAAAGCAAGCCTTGGTGCATAGTGTTGCCAGTGTCAAATACAGCAAGTGCTCAGGAAGTTATTTGGAGGCTCGGGTTTTGAACAAACGCCGTTTCATTTAAAGCAAATTCTCAGGGTAATTGTTGGTGACCATGAAGATCATATTCTAAATTAACATTGTGTAATTATTGATTTAGAGGCAGGAAATGCATTTGTTCCAAAGATCATTACCTAGCAACCGCTGAAACAGAGTCACCCTATCAGAAGTGTCCTCTCATACAACTCTGGATGTCAAATGGTGTGTACTTTTTTTGTTCTCGTAGAACTGCATAGAATAGAATACTCCTGGCTATTACTTTTCAAATCTGCTTAAAGCTTGATGCTTTTATAAAGGATGAGAAAGATCATAAAAGAGCCATTAGGGTACTTAGGACATAGAAAAGTGGAAATTGTATAAATTACTTCCATAGTTTGATACTTTTTAGTTTTTCCTCAGGAGTGACCCTTTCTATATTTTATTCTCTCTCTCTCTCTCTTTCTCTCTCTCTCTCTCTCTCTCTCTCATCTACAAAGCCTTAGGGAGACATCATATACACAAAAAAAAAATTATACAACCCCAACACAATCTATTTTCATGGGGTATTTATTTTAAAATATTTCTTTCTGAAATAATTTCCTGAGATAATGATGTTCAGGATTAATTAGAAAATTCCAATTCTTTGCAAAACAAAACACAAAACACAGCTAGTCTCCCCTGGAGTGAATGACTTCATAAGATAGGCTGTTATGAGGTGCCAAATTTGAAGTATCCTTGTTCAATTCATGGAGCTAAGTAGTAATCCACAGAGAAATAATGTTCCTTAATGGCAATGAATGTTTCTGCAACTACTTTAAGATTCTCCTAATTGCTTTGCATTTTTCATTGTGATAGAAAAATGGTATCACTTCATAAAAGTAAAGCTCGATTTTGGAAGTCGTGGTGGTACATTTATTTAAAAACCTGTAATAATAGCCCAACACGTATAAACATTGGTTAATAATCATAAAATAGTAAAGGATCTTGAGTTTCTTTACAAAGTATACTTAGATACTTGGTTAGTTCTGATTACCTATCAAAGATGTAAGTGGTTACTAGAAATAAAGCAATTCTATCCTTTGCTATGTCAATAATGATGTGAAACGTGTGTAGCTGTAGTTTGTACCCTTAGAAACTAGTCACCAACCTTTTGAAAAGTTTAATTCTTCAGCTCCATGGAACTTACAAGCACATCTTTCATTACATTGAATGTTGAAGTTTTTTAGTTGTTTACTGAATGGCAGCATGCTTGGAGAATTTGGCTTGACCAATTACAGACACTAGTAATTAAACTAATAAAGTTAAATTTGTAACCGATTAACTAGTGAGCCTTAACCCCCAATTCCTATCACATCTCTTAGGCACACTATGGTCCAACAGGCTTTATTGAGTTGCACTGTAAATAATATTTCTCACTATATACAACTAGAAACATAATTATGTATGTAACTTGGAGTTCAGATCATTAACTGACATCAGTGATATGCTCATAAACTCATTCAGCAGTAACACTTATTGGGCGCCTACTGAGGAGCAGGCACTAGGACTTTAGCAAAAAATAACTAAAATCACTGTCTTTATGTAGTGCAAATTCCAACATGACTTTAATAACATTATAAACTACATATTTAGTGATGATTATGGATACTTTTGAGCCATGTAACTGGATTTTTAAAAATTAAAGTATAACTGGGTCAAATGGTAGGTTCATTTGTAGTTTTTTTTTTTTTTTGTCTTTTTTGAGACAGGGTCTCCCTGTAGCCCCAGCTGTCCTGGAACTCATTACGTAGTCCAGGCTGGCCTTGAACTCACAGAAATCCACCTGCCTCTGCCTCCTGAGAGCTGGGATTAAAGGTGTGTGCCACCCCGCCTGGCCTCATTTGTAGTTTTTTAAGTGTTCTCCACACTGCTTTCCATAGGGGTTATCCAAGTTTGCAGTCCAATCAGCAGTGGTTGAGTGTTCCCCTTTCCCCACATCCTCTCCAACATTTGGTATTATTTGTTCTCTTGATCTTAGCCAGTCTGACTGGGGTAAGATGAAATCTTAAAGGAACAGATCCTCAAATGACCTTAAGAGTAAATATAAATTGGTTTATATAGATCAACTTTATGGTCTTAAACACCCAAAAAAGAAAAGTATAACTAAAGATTAAAGGGTCAATATAATTTTTTAAGAGTCCATGTGTATAGCTAAAGGCTACATAACAAGAAACAACACCAGACAGGAGATACCTTCCTTTGAGTTGTTGGCCAGGGTGACTCAAGAGACTCCAGACAGTAACCCAGCATAGAACTGGGAAAATGAACAGCACACCCCAATCTTAGCTAAAGGAATATTGACAACTGATTGCTGCTAGACAAGGAAGAGCTGCTCTTTGTAAAACAAGGATCTCTAGATAGGCTGACTAGATTCAGTGGATGGACAAGCACTGGGGAATGGCTGGGGGTGCCCACAACACAGTGGACAGTAGCAGGGTTGACAGAGTGTCCTCTGTCATCCAACAGGGGTGCATCTGGGAAGTGGGTGTATAGATGAATAAGCTTGTTTGGGATGTTCTGTATGAAATACACACACAAAAATCAACAAATTTAAAAAATGAGTTATTTTTGAGGAAGAAGCACAAACATTTGCTTCATGTTAATTAATAGAGGTGAACACATTACCATTGAAATCTACCTGATGACTTTATATCCTTACTCAGGTGCCAAGGATCCGAGTGTAACTGACTGTGACTAGTAATAATCAGATACATAGAGAATAGAGGTGCATGTGCAAACATCTGTTAGAAGCATTAAAAATGAGTTTTTCTGTATGAAACAGTATATTTTAAAATGAAATGGAGATCTTTTTTAAAGGTTAAAACCTCAATTTTATGTTTTATAGGGTTTATATGAGTTCAATATTGTATAACTGTATTAATTGATCTGTGAACATAAAAATTTAGAGCCACTTTTGAAAGAGATGCATCTTTGCTCTGGAAATTGTTATTGAATATGTTAATACTGTAATGAAATGCTTCTTCTAATCATGTGATTATTAAGTAAATAATTAAAAAATTAAAGTATAGAGTGTTATGTACAGATGAGGAGTGAAATTTTTAATATTTGTAAATGTCTGTAACCACTGGACATTTCAACCAACCCATGAAGTTCCTTAATGCTCTGTACCATAGAGTTTGTAACCCACATAAGACATGGCTGTTTTAATTTCTATCATCAAAGATTAGCTTTTGTTCTTAGACTTTGTATAGATATCTTCTTTCTTGCCTTTAAAAAAACTCAGTGTGAGGTATTTGAGATTTATTTATGGCCTATCAGTAGCTCTTTCAATATTTTTAAAAAGATTTATTTAAGTTTTTATGCATATGTGTGTGTGACAATGTGAGTGTAAGCCACATGTGTGCAGGTGCCCCTGGAGACCAGAAGAGGACATTAGATCCCCTGGAACTAGAGTTATAGGTGGTCGTGAGCTGCCAAATGTGGGTGTTGGAATCTGAATTCAGGCCCTCTGGAAGAGCAATGGCACTTAACCACTGAGCCATTTTTCTAACCTGTTTTCCTTTTCATTGCTAGGAATTATCTCATTATATGACAATTCCACAGTTGGTTTATCAATTCAAATATTGATAGACATTTGGGTGGTTTCCCATTTCCGGTCCTTATGAGTAAAGCTTCTCTAAACAATCTGGCATAGTTTTTTCTCACACACATTTGTTGTCAGTTATATGAACTGTGAAAATTTTTTCCACAGTAAAGCTTGCATTTTCATTTTTGAACCATGTCTTTTAAAATTTTTATTTTATTTTTATTTTATGTGTATGAGTGTGTTGCCTGCATGTATGTGAGTGCACCCATGTTGTGCAATGCCACAGAGGTCAGAAGAGGGCTTCAGATTCCCCTGGAACTGGAGTTAAGGATGGTTCGTAGCCGCCATGTGGGTGCTGGGAAGAAGTTCTCCATTTTGATGAGATAGCTTCTTAAGATAATTGGTGCTTTTGATTGTATTGTTGTGAAATTATTGCCTTCTTGAGATACAAATACATTTTGTTTTCTCTGGAAGTTTAAGAGTTTTAGCTTTTGCTTCTAGGTCTCTGATTTATCATATTTATTTATTGTATGACTGTGCATGTCACATGTGCATACATGGTGTGAGTGTGGAGGTCGGAAGACAACTTGTGGAGTTGGTTCTTACCTTCTTCCATGGGGTCTCAGAGATCCAGTTCAGCTTGCCTGTGGCAGCAGAAGACTTTACCCACTGAACCATCTCAAGGTCTGTGATTTAATTCAAGTTAATTTTTTTGTGCAGTAAAAGTTGGAATTATTTTTTCTCATAAAATTGCTGCAACATATTTTTAAAAACTAGCCTTTAAACATTTTTATTGAATTTTTGTGCATTTCATATAATAGATCTTAATCAAATTTAGACCCCTCCCCCATCCACAATACCCCCAAAGCCCCACCCAACAGGATTTTATGCATTCTGTCATATATGTTAAGTCCTATGTGGTCAAGCCTCTGTACCCAGATGACCCTTGGTGCACGTTCATCCACTGCAGTTTAGTCAGCCTATCTAGAGTCATTCCCTTGAAAAGGCTTTTTTTTTTTAAATCCCACTGAATGTGAGACAGTAGTCCAGAGTCCACACATCTTATGATAAATATTTCTTGAACTACTTTGTATTATTTTATTCTTCTGTTATTGATTGAATAGCATCAGTGGAATATGATGTCTAATATGATGACTGTGGATGGACTATCCTTCCTGTGTTTGTGGGAATGGATAGTGGACATGCACTATTCTGCCTTTTTATGGTACATTTCAAAATAAAGCAGAGTTCAATTTTTTTCTTTTTTAAAAAAGGTTGTTTTAGTTATTATTTCATTTTTCCTTATATACTTAAGAGTGAACTTTGTACCAGGCCTGGTGGTGCACACCTTAAATCCTAGCACTTGGAAGGCAGAGCCAGGTGGATCTCTGTGAGTTAGAGGCCAGTCTGGTTTACATATTGAGTTCCTGGCCAGCTAGGGTTGCACAGTGAGATCCCGTCTCAAAACATCAACAAAACAAACAAACAAAAAGCAAATCAACTTTGTGGTTTCCAATATAGAATAACTCATTAGGACTTTTATTGAAACTGTTGTGTTAATATAATATAGTTGAGTTGTATTGATCAGTTTCAGGAAATTAACTTTGTAATGCCTCAGAAGTGTGTGATTTTTCACATCCTTTAAAAATTTATTCTGAATAATTTTTATATATTTTTGTGCTTTTAAAAATGGAATCATTTTCATTGAATCAATGCCCTTTAAAATTATTTATGGTTGATATATGCAAATTTATTTGATTTTGCATATTACTCTTGTGTCCCACGAGCTTACTTAATAGCTCTATTTAATAAATTCCTTTGAATTTTCTATGTAAAGATTGTAGCTAAATTTTAAGAGCCTATTAGGAAATAAGGCATTTTGATGTGCTGAAATATTGATTATGTGAGAATAAAAATGAACCAACAACTTTTACTACTTCTAAATTATGCGATAAATCTGAGGCCAAGTTTATATCTTTTAAAACTAGACAAGGGTCATCCATTAGAAATACAATATGCAGCATATACATAATTAAAAATTTTTCTAGCAACCACATTTTAAAAAGAAAATGTAAATGGATAGAATTAATTTTAGATTTTAACTTTATCTATTTTTTAAAATTGTGCCTCTGTGTGTGTGTGTGTGTGTGTGTGCATGTGTGCGTGTGTGTGTGTGTGTGTGTGTACACTTGCCTATGGAGGCCAGAAAACGTTGTGTCATCCATTGGAGCTGGAGTTACAGGCAGTTGTGAGCCATCTAACATGGCAGGTCCTCTGCAAGGGCAGTATATGCCCTAATTGTTGAACCATCTCTCTAGTCCCATAATTAATTTTAATATATTGTATTTAATGCAACATAATCCAAAAATTGTCATTTCAATATTATTTCAATATATAATGATGTAAAAATGAATAAGGTATTTTATAGTGTTTTTTTTGGTGCTCAGTGTTTTGAAATCTACAGTTTCAATTCATTTCAGTCAATGTCCTTGATTGTTTAGAATGTGCCTGGCATGCTTTGATTTCATTTCCTTTTCTCTCTAAGTTTCATCCTACTTAACTCTCAGCAGTCCTATGTGACTGATAATGTGATTAACTGTTCCCATTTTACAGAGGAATCAACTAACACAAAGAATAATGAATGTGCTCAAAGTCACATCATCAGCAGTGAAAGCAGGAACCCTTCCTCCATCTAACTTTAAGACTTGAGCTGAGTCACTGCCATTGCCCTGTTAAAATACTATTTATGCCGAGCGTGGTGGTGCACGCCTTTAATCCAGCACTTGAGAGGCAGAGGCAGGTGGATCGTTGTGAGTTCAAGGCCAGCCTGGTCCACATTGTGAGTTCCAGGACAGCTGGGGCTACAGGGAGACCCTTTCTCAAAAAGACCAAAAAAAAAAAAAAATACTATTTATAATAAAAATTGTATGAGATACAACAGTATAGATATTTCATAGGTTTCATATTACTTTAAAATTGTTTAATATATATGTATTTTGGAAAATATAAGTTTTACACATGTATATAATATACTTTTGGGGGGGTTCTTTATTTTAAATTATTTAATAACCACATACATAGAAGAAGCATTTCATTACATCAGCATTGACATATTCAATAACAATTTTCTGAGCTAAGATGAATCTTTTTCAATATTGGCTGTACATTTCTAGGGTTACATATGAATTATTACACTTATATAATCTTTTAC
>NW_008338999.1:3084492-3112017 GCF_000622305.1 Nannospalax galili
GTGTTTCTAATCTCTATATATCTGATTATTACTAGTCACAGTCAGTTACTTTCTGAGCTCCTTGGCATCTGAGCATGGATAGAAAGTCATCAGGTAGATTTCAATGATAATGTTTTTCACATCTATTAATTATTGAGCAAAATTTTATGCTTTGAAGAATTATTAATTTTTAATCATTATATCTATTTTTTTAATTTTTAATAAAAAATGTGGAACGCCTCACGAATTTGCGTGTCATCTTTGCACAGGGGCCATGCTAATCTTCTCTGTATCGTTCCAATTTTAGTATATGTGCTGCCGAAGCGAGCACATATTTTTTTAATTTACCCCTTTATGACCCACTTGCATCCTCTTTTCTCTCCTCTTTCCCCATAGCCCCTTTTTTACTTTCATGTCTTTTTCTTTAGCATTTCAAAGTTGTCAGTATTTACATGTCATCTTTGCACAGGGGCCATGCTAATCTTCTCTGTATTGTTCTAATTTTAGTATATGTGCTGCCGAAGCGAGCACATATTTTTTTAATTTACCCCTTTATGACCCACTTGCATCCTCTTTTCTCTCCTCTTTCCCCATAGCCCCTTTTTTACTTTCATGTCTTTTTCTTTAGCATTTCAAAGTTGTCAGTATTTACTTTTGGTGCATTTGTAGAACGAAACCATACAGAATCATTTAGCTACAAGTTATATTTCTATATTGTTTAATTCTCTAGGTCTATGCCATGAAACACGAAAGTCACCAGCCACTGGTACATTTAATATATGAAATGGCTAAACCAGGAACTAAACAGAGGCAGCTGCTCAGCCCTGCAGCCAAGAGAGACTCCACCTGGGGATCTCCCAGTCACTCTGAATTTGGGGATGGATGGGCTTTTCAGACTTTTTCTATAGACACATTTGCTCTAATTTCTATTTCTGGTCCCTGGCTCCTGGTAACCTCTGCTGGCTCTGTTGACATCTGTCAGCTCTCTGGCTCAGTAACTTATGTCAAATTACCTTTTTCTCTTTGTTTTAATAATGATTCCCTTCTATGTTCCTCCCCAGGAGCCGAAGAAAGGATGGGAGGAAGAAGCAAAACCCCTCTGAGGCAAAGTCTTAGATTTTTGAAAGAATCTATTTTGGACTCACTTTAAAATCCATTCATTTTGATGAATATAATCTAGCGAGTGTCTGGAGCCAGCCCAGTACATTTGTGAAGGTTCTCGGCTTCATCTCAGTACTCGCGGAGAGACAATAATTCCACACTTGGCAGCATAATGAGATTTATTTGCACACTGTCCCCGGGTCTTTCCATAGAATGTGCTTGTGGGGGAGAAGGGTTATTCAAGTGCCATCATCCCACTTCCCTGATTTCAGTAAATGTTTGCTATTTGAGGGATTTCTCTATGTATGTGTCTCACAGAGTTTCTTTGCTTTGTGATGTGTTCTCCTCTTGGGAGGCTGGCAGTGTAAGTGGTTGACAAAAAAGCTAATAAATCCGAGGTTAATAGGGCTCTAGACAGCAAAGTACACAGAATAAAAAGTCTCACTAGATGCTGCAGAGTATTGTTGAAGAAGGCACTGTCAACATGGTGCCTGATTATTGTGAAGGGCAGGACAGAGCTCAGTAAAATTCCAAGTCCATTTTCACTTTGCCTAGGTCGTACTGCCCAAGCATGTGCCTCTCCCTGGAGAAGTGAAGTTGGAGAGAAAGGAGCCAGAGAAAGATGCAATTCTCTGTGGGATTTCAGTCTAGCTTGGATTTAGAGATAATTTGTGTACATGGAACATAGAACTGGAAGTGGTCACACTCAGATATTACACAACACACTGCAAATGTTCTTATAAAGAGCTGCATGGCGGAACCTTATGAATTTGTGGAAAATTGAAATTTGTGTGGGGTTGGCTGTGTGTGTGTGTGTGTGTGTGTGTGTGTGTGTTGAATGTATGGTGTATGCACATACACAGAGGCCACAGGATGAGGTTTGATGTCCTGTTCTATCATGCTCCTTTTTATTCCCTGGAGACAAAGTCTCTCACTAAACCTGAAGCTGGGCTGGCAGCCAGCAGCTCCTAGCCATCTTCCTATCTCCATACCCCAAAGCACTGGGGCTCTAGGCAGAGCATGTCTGTGCTCATGGGTGCTGGGGATTCAAACTCAGGTCTTCATGTTTGTGGAGCAATTGCTCTTACACTCTGAGCCCTCTTCACAAGTCGTTGTGTGGGCTTTGAAATTCAAAAATAATTCAGATCCTCTCCCAGCCTTCAGAGCAATCAAGTACACTTAAATATCAGTCACTCATGGCTGCACAGCATAGGTAACAGGGCTAGTTCATGCAGCTCCTTTAACTGCCGGTGCAGACAGTGACTATCATTGCAGTCACCACTTCATATCCTTCAGTTTGTTCCTCTGGTAAACTGAGGGAGATGCATTGCTGAGGACCTAGAGGTGACTTGCTGGTATGGAGGGAGTTCTTTGACTTCTGAGCAGGTCATCTGTGACAGAGGCAGAGTTTTGCACAGCCTCCAATCTGTGAAAGGGTAGGGAGCTGAAACATTATATATTTGAGCAGAGTCAGAGGAATAGCCTCCGGTACCCATCTGACACAGCGACACGGTTATTGAGATCAGCTGCCCTCTGACAGTGCAGGAATTCGTCACAATGAAAAAGAATAGGTGTTTATTTTAAAATAATATATCAGGAAACAAGATAAGCCAAGACTTCCATGTAAATTACAAGTCTAAAAATTTATTGGGTAGGAAATTTGTGTCAAGGTTATTTTTAGGTGTGGCAGTAGTCATATCCTCTAGCAGTTCTACCCACGAACAACTCATCGTCTCCTGGGTGTCCCACTTTGGATAAGACCCTGGTACAAATGTGTAGGGAGACAAGTAGGAAAGATGTGACCACATCCTTGGGAGTGACATCCTAGACCACATAAATTTCTTTAGGTACCTCATGGAGCCAGAGAGAGAAGAAAGGCAAAGTATTGCCGAGAAATAATCCAGCACCCTTAGCTCTGGACAGCTCTCCAATACATGACTGGAGCCCACTTCTGGCCTTTAATTCATTGAATTATAACTCTTCTTAGCTCCCCTTTTGGCTTATGCCAGTTTAAATGAATATCTGTCATTTATTTTTTTTGAGAGAAGCCAGACACAATTATAACTAACAAAGGAAAATGAATATGCATAAAATTGAAGTAGAAAGAATCCTTCCTTTTCCAATTTCCATTTTCCTGTCTGTGTATGTGTGTGGATTTTTTTATTTTTTTATACTCATTATTTTAAGCTGGACAATGTACCTCTGATCTACCTTCCTTTCCTTTGTAATTTTGTCTAATTTCCTGCCCCTAATAATTATGCCCATGCAGATAAGTTCCAATCCTTTATCTCTCATTTTGGCCTTTCATGCACATTAGAATATACTATTTCACCATGTGGTGGAAGTCAGTTCCCTCAGTATTGGTCTATTGACTATTCATGTACTAGTTTATACATCACATGATCTGTAGCTCTCTCTGAAGACCTCAAATCCTGTATGTCTGGTTCCCACATGTTCCTGTCAGTTTAGCCACTATATTCCCAAATGTTTTTGTTCACCTCATCCTTCTCTTTTCCTCCTTTTCAACTGTACTCATTGTGGAAATAATGTCTCTGTCCTTGAACTTCCTACACTGTTCTTTTCATGTGGTCTAACTCATTCAATATTAACCACCATCCAAGATGTATACAAGCATCCAATCACCACTGTTTAACATATGAAGTAACTGAGGCATAACCATCACATAGTCCCAAATTTATGCTGTTAGTAAATAAGAGGTCTAGGATTCAGACCTAAGCAGCCAAGTTACAGGAAGCATGTTTTTTCCTTTTAAACAATTACTTAAATTTGTTTTTAGGCAATCCTGCACATATGTATGATGCACATCGACCACTCTCACCCCCACTACAGCCCCTATCTACAGCTTAGCCTCCTCTCCACAAATTTTTCTCTCATGGGCATGTCTACCCATTTTGTTTTGTGACCCACTGAGATTAACTAGACCTGTCTGTGTGAACACAGGTTTGAAGCTATTCATTGTTGGACTCAGCAGAGGGTACACAGCTAAAGACAATGGTCCTCCCTCTCCCAGAATCTATCAATAGCCAATAGTTTTAGAGGTAAGGAGCTGGGTCCTGTGAGCCTCTCCCACTTCCTTGACTGATTATTTTTGGGCTGACCTTGTGTGGGCTCACTGCAGGTGATTATAGTTGTTGTGAACTAATGATTAGGAAGCATGTTTTTAACTGGTTTCTTTTTTTTTTTGAGTTGCTATTTTATTTTATTTTTTAAGGATCTCTCTATTTTATGTACATGAGTGTTTTTCCCACATGCATGTATGCACACCATATATATGTGTCCTCAGAGGCTAGAAGAGGGGATTGGGTCTTTTGGAACTGGAGCCATAGAAGACTGCACCGAGAGTACTGGGAACTGAACCTGGGTCCTCTGCAAGAGCAACAAGTACTCTTAGCTGCTGAGCCATCTCTCTAGCCCCAGAAGCATGCTTTTAAACCACCATTCCATAATTCCTAAATATCTTCATGGCTTTATGTCTAGTAATAAAGGTGCTGCTGGAGTAGGCCTTTCTGACTCTAATCTTGGGTGAATATATCTGTCTAATTTTCTTTGGTTCATATATACTATCTACTAGAATGCCTTGTACCTTCTAGAAACTCAATATATTTTGGATGAAGAATTGATTTCCTTATATTGCTATTGTATCACTTTTAGTTGTTTAGTTGCCCCTGAATTTAACTAAACAATGTATTAGTGGATGATCAATATGTTCAAAGTCTTAAGAAGGGGTGAGCCACGTCCTATGCCTCTTTCCTGCTACCCCCCAGCTCCTCCTGGCTGAAGAAAAAAGTGGAATTGGTTTGACATAAAAAATCTTGTGTGCTGCTTCTAAACAACTTAATAACCTCCAAGATTTTACAAATTGATCTTTTCATTAATGAATTGCCCTAGAAACTTTCAGATTTGAGAGTCAGACTAACTGTTCCATAATTCATGAGTTAGGACCAGTGCTCTTGTTGTAATGCAGGATGAACTGATTAATTTTTTGGACATTTTGGCAAATCTGATCTGGATGACTAAGTCCCTGGCCTGTTTTAAATCTTATTTCTTAAGTCCTCTGGTAGGCATTCTATTATGTCTCTGACAATAGTGGTCTTTGTAATGCAAACTGAAACAAAACAGGCATTAAGCATGTCAGTGTTATCCAACCATTATTCATTTCTCTTCCTACTAGGATGTGGGTCTACCCTTTATTTTGACTGTAGCTGAAATATGTTTCCTGGTTGCTAAATGTTACATCTGCTTTGCTGAGTTGAACTTGTGTATCAGGAGCATATGTGTACTCTGTGGCTTTGGATGATAGAATTCAGATTCATTTATTATTTGAAGGTTGAAATTTGGAGATTATTTACGATAGCAAAATACTCGCAAGCATGACCTTTGCCTTGTTCATGAAGAAAGGCTAGTCATAGACAACAATTGACTTAATCTTGCCTCATTATGCTATATGAGTGCCTGGAAAAAATTCTGAAGTTCATGATGCAGTCAAAATAAACTTATGCATGGTAGTTGAAAACACTTTCTTCTTTTCTGAGGACTGTAGGTCCAACAAGTTTAAAATAAGGAATTTATTTCTTCATTCCTCTATTTTTTTCAATAAATATATATTGACATTATTTCATGTGCTGGACTAGGTACTATGTCAGAGGAATGAAAAAAAAAAAAAGATTAAAAAGTGACCTCTGCCTGAACTCACTCTGGTGAGAGGAGACAGTCAAGTTATGTATCAACAAATATTGGTAATTATAGAAGCAAGAGTGACCAGTTTACTAGGGGACTTAGAGAATGGAAACTTGAACCAGATCATCATGGTTAAATAACAGTATGCAATGGAGAGTCAGATGCAAAGAGGGTGAATATTATGAGAGAAATGGGAGAAGCAAGTTGAAAGGGAGAGCTCAGCTCTGATGGAAAAAGACGGGTGATTTCTAGAAGGGTAGTATTGTTACTGAAGACTCAGATGTAATGCAGAGAGGTATTGTACCTTTAATAATTATGCACTGCTTATTGCTATTTGCCCTACAGCTTAAGAATGCTCTAGGACATACCTTTGCTGCTTGCAGAATCATCTTACAGAATCGCTATTGTTTTCTCTACCTATTGCTCATCTTTGGAATTCAACACAAAATCTTGACATTTAAGAAAGCTCGTGTTCATTTGTAAGCTGTTTGCATAGCGGGATTCAAATAATCTTTAAAGAACATTTGGTAGGAAAATGGTCTTAAAGTAATCGTGGAGCCCAAACTTCCTCTGCTGATCAAAGCACAATCATGTTTTATTTAAGACTGTTATAAGACTGATGGCTGGGATTGAGACACTGCTAGCAGCAGTGGTGGTAGACCTAACATGGAACCCTATACCCCATGAGTGTCTGAAATGTTCATATATGGTGAGATGACCATGATGGCAAATAGGAAGGGTTTCTGGGGCTGTGTGCTTCCTTAGACACTTAGGTTATGTCTTTGTTTGGGTTGCTAGAATAACGTAGACTGGGTGGCTTATAAATAATAGAGTTACATTTTTCAGTCTGGAGACTGAGAGGTCTAATATTAAGGCACTAGCAGATTTGGTGCCTGGTCATGGGTTCTGAACCAGAAGGGTTCAGAAATGGCATCATCTTTCTGTAAACTAACATCACAGAAGAGAAGAGAACTCTCTCTGGGGACACTTTCATATGGGAATTAATTTCATTAATCCCTAGTCAACTCCTAAAGGACCCAACTTCAAATGCCGTCACGTTCAGGTTAGGTTTCAATATTGTTTTTCCTTTGCTAAAGCAACTGAAGGGAGACATGGTTTATTCTGGCTCACAATTTGAAGGGACAGTCCATCATTATGGGAAAGTCCATAATGGAAGCAGCTGGAAGCAGCTGATGACATCATCTTCACAGGAAGCAGAGCTGGATGCACGGGTTCCCTTTCTCCATTTACACAGTCCAGGATCCCAAGGCCTGGGAACTGTGCCACCCACAGTGGGTGAGTCCTCCCACCTCAATTAACATAACAGGAAAATCTCTCACTGACATTCTCAGAATGTCCAAATTCAATGTAGTCAGACTCTCATAGGCCTGTCTCCTGTGTGATTCTATATTATGTCAAGTTGACAATTAACCTTCACCATCATCAATATACTGACTAGGAGAGGTAAATGAGTTAGCATGAATGTGTGTTGATTCCGTTGTTCTTGTAAATTAGTTTATAAACTTTTAAGAAGTATTGTACTAGAAACAAAAATATACGGACATGAATAGTTCCTGTAATCCTAAGGAACTGGACTTTTTAATAAGAGAAGTCATAGATCTCATGGTCATAGAAAGATAAATCTTGCCATTCTTGGTGTATGTGAATAGTCTGTTGGGTCATTTAAGAACTGAGTAGGGTGACAAAATAAAAAAAAAGAGAAAAAATAATCACAGAGCCAGTTTTAAGGGGTTATGTCCTAATGGACTTTTAAAATGTTTTAAGGGGTTATGTCTTAATGGGCTTTTGAAAACACAAAATATATCCACAGTGAAGTAAAAAATTTGGAAAAATATAATATATAGGCTGGTAAGACTTAGGCCAGGAAAAATGGAAGGAATTTTTCAGGTAGAGGTTTTGACCATTTTGGTGTCAAGAAACAGTGGAGCATATCGTGGTAATTATTGTTCTTGATGGGGATGAAGCTTCTGCAGCTGGGAATTGAGCCCAGAGTCCCATGTGTGATGAGCATGTGCTCTACCATGTCATAGACCTAGCCTGTGGCTGTGAGAAAGCAGGAGGCCCTTTTATGTCTAGAGATCCAAGTCTAAGACTTGGCTCTGTCATGTTTTCAAGGATGTAGGAAATTCACTTGAGCTCTAATTTTCTCATTTGTAGACAGAAAATTCAATCGTATGTTCTCTGAGATACCTCATAATTCTATTATGTTTAGTTTTGAGAATGGATGTGATTGTCCAAAGGACCACTGTTGTAGTCTGGCTTTTCTTCTTATGGTGATTCTATGACTATTTTACTCCCATTTTGGAGTAGAGATTACCTTGGCCTCATAGCCTTGGTAACCAAATGATCAGAATAACAAAAGTGACAGCTAGGTATATAGTAACTGTAATGGAACTGTTGACACTCCTCAGTAGAAGAAGGAGGGGAATGTCACAGGACCTTTACATGGAACTTCAGCCATTATGCCCTTCTGCTCCCTTTCCAGCTGAGAGTGATCTGTGTGGGAGATGCTATAGTACATGGGAAATGGAAGGTTTGCTGAAAGTGGGAGTAGTCTATGATGTAGATCCACAAAGCCATCATCTGTGATGGGGCGGGACTTTGTGGTGATGATAACAAGAGGTGGAAACTGGCAGGTAGAGAGGATCCTCAAAGCATTAATTCCAAGAATGTCCTTCCTGGAGACCGAGAATGCCAGAAGAGAGTTCTAGTTCTTGGCTTCTTGTTATCTCTTACCCTTTCCTGGAAGCTGTAGGTGAGGACATGACTGAAGCTGTGAGGAGGCACCTGAACACCTCGTGCTTGGGCCAGCTGGACCCGGTGCATCCACCTCCCCATGCATCATCCCACTTTCTGCCATGAGTCCTATAAAAAGTCCCTTGACTAGTGCTCACTGGTACCCTATTTCCCAGGACCCCTCCTGCTATACAGGAGCTCTGTCTGCCTTTTCTTTTTCTCTTAAGTTCACACCCATGAATCTATAAAAAAAGCTCACCCCCCATGGTCTGTGAATTTCATTCTTTCAATTTGCATGACAAGAACCCAGCGGCCCCTGACTCTGCGCAAGTTTTGTGTAACTGTGAGCATCTAGTACCTTAATCCTTGAGTTAAAAGTCTACCTGAGACTGGAGCAAAGGCTTCTTTTGCTCCCTGAGTTTTCCTGTATCAGTGATCCAGATGCTCTGTCATCACCACATTCCTGTAAATACTTCTCATCTGTAAGTAAGCTCAATAAGCTCATTGGTTTACCAAGTTGGACTTTGATAGAGTCTTTAGGTTGGTCTGTTGTTGGCATCCTATCTGTGGGTGAATAAACATTTATCCATGCCTGTGGGAGACAGGCTTGAGCCTAGGGTGATAGTCCAACTCTCAGGGTCACGTGGTTTCCAGGAATCCAGGCTCTGTAATCTGAAACCCATTATGCTAATGAGGCATCTTACCCGTTATTCTGTGATAGGACATTAAGTCTGTTGTGCTAATAGGATGCTAAACCTGTTATGCTAATAAGGTATCCTACTTGCTGTGCTGTGATTGGACCACCACCCCTATATAAGCTTGTGCCTTCCTGCAATAAAGCAGATGACTTGTGTCACTGAACCTGGTCTCTTGTGTCAGAATGCAGCTCTGCTGACACAGTCTCCTCACCAGCCCTGGGGTCTGGGACTGGGCAGAAGCAACGATGACAGGAGGCAGCACAGGGCAAGCAGAAGAGCTGCCTCAGCACCGGGGGAGCAGAAGAGCGGCCTCAGCGCAGGGCAGGCAGGAGAGCAACCTCAGCCCAGGGCGAGTGGAGGAGCAGCCTTGATGCCCGTGAGAATGGAGTGACACTGATGAGAATGGAGGAGCAGCTGCCGCTGGCGGTGACCGCACATGCCTCCCCAGCAAAACTTAACACAGTACCTACAATTTTAGGAGTTCGAGGAACTGCCCACGTGGTTTGATGGCATATTCTGTTTGTTGGCTGTCAAATGCTAAGCACCATCACTGGTAACGCAGCAAGGGGAGGACTTTCTCTGTATTCCTTCAGTTTTGGAGTTGATCTGTATTTTTACCTAAGGTTTTGCAAATCAGATTTGAATGTGGAGCTTCTAGAGCAAGGCTGTAGCTACTTTATAGGACTGGATCTCATGGATGTAAAAGAGGAGGCAGCATGCCTGGAATGTTCTGGCCCCTCTTTGCCAAGTGTGTGTGTTGTGGACACATGGAAGTTAAAACACTGACTAGCTTGGTGGGTTAGAAAAGCTACTTAACCTCCCCAGGTTACAGTTTCCTTCTTGGTACAGGTGGGCTAATAAAAGTATCTTTGTCATGGAGCAGGATGGAGGATTCAAGGAAACAATTTTAAAAATGGTTTCTATTGGTACTAAGGTAAGGCTTGACAAGGAAAGCTTAGAGGACATGAGAAGGGACATGAGGGCCTTACTCTGGAGTCTAGTTGATATTTTCTAGCAACTGAGAGTCAAAATTCCAGCACAGTGAACATTTGCTCTGAAGTCTGCCTACATAAAGGCAATATTACATTTATATAGAAATATTTCAAATAAGAATGCTACTAAAAAATAGCAACAAACCATGCTTAAAGCCTATGAATATACAAATGTGTGTATGACCTTCTCTCTTAGATGTAAACCAATAATTTTCTAGGAATCTCACAAGTAAGACTATAAGTTCCATTTACAGTAAAAGACACATCTCAACCCCACTGTACCATCATTGTGATGCATGATTTTAATAGGGGCACAATGATGAGGTGCCACGTACTCTACATTATAAGAACACATTTGTACTTCATTCTGTAGGAAGGAATCTACACACACACGCACTCCTACTGCTTTACTTTCTCTGAGTTAAACTTCCACACAGGCCATCCAAATGACCAACTCAGGATGCACATAAGACAGAGAGAGGAGACAATAAGGGAAAAACAACTTCATAAATCCCAGAGACAAAACTGACCACCTGACTAGGGACAAGACTAAATTTTGGAGTGACTGACTTCCTTTGTTTCCCTTTCTATGTAGTCTGTTGGCTAACTACAAGATGGAAGACAGATGGTTAGGATGCTAATCCACTATCTCTCAGGTTGCTGGCTATCTAAATAAAACACTGCTTGAAAATTCGATTCCTGATATTTTTGTCTATGTGGTAGACAGCAGGCTGCTTAGTTTTTATCTTATCAGATTGTTCTCTTATTCAAGCCACTTCAAGAACCCCCCCCTTATGATTCCATTCACTGAAAAAGGTTATTTAAAAACTCTTTGAATGATGCAACCTCAGAAGCTGTCACGGTTGTATATATGGCTACTGCTAAGATATGTAAGTGCTCAACTCCCTATTGACATGCCCACACCCATCCTTGGGCATATTATCTTTTCCCAGAGTACCTCTTGTGCTGTCAGCCTTTTTGCTTAAATCTATATTAAAATCTCTTCTTAATAAACTTCAACTCTGGCTTGTCCTGAAATTCTTTTCTGTGCTGGAGAAAAGAATCCCAGGTTTACCAGAGTAGAAGTCTGGAAAAGGAGCTCCTTGGGAAGCTGTCAGGGGCACTGTGGAGATGTGTCTCTGGCCCATGCCCACTGCCTCTGACAGTATTAAGTCAGATACTTTGTGTGGGTCTTAAACTCTTAATAGTACTTATTTCTCCAAAAGAGTAATAAAGAACATTGAACAGAGATACTGAGTGTGTTTGAATAATTCACTGGGAGTCCTTAAACTGAGGCAGCTCCAGTGCCCTCACCTCTAGTTAAGCTAGCCAACATGACTCAGATAGCCAACTTCACATTGTAAGGCAATTGAAATAATCGATTAACCCCTAACTAGGGATATGTAAAGAATGGCCAACTAGCATGTAACTACGGACTTTCCCAACAAGACAATGACTCTGCTTTCATCGATCAAATATATTCTTAGGCATGCTTCACATTTTGAAGCCTTCTCTTCTGCTTTTCTGTTAGAGCTCAAAACTTCCTGAATCTGGGGCTGCTTGATCCATGAACCACTAGCGCCAATGTATTCTAAAATCTTAACTTACCTTAATTTTTAAATGGATGATAGTGTTACTGTAGCAGTAAAGGCCCATTAAGAGAAAACGACTTCTGGTCAAGAAAATAGAATTCCTGGTCTGGGTTGAAATCTAACATTCCAGTTTTGCTAGGTCAATCACCTGATCATAAGATCATCCCTAGCAAAGTGGGTTCACTTTAAGTCATGTTAAATGTGTAGAATACCTATTGTGTTAACAAGACCCCAACTTTTGAGGCCCAGAATTGCCTCCCTGTGGAGCCATAGCAGGCTCATAGCTCTCTAAGGGTAAGCTCTCCTTTTCTTCTTTCATCTCTTTTCTTTTTTAATATTTCATTTATTATTTTTATTTTATGTTTATGAGTATATTGCCTGTATGCATGTAAGTGCACCCATGTCATGCAGTGCCCATAGAGAACAGAAGAGGGCACCAGATCCCCTGGAACTGGAATTACAATTGTTAGCTGCTATGGGTGCTGGGAATTGAACCTGGGTCCTCTGCAAGAACAGTCAGTGCTCTTCACTACTGAGCCATCTCTCCATCCCCATCTATCTGTTTTCTACACATGCTTTCCTTACCATGCTGGGCTGCCCCAACAGTTTGAATTTCTTTACTCTTTCTCCAGAGCTCCCCTCCCCATTGTGTAGCTGGTAGTTTGTCACGTGTCTGACCTCCACGCCCACTCTAAACAGGCATCGCTTTCCAGTTTTTTCCTTCTACCCTGTGTTCTCAGGGCCGCTGATGAGGTTTACAACTTGCCTGCCCTGAGGATTTTTCCTTGAAACGCTAATAAAATTATCCTAAAACTTCCATTTGAATCTATTCTTAAATTCTTTTATTAATGAGACTAAGAACCCAAGGAAGGGACCCTGGTTTCCCCTGTATCATTAAAGAGTTAAGCAGAATAAATAACTAGTGCTTTAATGAGATAATATACTTTCCCTTCCCCATACCCTCACTCCTAGTTCAGTAGGTTCCTGGGATGCACTATGCCATGTCATACATCTGCCTGCTTTAAAAATGATTCTTCAGGGGGCTGGAGTGATGGCTCAGTGCAGGCTTAAACAGCATAGATTTCTTCCTTCTCTCCTCCATTCTCCTCCTCTGAGCAGCTGCTGAGATTTACAGCTTGCCTGCATGGAGGATGTTTCTTTAGAACTCCAGTAAAATTGTCCTTGAATTTCCGTTTGAGTCCATTTCTAAATTCTTTTGTTAATGAGACTAAGAACTTAAGAGGGGACCCTGATTTCCTCTGTATCACTAGAGAAAGGGGAAAGAGGGAAACTAGACACAATTTTTTTCTAGCGGCATATCTTTATCTGCATCTTACCTTGGTCTTACCTGTTTGCTCAGTTTTCTTACAATTCCCCAAGCATGCTGCCTTTGGAAATGTGATCAACACGTGAGCGTTCCGAAGAAAATAGCAAAGATAACCTTAGAGGAAATGGATTCGTTGCTAGATACAAACATTCATGAATAGTCACATCCAGGTAACTACTTCCAGTAGTTTTTCCCCCCTTTACATTTTTTAAATAATATTTTATTTATTATTTTTATTTTATGTGTATAAGTGTATTGGATGCATGTACTTAAGCACAGCCCCATAGTGCAATGCAGCAGAGGTCAGAAAAGGGTGTTGGATCCCCCTGGACCTGGAGTTGCAGATGGTAGTTGGCTGCCATATGGGTGTTGGGAACTGAACCCAGGTCCCCTGTAAGAATAGCCAGGGCTCTTAACCATTAAGCCATCTTTCCAGCCCCTTCCCTCTACATTTCAATGTGGTGGAAATAACACTGCTTTTCTCTGTAGTTAGTGAATTTCATTTTAGAGGAAAAGGAGCTTTTAAAAAAAATCTACAATAATGACAACAGCCTAAATGAATCTTGTCTATAAAATTGACTTGCATTTTTTTCTTTAAATAATGTAAATCAAATGTAAGAATAAATTTAGCATCACCAAGAGATGCATCTGGCTGCTGGTCTATTACTTTTAGGCCCATATTTATATTAATATGTTTTTGGTCTCCATAGAGGCCATATAAGAGAAATTGCATCAAGCATGCTTTGGACAACAGGACAGAACTGGCTCGGATGAAGACTTTGTGACACTGTTGTATGTAGAACGGCTCTGAAGAGGTCTTCCCTGGAGAACTTTGAAAGTAGCCTTGACTTCCTTCTGTTCCTATTACTTTCTGTGTAGTGGAAGCTGAAAGAGTGTGAATATGTGTGTGTGTGGTGGGAGGTGTTGGGCGGTCCTTTTAAAGTCCTTTCCATCCAGTGTAGTGCTTCAGTCTAACCCTAAAGGAGAAGAGACCTTCACAGGGAGCCTTTATCATTAGAGTCAAGTTAATGACAAAGAGCAATTAAACATTTCTATGGTGGGTAGCATTCTGTGTCTGTTAGCTATTATTAAACTTATTGAGTTTTTGAAGGGATTTATCTCTTGTTGCCTCTCTTTGCCTTTGGCTCAATAGGGCAATGAAATTGGAATTGCATGCCTGAGACATGCCTAGCCACGGAATGAAAGATGTTACCAATTTAGCTTGCAGACCACTTCAAACTCAAGAGGAGGAACAGATGGGCTGGCTTTGGGAAACTCTCCTACTTGCTTAAATGAAAATAACTCATAAAATAATAAAGATGGAAAATTGATTTAAAAATTCAGCAAATACAGTTCAATTTTTTTATGTTGGCATGTTTCCTAGACAATAACAATATGTCTGATCTAAGATCAATCAAAATGTATTGTTGAGGGTCTCCAATCCATGTTTTGAACTATAGACTTTAAAATTAATCAACATTAAAGACATGGACTATTTCTAAAGAAAGTATTGTAATTGCCAAAATGAATTGCACATACATGTGAGCGTAAAATATGTGTATATATGTATTATATTGATAGAACTATAGTAATATTTTATGTGCATCACATATCACATGTATTAAGTCTCTAGATAGGTATAATTATAGTAATATTGCATATACATCATATATCAATATGAGCAAATGTTAAATAGTGAGGCGCTAGAAATACTTCAAAGACATTCTACACAGTATGCAATGTAGAGAATGTGAAAGACATCAATTTCAGGATCAGGGGTGGTGCATGGCTGGGCATTCAGAGGCGCAGGGAAGAATGAATGAGCGGATGGAAGGAGGAAGGCAATAATTCAGACACGACAGAGCTTGAGCTGTGGTACCACTTACTGAATGCTTCCTTGGTGTCAGGAGTTCTGTATGCCGTTACTTAACTCTTTAAATTCACAGTGAGGTAATAATTGGTACTCTATTGGACACCAACTGCATTCTAGGTACCATATTAAAAGTTTTATAAACATTTTATTAAAATTGTATATTAGCTATTTTTCTGTTGCTTATAGAAGGAAAGGTGTATTGGGCTTATGATTCCAGAGGGATAAGAATCCATCATGGGGCAGGGGGGCATGGCAAGAGTCAGCCAAACAGAAAGCCAAGTGCTCACATCTTCAAGTATAGGAAGCAGAGAGATACTGGAAGTGGTGGGCAAGGCTACATACTCTCAAAGCCTGTCCCCAGTGCTGTGCTTCCCTCTGCATGGCCATACCTCCTTAACCTCCACAAATAGTGCCACTAACTGGTGCCAAGTATTCAAATACTTGGAGCCTATGGAGGACATTCTCATTCAAACCATTGCATTCCACTCCCTGGCCCCCCTATACTCATGACTGTATTATCATGCAAACACAAAATTCTATGGCTCCATGTCTGATGTGTGGAACTTTAGTTCCAAAGGGCTTAGATGGCTCAGCCACTCTGGTTTTGCTCCCTGCGACACACTTCTCTCTATTGGGCTGGTACTACCCCCTTTAAACATTTCTCCATGGCAGATGTCTCAGAGCTCTGGCATCTCCAACACCTTGGGGTCTCCATTGCCAACCAGGCTTCAGTTTACGAGCTTCACTCAGTGGCCTCAGGGCCTCTTGGCCTCCCCATTTTTACTGAGTCTTTTATGATATTATATAGTTGGCAAAGACTGTACAATTTCCCTTTTCCTCCTTGGTAGGGAGCAATACACTCAGCTCTGTTTTCTGTTTCAGTTTGTACCCAGGGCATTAGAATTTGTTGTTATTGAACCTCTGAGTAAAAAGTGTGTCTGGGGTATAAAGCACAGTTATGACTGAAGATCATTTCTTCTTTCTCCTTTAATTTGTCAGTGTTAGCTCAGTGAACCAGAGTGGAAAGGATCATCCCACAGCCCTGAGTTACCACGTTCTGTCTTCATTCATGTATCACGGCATCAGCAAGAAGGCCTAGTGTGTGCTCTGAATGTAGCCCTGAAATCTGACCTGCAGATCCAAAAAGTGCTAATAAGTGGCAATCAATCCATCAACCAACAAATGGTTTTATTTTCACTCCGTGTGGGTTTCACGCTTAAAGGGGAGATAGATAATTAAGACTTCATGTTTCAAAATATTAAATATTGATTCATAGACATTTAGCAGCAGGCATAGCACTCTCTTGAGAGGTGACAACAACTGTCTCAAAGATTATAAAAGATTTTATTTCTCTTGGTAGAATTTAGCATTTATTTCTTATTTAAAAGATGTGAAATGAGAGTTAGTAAAATATTATATCAAGGAGATAGCTCGGAGCCGTGCAGATGGATGGCATGTCTGTGGTGTGTGGCTAGCTAGAGCTAAAATAAAACCGCTTTGCCGGGTTTCATATCGGCTTTTGGTTTATTGAAGTGTCAGAGGGTTTATAAGCTCTTCAACTCAAGTTTTGATTGTTTTATCCAACTACTGTCACTTCTTATCAGAATTAAAGGCAGAAATCAAAGAAAAGGCCCAGGGGAGGAGGACTTCCAAGTGTTGCCTTTCACTGTCACTGTTGTAGCATGGATACCTTCTTGACAGGCCCTTTTTCTTGACATCACCGAGTAATTAGGGAGGATTTTTTTTTTTTATACTAGGCTTCACCAATTAGTTAATAAATTTTCTGATTAAACACTTCTTTATTTCAGTCTTAGAGAAACTGCTTACATGAGTTAGCACTTGAGATGGGACCTGTGTCTGGAGCCAGAGGGGAGATGTCAAGCCAGCTTTGATCTTCACACGATCTTGAGTCAGAAATCCTTGTTAGTGCAGGTGGTCTGAACACTAGCACTGTGCACAATATGCACACCTCACAGGGTTTCTGTGCAATCAATAGACCCCATATGATGTGGATGTGCGTAGTTTTATGATACCTTCAGGAAATTCAGTGTCTTTTAAAAGGGTATTTGTATTATCCATATCTATTGTTACATATGACGATATTATTATATGTAAAAAGATTATTACATTATGATATTGTATTAGATATATGTATTTATGTGTATTTTATTATATAGCATTAAATTGTTGTATAACTAAGCTCGTTTGGTTGAGGGCTATGCAGATAAAGAAAAGGACATCGAAAAATAGTTTAAACGTTCTGGTAATATCTAACAGAAAAGAGTCATGAAATTCCCAAAACGTCCCAGTGTTGCTGTCACTGGGAGGTTCTCCAAGGTACAATGCGAATTTCATCTTTGTTTATATTATTAAATCTGTTTCTGTAAAAACTAGAATGCTATTAAGAATCTTATGTCATTTGATTTGTTGAATCAAGTTTTTATAGTTGATAAAAGTAAAACACTTATCTTCAAAGGTAGAACTCTTTTGTCATCAGAAAGCTCTGGAACTGTCAAGTGGAGCTGGGTGGGAGGTGGCTTTCAGTTAGCTCTTCCCCTGGGATTGTGAGCAGAGTTCATAACCCTTAAAGGGTTCTGTGGAATGAACCTGGAAGGCAGCCTTGTTCCTATAGTCTCCTCCCTTTTCTGTTTTGGACAGTTTCTCAAACTTCCTTCACTGTTCACTTGACTACCAAGAAAAAGTGACAGTTATTGGAATAATATATTCGGAATTTGGATTGAAGTTCTCACTTCCAAATACTAACCAGGCCACCAAACCTGCTTAGTTTCTAAGATCAGATAAGATCTCAGCTGCATTTGGGATGGTGTGCCCATAATGAAATTCTTATAAACTTTCTTTTCCATTGAAGATAATACAATGCATTTCTCCTCACCTCTTCCATGATATTCCCAAGCCTTGGAGGAAGTGATATAGATGTCCTTTATGACTGGGCTTTCAACAGTTATTTAGTCTCTGTACTTTGACCAGGTATAGGCCTCTGCAATCACGGTTGACCACTGCACAGAGAAGCTCTTTGACCAAAGCTGACAGCAGCACTATTCTGTCAGCATAAGTAGCTATTTAGAAGGCAATTCAATGGGCACATGATGCCCATTTAGCACAATGTAGCACTAGCTTCTCCACTCGGACCTATGACCTCCCTAGCCATGCATGGTCTTTTGACCAGGCTTACAGTACTAGACATGAATTCCTTGCTATGGAGTAGACCTCAAATCCAATCAGAACATGTTTGTTATCCTATAACAGATATGCCACTATTGCACCAGTGGGCTCATCCTGGGCTTCTTTAGCCAACTTCCTTTACTTTTCTGGGATTTAGGTGGAAATCACACTCTATGGTCATAAACCGTGAAGGAAATCAAGTGACAGCCTATAGCTTCCCAATTTTAGCCATCTTCAACTGAAGATGTCCTGGCAACCCACACATGGTGGTTGCTTCCTATTGATTTTCTTAAATCAGTCATTCCACAGGATTTCAGAATTTCTTATTAAAGAGGTTAAGAGAGAAACAAATCAAGTTTTTGTGCTGAAAATTTGCACTCTGTAAATCTGAAGTGCTAGGGCGGGCACTGCAGCGCTCTCCTAATGCCTTCATCGTGGCTCCACTGTGTACAATCTGTGGCAAAGTGGAAAAGATTTAATGAATAGCCTTGTTGTATAAGAAATTGATTTCTTTATCAAATATCTGTTTGGGCACTCCATGTGAGAAATGGACATGCAGGGTCACAGTCCATTTTATTGTGTTTTATTGAACAGGTATATTTAATTTCAGGGTAAAAATGTTTTTGTATTTCCTATTTAAGACTCTGAAGTTCATGGGATGTATTCCAGACCTAGCCTCTCCTTATAATGAAACACTTAGAATTAAAAATGCATTCTTTTAAAGGCACATCCTTTTTTTATTAGACATTTGAATGCACCGCACTGTTTTATCAGCAGCAGCAAGCAAAGGATAGAATACGGAAGTGACAGAAAATCCATTTGACAGAGAAAATGGGCTCTCTTTATATGTGTATGTGATTGCATGTGTGTGAGTAACATTACAGCAATCACAATGTAAGAACAGACATCTTTTGGCATCATAATGGTGAATCATAAAATAAAACGCAATTTGTAAAATGTGCTTTGTTTCAGTCACTTGATCACTTTGTACTAGCAGCGAATAGAAAATAGGCAAAGACAAAAGAACCTACATTAAATAAGTCCTGGGCTGTATCTTTTTAAAAAATAAAACAACGAAAGAGAATTTGAAAGGCAAGTCATCTATTAGTAAAAGAAAAATGAAACAGGACTATTGGAAATAAACACTCATATATTTTGTTTTAAACATAAATTTTCTAAAACAAAGAAGCAGCTGTGGTTTCCATAAGAGGATCATTGAGAGTGCATTAAATGGAATATTTAAAGCTGTAAAGTTGAGGTGGGAATTCATACCAATTATCATTGCCTCTAATAATTTAGGTAGTATTTCCTAGTACCCAAGAAAATCTCTAAAGTATATGATCACGGTTGTATTTATATTTAGCTTTGGAAAAATAAAACAACGAAGAAATAAAAACTTTTTCTCTGAGACCTTCTAGAAAATTTGTATTAGACATGCCAATCTCTTCTGTTCATCAGGTAATGAAGGAAATATTTGTTATTTGTAAAACACTAAACCTTAGATGCTGAAAAATAATACACCCTGAAGAGGAAACACATGACGTATTTACTAAAGCATACTTCATTTAGAGTTCTGAGTATGTTCATTTCTGTGGCTGTGACGCTTCCCCCAGTCACACCTCTGATGTATGTGGATCTCCAAGTGCATTTTAAATAGACCAACAACTGAATGATACACTCAACAGAATTTATGAAGAGCAAATAGACATATTTCAGCATGGGAGAATATTTATGCATTATTTAACAGCAATAATGTTTGAATTCATACATTATGCAAATGCAGTTATAATCAGGAAAATGAAAGAGCGTGGCCTACTGCAGCATCCTTAGACCCACCATTAGGCGCCTATCTGTGCATAACTTTTTATACTGCATGACACCTTGTGATACTGCAAGGTGTCACTCAAAGAGAAAAGTTATCAAAGATTAACTGGGTATAAAATGAAGATTTGATGACCCATGATTGCTACCTTACTATTGATGCCTATAAATTTATCCTCAAACAAATGTAAGAGTGTTAGTGATAATGAGCATGATACAGGAATAAAACGCACCTCAATCAAATGTTGTCACCTCTGTAACTTCTATGTCTGGTCAGATGTGGATGGTTTTAGCTCTTTACCTACTGAGTCTTACCTAAGTGTAAGCAAGGCCCTAAGCATTTTGCTAGAATTACCTTCTTAAACCGTATAAAACAATGAGATAGACAATTTTTTTTCCTACTTTACAGATGAGAACTCCGGTTTGCACAAAGTCAGTGGCAGAACCTTGATTTGAGCACAGGCAGCCTGAACCCAGAGTCCATATTACAAAGCCACAGTACCTTGCGGCTGATATCATTACGGCAGTTACTTAGGTTCTGTTTCTTTCACACTAAACACACATTAAAAGTGACAGCGGTTGAGCATTTCTTCTGTCCCAGGCCCAGTGTCAGTTATGGTACAGGAAGGCAAAGAAGGGTGAGAAGAACTTTTGTTCCCCAGGGGAACAAAAATTGTCCTGCGTGGTGGGAAGCTCGGAGCTGAGCATGTAGAGAGGATCAGAGAAACAACAGGAAAGGCATCCAGCTGATCGTGAATAATAACAGAGTCAAGCAAGTGCTCGGCCAGAAGGATGAGGAAACTGAGGCTGGAGGTGGGTCATCTATCTGGTCCTTTTGTTACCCACCTGCTCCTGGCATGAGAGTTGGCATAGGGTAGAATACATGGATCAACTCAATGTTTAACCTGGAAAATTAGGTCACTTGTTCTTAACAAAGAGTTCCAGAGACTTCCACACTGGTGATTTCTTGGCAGAGACTACTGAGGGTACACTCCCCAACTTTAACCGGAAGCAGTGATTCTTTGGAGCAAACATGGAGTCTTAAAACCCCAACTCTTGCCCCAGAAAAATAGTATTTCTGTGTGAAATTATGTGGCATTTTAAGGTTGGAAAGTGAAATCCACTCAAGGACCCCACACTAGGGACCTTCATCTGAAAAAAGACAGGTAGACAATAGAAGTACCTGGGTACAAATAGATAGGTAGGTAGGTAGATAGAAAGATGATAGATAGATCGATAAATAGGTAGATAGTGGTTTTTGATCTCTGGGACTTTGTGCAATTTTAAGATTTAATTTATCTTCTAATTTTTAGTTTGTGTATTATATCAATCTATGCTTGTATGAGAAATTTTAAATTGAGATAGTTAAAAATTATTACAATTAAATTAATAATATAAACAGAAATTATTGCTAACACATGAGCATAACCACATTTTTCCAAGACAAACAAAAATAAGTGACATGCTCTGCTTTCCTTAAGTTTTTCATAACTCCTACTGTGTGGTTCATTGAAGCCATTTGATTCCCAAGTCTGTTTGGGCTTTTAATCTGCTGGGTTATGTTGTGCTGGTTGAAGGATGTGAAGAAAAATCTGTTCTTTTAAAACTATAAAGTGGGAAGGGAAAATCTTAGCAGCATCTGAAGATCTCTGTGGAGAATGATCTTTGATAATTCACCAGAACTTGGTAAGTACTTGCTTCTTAAAGTTTACCAGCAATATTAAAGTTGAAGCCATGTTAGTAACATTTCAGATTCTGATACATTAAAAACCTGGGGCTACAGGGAGACCCTGTCTCAAAAAGACAAACAAATGAACAAACAAACAAACAAAAAAACAACAAAAAAACCCCAAAAAACCATCAACTGGCTGCGTTTTGAGTAGGTATCTTATCTTTACATGATTTAAAAAAATATTTTATTATTTTTATTTTATGTGTATGTGTGAATTGCCTGCATGTAGGTTAGTGCACCCATGTCGTGCAAAGCCTGCAGAGGACAGAAGAAGGTGTCAGATGCCCTGGAACTGGAATTACAGACAGTTGTTAGCTGCCATGTGGGTGCGGGGATTTGAACCTGGGTCTTCTGCAAGAACAACTAGTGTTCTTAACCGCTGAGCCATCTCTCCAGTCCTACATGATATTTTAAATAAAAATTTTTAAATAAAATTTTGTGATGGTCACTGAGTTATGCAGTTCTTCCAAATGTTGTCAGTGTAGTTCATAGGACAACATGAAAAATTCACTCACTAAAATCACCACCAATTCCTTGCAAGTTTTTTTTAATTTTATAAAAACTTTATTGAGAATTTCATACATGTATATAATCTTTTTTCTTCTTTGATTTATTTTTATGGGGCTTTTGGCTACTCTAACATTACCCCCTCTGAAGATGTAACCCTAAAAACCTTTAAGGATTAGATACAAGCTCTCAAATACTTTCGATGTTTTTGGCCTTTGAACAGAGTATGTTGCTAACAGGCCCAAGGACATCTTGACTTTCAGCCAAGAAACTGGCTACATTTCTTTGGGTTTTTTTTTTTCCCTAACTGCCTAGCCAATTCCTACCTCCTATTCTTATCATGCCATCCTCTGAAGGGGTTACCCAAATTGCCAATAGGGAATCAGGATGCAGACCACTCTGGCTTCTTCCATGTTGAACAAAGACGCAGGGCGAGGATATTGGAGTACCCCTTCAGTGGGTCTATCTAAAAGACTCCCAAACTGAATAACTCTTGTCTCTAAGTGAAGAACAAAGTCCTTGCAAGTTTTTAAGCACTGGGGGAACTGTGTGGATACATGCAATTTTTACTTGTAACTTTTAATGCTTTTTTAAACAACAACAATAAAAGGTCAGTTACTTTTCTCAAGGCAATAGATTAACTTCATTTAGTTTTGACAAAATGACTCCCAACTATTAAAGGTGGAGTGATCATAGTTTGTCAGCTATTTATTGAAGAACAATGTTGGGCCACAAAGTGGCATCTTTGGCTCTCAGCCCAGTCACACAAGCTTGAGATGAAACTCACATCTCTACAGGGAGCAAAAGTGCTTCATGCCCATCCCTCTTCTTGTCATCGCAACTATTAAATACTGCACTCAAAAGATGAATTTAAATAGAGTTAACATCCTTGACTATTATTTTATCAAAGATATTCCCAAGTGAAACTGGATTTTTTTTAAGAAAATTATGAGTCCGTGACAGTTGAAACAGACAATGGCTAGATTGAATGATAGCTGTATGGGTCAGTGTCTTGCATTTTGCCAAGACACCAGAATTCTGACCCACATTGCAGATGTCTGCAACAGTTCTTCTGGACACTCAAGGATTCAAGTTGAGAGGTATGAGGAAAAGACTCTACAAGAGAGATACTAATTAATAAAAGCAATACTTTGTACCTATAGTGGTTCAAGTGCGGAGAATGGCTATGGACTTCCTGGGTGCCTAGCATACCAGTTTTAACATTGGATTGATCCAGGGTGATGTAAACATTCTTTGACAGTCAGTCGTCTGCTTGCATCTTTTGAACTCAGCATATTAAGCATATCAGTATCTGGTTTTCTGGGTAGAATGTAAAGAAAGACTGAATAGAAAGTTATGGGACAGAATTACCTTCATCTAGCTGAAAATAGATCTTTTAAGAATCTCATGAGGCAAAGGTCCCTTGAAGAGTGAGATTGTATCAGGAGCACACAAGCTTCAGAGTGGAGTGTTAACAGAGGGAAGACTGGAGGGGCAGAAAAAGGTGATTCTACAGTGATTAAAACTAAACTGGAGACACTGAAAGATGCCTGCTCTTCTGGGTTTTCACAGTCGTGTGTTCAGGCCGCCATGTAGGAATCTCTATTAGCATGCACATTACAAATCTCATTTCGTCAGAGGTCAGAACTCAAGCTGAAAACTCACTTGTGGTAGAAACTGTTTACCTTTCTGCTGACCCATATCACACACCAGATGCTTCCTTGGTTTATTTTAGTTGTCTAAGCATTGTAGGGTTGCCTGGTAATAAATCAACTGTATGTGATTTTTTTTTTCTATTTATCTGCAGTCATCTTGAAACACAAGGGTTCCTTGAATGATGGTAGAATCTTGTATAATACAGAGATCATTGATAAAAAGATAATTTTGTGTTGTGAAACAGGTTAATAAGAAAGAATATTACTAGCTATTCATCTTTCTGCCTCCAAGGCGAAGAATATCCTCCAGAGAGATAGCAGTTGATGCCCTTGTAAAACTGCAGTGATAATTTCCCCATGGAGATTATTGCCACCTGGATGGGAACTTGTAGTAGAAACTTATCCCAAGCTTCAAATTTCATTCATGCTTTGTGATTTCCTTGGCGCTACCATTTTATTTAAAGTATATTTTGTAGAATGTTTCATGTGGTCCAATACACACTTATTTTTGAAGACAGAGTTAGCATTTGGCAGTGTTTCCCTTCAAAGGATTTGCAAAGGGAATTGCCATGCTATAGTAATAGGTAAAGGATGCAGTCTGCTGGTATATGGAATACTGAAATGTGCACTCCACAGAAGCAGAAGTCGGAACCAGACTCATTTCTTTGCTCTTGTCCCTCTGTGAATCGGTCATTTTGAACAGAGAACAAGTACACAGCTTTGGATAGAAAGGTAAAGATGCAATGGAGGAAAGACAGCATCTTTAACAAATGGTGCTGGCATAACTGATCTTCACCTGTAGAAGAATGAAACTAGATCCTTGTCTTTCATCTTGCACAAAAGTTAACTCCAAATGGATCGAAGACCTCAATGTGAAACTGGAAACACTGAAACTATTAGAAGAAAATATTGGCACTAACTTACAAGATATATGTGTAGGAAAGGATTTTCTAAGTAAGACAGCAGTTGCTCAGGAATTGAGGTCAGCAATCAACAAGTGGGACCTCATTAAACTAAAAAGCTTCTGTACAGCAAGAGAAACAATCAAAAAAGTTTTTAAGAGAAAACCCACAGAATGGGAAAAAATCTTCACCAGTGACACATCTGATAAGAGATTTAATACCCAGAATATATAAAGGACTCAAAAAACAAAGACTCGAGAAACCAAATGACCCAATTAAAAGATGAGCTAAAGATCTAAACAGAGAGCTCTCAAAGGAAAAAAAATAAACATGGCTAAGAAACATCTCCAAAAGTGTTCAACATCGTTAGTAACTAGGGAAATGCAAATTAAAACCACCCTAAGGTATCACTTTACCCCAATCAGACTGGCTAGGATCAAGAGAACAAATGATACCAAATGCTGGCGAGGATGTGGAGAAAGGGGAATGTTCACTCACTGCTGGTGGGATTGCAAACTTGTGCAGCCTCTGTGGAAAACAGTGTGGCAAACTCTTAAAAAACTGAATATGAACCTACCATATGACTTGGTTATACCACTCCTTGACATTTACTCCAAGGACTCATCCTATTGCAGAGACACTTGTACGACCATGTTTGTTGCTGCTCTTTTCACAATCGCTGAGAGATGGAAGCAACCTAAGTGTCCCTCAACTGATGAGTAGTTAAGAAAAATGTGGTATATTTACACAATGGAGTTCTATTCAGCAGTAAAGAAAGATGAAATAATGAAATTTTTTGCAGGTAAATGGATGGATGGATCTAGAAACAGTTATACTAAGTGAAGTAATACAGACTCAGAAAAACAAACGACGTGTTATCTCTCACATGTGGCTCCTAGCACCAAATCCTTTTAAAGTCCAGGTCCTTTTAATAAGATGATGCTATACAGCAGTCCCTTCTGCATGAAATAACTACTATCATTACGACTTCAGCTGAGCCTGATCACTAAACATAGTCACATTTGGGCTTGTTGATGTTTGTACTCATTCATTAAAGGAGTGCCAAGCAGGGTCACTGGACCCTCACCTGAGTATCCAGTCACTCTTCCCAGCCAACTAGTCCAGCCTTGGAAGACAAAAGAAAAATGAGAAAGAACCCCAAAGAGGGATGCTTTTGGAAGCCCTTGTCAAGAAACTCTGATGGACTCTCATATGAACATTTGAAAAGTGCCCTGTTCTGACTTTTTTCTAGTTCCCTGTCTAGAACTTAGAACTTTAATTACTCTTACCTTTACTTCTCCTTCACATCTCCTATTCACCAGTCAAGGACTTTCCTCACCCTGCGTTCCTGTTCAGCATGGAAGAAGCCAGAGTGGTCTGCATCCTGATTTCCTATTGGCAACTGGGGTAACCTTTTCAGAGGATGGGGTGATAAGAATAGGAGGTAGGAATTGGCTAGGCAGTTAGGGTAAAAAGGCCCCAAAGAAACATAGACAGTTTCTGGGCTAAAAGGCAAAATGTCCTTGGGTCCTTTAGCAACACACTCTGTTCCAAAGGCCAAAAATGTCAAAATGTCAAAAATATTTGAGAGCTTGTATTTAATCTTTAAAAGATTTTAGGGTTACCTCTTCGGAGGGGGGAATGTTGGAGGGGAGGGAGTGGGCACGGGTTTGATCAAAACACCTTATATGCATGTATGAATTTCTCAAAATTTTTGTAAAAGTTAAAAAAAAAATCCCTTCCCCCAAGAAAGGTAAAGGCATCAGACGACGCTGTTATGAGTCCACCCATTTTGTTTTAGTACTGTGTTTTGTTTTGTTTTGGGCTTGGAACAGTCTAGACATCTACGTTTGGCTTTGTAACTAACTATTTTGATAACGCTTTTTTATCCTGATAGTTTTTGACTTAACAATAGTTCAACACACAGTTTTTCAACTATAGTGGCACAAAAGTCATACGCACCTGGTAGAAAGCAGACTTCACAGGTTGAATTCTGATGTTTTCCAGGGGAAAAAGCATAGGGCTGTTGCTCAGCTGGTAGAGGGCCAATGGGGCATGCAAGAAGCCTTAGGTTCAGTTTCTAGCACTGTATAACTGGGCGAGGTAGTGCATGTTTATAATCTCAAGCATTTGTCAGGATCAGAAGTTCAAAGTCATCCTCAGCTACATAGCAACTTTGAATCCAAACAGAGCCAGCCTGGGATACATGGAACTGTGTCTCAACCCCTGCAAAACGATCAATCAAACCCTCCTAAAACCAAACAGATGTACACAATGCTGGACAGTGATGATGGACCTCAGCTCACATAACTGCAAGTTAACACTTAATACTTTACTGTATACTGTGTGACTAGGCCATGCTATTCAACAAGGTTTGTTAAACGTATACTTAACTCTTCATAGGATGAGGAATATTTTAAAGTCTGGGCTAGGTACAGACAGCAGATTAATGGGGAGCACCTTCCTTTAGCACAGTCAGCACAGTCTCAAAGTCCTTTATTAATTATTTATTTTATAACCACATACTTATAAGAAGCATTTCATTACAACAGCATTGACATATTCAATAACAATTTCCTGAGCTAAGATGCATCTCTTTCAAAATTGGCTGTAAATTTTTAGATTTACGGTTGAATTATTACAGTTATAAAATATTGTACTCAGTATAAATTCTATAAGACATAAAATTAAATGAGGTTTTAAACTTT
>NW_008338999.1:3112968-3114582 GCF_000622305.1 Nannospalax galili
CACTAGAGCCCTTATACTCTGTCTGCTGTGTTGTCGGCACCCCCAGCCATTCCCCACTACTTGCCCTTCTGGTGAATCTAGTCAGCCTATCTAAAGGTCTTTGCTTTAGGAAGGTCAGCTGTTCCTCATCTAGCAGTAATCAGTTGTCTATATTCCTTTGGATAAGATTGGGGTTTGCTGTTCACTTTCCCAGTTCTATGCGGGTTACTATCTGGGAGTCCCTTTGGCCACCCTGGCCAACAACTCAAAAGAAGGTATCTCCTATCTGGCATTGTTGCTTGTTATGTAGCCTTTAGCTATGCATATGGAGTCTTAAGAAATTATATTGGCCCCTTTAATCTTTGGTTATACTTGCCTTTTGGGTATTTAAGGCCACAGTTGGCCCAGATAAACCAATTTATTTTTATGCTTAAGGTCATTTGAGGATCTGTTCCTCAGGGGTCACATGGACTTGGGAGGAGCCCCTGGCTCCTTTCTTTTACAAGCTCCACCTATGTGAAGATGAGTCAAAGGTCTTGCTTGACTATGGTTGGGTTCACTTAGAAACATGGAGGAAATGATTCTTCTGTGTTGACCCTCCTCATTGTAGACTGGACACTGGTTCAAGTCCATCTGCTGGAGTCTCCTTGGCCTCCTTGATCAAGAGGACAGGTGACCCACCACAATTACAGGACATTTTGAGATATGATCATAGTCCCCTGGATCTAGTCAACCTAGGAGGGCAAGGAGCAAAAACTGTCCTTTATGTCCCTCTGACCAAATTATTATCGGCCTCAAAGTATATATGTTTATTATTTTTATTTTATGTGCATGAGTGTATTGCCTGCATGTAGGTAAGTGCATCCGTGTTGTGCAATACCTGCGGTGGTCAGAAGAGGCTGTCGGATCCCCTGGGACTGGAGTTATGGACAGTTGCTAGCTGCTGTGTGGGTGCTGGGATTCGAACCCAGGTCTTCTGCAAAAACAGTGTTCTTAATTGCTGAGCCATCTCTCCAGCCCCCCATGTCTATTCTTTTAATGGGCCAAAATAGAAAGTGTAGACATCATTAGAGTAAGATGAGACAAAAAAAGACAGTCCTCTTTCTTGATGTGTTACTTCACTTAGTATAACAGTTTCTAGTTCCATCCATTTACCTGAAAATTTCATGATTTCATCTTTCTTTACTGCTGAGTAAAATCCCATTGTATAAATGAACCACATTTTCATTATGCAGTCGTCAGTTGAAGGACACATAGGTTGCTTCCATCTTTTAGCTATTGTGAAAAGAGCAGCAACAAACATGGATGTACAAGTGTCTCTGCAATAGACTGAGTTCTTTGGGAATATGCCAAGGAGTAGTGTAACGGGGTCAAATGGTAGGTTAATTTGTAGTTTTTTAAGAGTTATCCACACTGCTTTCCATAGGGGCTGAACCAGTTTGCAACCCTACCAGCAGTGGATGAGTGTTCCCCTTTCCCCACATCCCCTCCAACACTTGGCATCATTTGTTCTCTTGATCTTAGCCAGTCTGACTGGGGTAAGGTGAAATCTTAAAGTGGTTTTAATTTGCATTTCCCTGATTATTAGTGATGTTGAACATCTTTTAAGATGTTTCATAGCCATCTTTACTTCTT
>NW_008338999.1:3114933-3145619 GCF_000622305.1 Nannospalax galili
CATCTTGGCTTTTCCCAATGTTTTCTTCTAACAGTTTCAGAATTTCAGGCTTTACATTGAGGTCTTTGATCCATTTGGAATTGACTTTTGTGCAGGGTGAAAGATAGGGGTTTAGTTTCATTCTTCTACAGGTGGAGATCCAGTTTTGCCAGCACCATTTGCTGAACATGCTGTCTTTCCTCCAGTGAATATTCTCAAAGTTCTTTTACATGCATCTTATTTGGAAGTTTACATAAGAATCAGAGAATGAAAGCAGGTTGGAAGTAAAGGGAGCCTCAGAGATGGCCAATTTGAAATTTTCATTTGTAAGCGAAATACATTTCAGTTTTTAAGATCATACCACAGAGGCCAGCAAGACTGATTAGTAGGTAAAGGTGCTTGCTGTCAAGTCTGGTGATCTGGGTTCAACCCTTGGGACCTCCTTAGTGGAAGGAGAGAACCAATTCCTACAAGCTGTCTCTGAATTCTATACATGTGCTTCTATACATGTGGTATGTGTCAGCCACACATACACACAAATGAAACAAATATATAGATTCAATTTTTTAATTAAAAAAGGGTCATATCATAAGAGAGGTGGAAAATAAGCCAGAAAACTCGAATTCCTTTCAAGACTTAAGTCTCCATGATTTAATAATAACATGAAAAACGTTTGCATTGAAGTAGAATCCCTCCCCCAATTCTAATAATTCTAATTTATTAATTATTATTATTATTATTACTGTTGGCTAGGCAGTATAGATTGAAGTAGTAACAATGAAACTAAGTCGTCACTGGCTGAGAAAAAGCCAGTCTCTATGGAGCTTTTCAAGGGAAGTAAAACAGCCTTCGCTGGTTGACTAGTCTTAATGGGGAGCAGCTGAGAAGAGCTTAGAGTTTCCAAATTGACACAAAAGCAGTGTAAGCGTCACTTCCATCTCATATAGCTTAAAACACACATGCACACACACACAGACACACACGAGTCAGAATGAACACTGCTTGCAAAGAGACCATGGGGAGGAAGGATATTTTCGTGTTTCCAAGGAAGACTGCACCTATGTTGTATTTAGAATATTGAAGCCTTTGTTTCAGACAGGTAAAACATCTCCACACTCCTACACTTTCCAAGCTGAAATGTGGAACCCACAGCATCACCCTTTATAGTTTTATTATTAATAGCACTCTCATTAATGCAAATGTTGACACATTATCTGCACGACCATTTTTTTACTAAGGAAATGCACAAATAATACTTGACATTTTATTTACATAGCTGCTCCTGTGTGTATTTTTTGCTGTTCTTTATATCTTGACTGTATATAGGAATGCCACATCATTTCGGCCTACTTGAGAATCTTTTAATATGCAAACTTGAATCAACATCAAACGCCAAATCAGGCAGTGTGATTTTTCCACACTGACGGACTTGTGCATCATCACTAAATATTATCACATTGATTACTCTGAGTTTTTAAAATTCAGTGGCTTCATGCTGATTTTCTTCTCTTTTGAGGGGGGCCATTAATATGATTTGTGTGCTCTTTTTTCATTGTTCTTTTAGAAGTCCCGATTTTATTTTAACATATATATTGCTTACTAAGTGTGTGATTTTAAAATATCACTAAGGGTTTTCTAGGATCATGTTGAGAATGACACTTTAAGTATTTTAAACCACTGTCATGCAATTGAGCAGGGTGCTGTGACTCTTTAACATTAGGATAGCCTTTGTAGGACTAGACCCCTTATGAATTGCTGTGAACTTGCTCTCAATCCTGCAGCATCTAGTCTGAAACAGTCTTTTAAGAGCTACACTTTACCATAGGATGTAAATGTCTCCTTTCCTAAAAAAAGCATTGTAGAGAGGCCTTGCTAGTTGATTTTTCCTAAAGAACAATCTGTTTCTTTTCCAGTTTATTATAGGAAATACTGGCATTTGTCATTTTTCCAATATTTGGAGCTGGCTGCTTTAATAAATGCACATATCAGATGTTGCTCTCTCCCCGTCTGATGGGTGGCTGTGTTGGGCAGAAGAAGGTCACCGTGATGTTAAATTTGCTGCTGAGCAGAGGATCAAAGTGTAAATGGAATCCTGAAAGCTGGGGACTATGAATGTGCCCGTGTAAATAATCTATTAATTATTGATAGCAAAGGGACCGAAAATTCCTATCTACTTATGACGTCTTTATTTTCATACTGGCTGAACTATTTCTGGCATTTTTAAAATTAAGGCTTTCTTTTACTATTGCTAGGAAATATTTCAATTTACAGCAAATCTCTGCTGGTACTTTCTTCTTCTTTGACACCTTCGTTTGATTTCTGCATATTAAGGCCGCTTTGGATGCGCAGAAGGGATGAAGAAATCCAAGGATAAGAAATAGATCAATGAGGGTTGTCTACACAATTAAAGAAATCTGATCCTACATAAGGGGAAATAACAAACTGTCATGTTTAAAAGCTCCAAACATTTAGCTGTTTACAGAAAGCTAATGACATGAACGAAACTCCCTCTGATGAGGTTATTTAGTAACAGGACGGTAGACACTGTCCAACGTTTTGCAGTATATCTAAGAAAAGTGCAAAGCAAACGTGAAATATTTTAGTGTTCTCACTGCAAGTTTTGAAATTAAAAATTGGGCAACAATGTAGCACCTTCACACATTCAGTTTCTATATCTGTGCACATTGGTGAAAAACATTTATTTTTAAAATTATTCTCTGCATTGGATTTTAGTTTAATTGAAACAACTCTGTCATCATAGTTTAGCTGGAAAGAGTATAAATTTAGCCTATAGAAAAAGGATTGGTACCATAGCAGAACATTTGGGGACTTCTAAGGCGCAGTGGGTTGGTGCCCCTACATGTGGGGAGCGGCTTTTATTAACAGCAGACTTCCATTGATGAGGTGACATGCAGACCTCTAACAACTATAAAGGGCTTCTCTTCTGGGCTTCTTAACAAACTAAAAGGTTGGACAGGTTCCCTGAAGTTAAGAACCCCTTTTGTACATTTGGGTCAAGTTTGAAGCCCAAATGGGCCAATTTATGTTTTCAGGTTAGTTTTTACTTTGAGTTGAGGAAATATGTTTGAACCTTCCATTCAACAATCAAACTCAGGGGGTGTGAATAGCAGTGAACTTCGAACAGGAGCCTCTGCACACCCACACTGCTGTGTCTCCTACTGCTGGCCTGCTGCTCTGAACTGGCCTTGAAGGACTCGACACCGCGGGGAGGTCTTTTATGTTCTTCTAGCTTTGATCTCACACTCTGGGCAACTGATCATTTATGATAAACTGGAGCCTTCTGAGGTGCAATGTGATGGCTACTGCCTAGATTTGGGATGACTCGACACTGATGCACTTTGCAACTGAAACATACATGAAGTATATGATTTTTAAAAAGAAATGTTTAGATAGTGTGTTGAGCTAAAGAAAGTGAAATGACAGGAAAATATGCCCATGGAATAAATTTAAATGTAAAGAAGTTTGTTAAAAAGATGACAGAAACGGTAAATAAAGAGAAAAGTCCATCAGAGGTTATGAGAATTGCAAGCCATTATGTTTTTAAGAATTTATTTATTTCTATTTTATGTGTATGACCATTTTGCATGCATATATGTAAACACACCACAAGTGTGCAATGTCCTTGGAGACCAGAAGAGGACACATCAGATTCCCTGGAAATGAAATTACAGATGGTTGTGTTCTACCATGTGAGTGCTAGGAACTGAACCCAGGTCCTCTGCAAGAGCCACAGGTGTCCTTAACCACTGAGCCATCTCTCCAGCCTCACAAACCATTATTTCTGGTGGAATCACATAGTGGAAGTGATTCTTTGCATATTGACTTCAGTTCGAAGAGGTATTTTTCTTCCTCAATGAGTTGATGTGTGTTGTGTACGCTACAACAATGGTATCAGAAATGGATGAAATATAGAACCATCCTGATTGCTGGTATAATAACAAGGAAGACAGCTTAGCCACAGCCCTCCAGGTGGGGTATATAGAATACCCATTCTTCCCAGCAGAGGGCACTAGTAAATAGTGCATGTCAGTCAACACATCATGGCATTCCCCATACCGTGAATAACCATATTTTTAATACCAAACACAAACCACTGGAGCTAAAAGCACCAGTCTGTTTTTGTGGGTCTTATCATGATATATTATGTTTTCTATACTACAGTGTACATTTCCAGTTCCTCTACCTTCTGTGAAAATATCTATCCAGTTCAAAGCAAAGTACCCTTTCCATGTCCAGATTGGGTCCATTAAAACAAATCCACACAGACCTTTTCACACTTAGAAAGAAAATGAACTTCTCTGATTTTCTACTCATTTATACAGGACCTCAAAAGGGCAAGACAACAATCCTGAACACAGGGCCCTTTGTGGGTTGAAGAGGGGCTTCAGAGTGGTTCAGTCACAAGCCTCGGCTACCTGGTCGGTACCAGCCTTGTACTGAGAAGACAGGATCAAAGTTGACCAAACATTGATTTCATAGATGCATGGCAGGAATTTCATTTAGCTATCTCTTTACATATTTAAATATCATGTAAGTGATCATTGAATACGTGTTCAAACTATTACATTGACAGCTTTCTTTTTGTCAGAGCATTGGAGACTAACAAATATTTCAAATGTTACCAAAATATTATTTCAAAATTTCACTGAAGATTGGCTCCTTTTATTCCTTTAACTATTATTGTTATTGTTATTATTATTGTTATTATTATTATTATTTGTGTGTGATATATACATGTGGGAGGGTATACTTATATATGGGGCTACTTGTAGAGACCGTAGGTTGACAGTGGGATATTGCTTTCTGTCTTACTTTTCTGAGACAGGTGTTTTGAAGGTTTCCCAGTGAATCTGGAGTGTTCACCATTTCTGATAGATGGACTAGCCACACCAGGCTTTTTAGGTGGGTTCTGGAGATCCAAATATAGGTGGATCTCAGACTTACAGAGAAAGTGCTCTACCCACCAAGCCATTTCCCCACTCTGAATTTTGCCCTTTTTATCACCAACAATCAAAATGTACAAAGGAAAGAAACAATGGAAATTTCTATGTCCAACTGTTCCTGGGTACATTTATCAATAAAAGGCACTTAACAATATCGCCAAGTTATTAACCAGAGAGTTCTTGAAAATTTCTATACATTAGCAACCTAAAAAGATTCTTTTCTGATTATTATCTAGATCGAATTTTTAGGTGCATTCTCATTGAAAAGAAAACTTTTAGGGTACTTTATATTCAATCATCCCCGTGTAATATCGCCATGTAAAATATACATGTGTTTAACTTTGCATCTTTGTGATTCTTTTATTTTGAGACCCAAACCTAATGAATATATGTGTTAAAAAAATAAAAGCATACACACACTCACTCACACACACACAAATATGAAACAAAAACATACAATAACAACAATAAAAACCTCATTAAAAAGGACTGGAGAGATGGTTTAGTGATTAAGAGTGCTTGCTGCTCTTCCAGAGGTCAGGAGTTTGATTCCAGCAGCCATATGGGGCATCTCACAACCTCCAGCTCTAGGGGCTCTGACCCCCTCTTCTGGCCTCTGAGGGCACCTGCATTGTATTAATTATTTTTCTATTGCTATGATAAAACACCATGACTAGGGCTGGAGAGATGGCTCAGCAGTTAAGAGCACTGGCTGTTCTTGCAGAGGACCCGGGTTCAATTCCCAGCACCCATACAGTGGCTAACAACCATCTGTAACTCCAGTTTTAGGGGAATCCTATGCTGTCCTCTGACCTCTGTGGGCATTGCACAACACAGGTACACTTACATTCATGCAGGCAATACACTCATATACACAAAATAAAAACAATAAATTAAAAATATTAAAACAAAAACCATGGCCAAGGCAATTTATAGAAAGAAGAGTTCATTGAGCTTACAGTTTCGGAGGTTAAGTCTCCATCACAGTGGGGAGGCATGCCGGAGGCAGCTGAGGCAGAAAGCTGAGCACTCACATCTTCAAGCAGGCAAAGCAAGCAGAGAAAATCGGACCGGAAGTGAGCAGCATATAAATTCTCAAAGCGCTCTCACGGATATGCTTCTGTAGCATAGCCACACCTCCTAAAGGTTCCATGCCCTCCCCAAACAGGGCCACCAAATGGGGACCAAGTGTTCAAATAATTGGAGCCTATGGGAGACATTCTCATTCAAATCAACATCTACATTTATGTGCACATGCACACAGACATACACATAAATAAAATAAAGATAATCTTTAAAATAAAAGCATGAATATAAGCTTAGTATTATTGAAAGAACATCGTTTAGTCTGAAACAGTGCCTTGTATGAGTTCTACTGCAAGTACAGAGAGAATGGCATTATTCAACCAGTCATGATGCCGTTGATGCTTTTTTTCGTTGGTTCATGGATAGTGTCCATTTTGCACTCCATTATGATCATGCCCAGGTGAGTGGAGAGGAAGCGATGTTCTGAGATAGGAAAAATGTTACAGGGAGGTTTCTGCCCTTCTGAGTGGTTTGTCTCAGGTTGCCTGCATTTTCAATACCCTTTTCTTGTCACAGAGGAGTGAACTTTGTTCGAAAAATGTTACAGGGAGGTTTCTGCCCTTCTGAGTGGTGTGTCTCAGATTGCCTGCATTTTCAATACCCTTTTCTTGTCACAGAGGAGTGAACTTTGTTGTTTGGGTCTTTCATTGGATTTTTTACTTCAGAGTTGGTACCTATGGCTTCTGCTTCCCTGGCTGACTTCTCTGTTCTTTTTAGTATCTGTTATACACAGGGTGAATAGCTATGGGGTTTCAGCACCGTGAGGTAAGAGGCGGAACCCCTTGAACCTCACTAACCCATGAAACTGACAGCTCTCAGCTCTGTACACCTGCTATCCTGGCTTTGAGGAGACTTCCTGACACCCAACCAGGCAGTGAGGAACAGTAGGGCCAAGGAGGGAGGCATGTGACTGGGGACAGCAAAGGAAGGGAGGAAGACACATGAGAAGGAAGGTAATAACAGAAATAATCAACACATAATATTTTTGCCAGTTTATCTCACTGACTCTCACACTGTCCCTCTGAGAAATATATGATTATTATTACCTTCCGTTAAAAATTCTCCGTCTTTTTATATATTTGCGTTACTTTTTAAGTGAAAGTGGGAGAGGAGAAATACTCAAGAGCAGAGACTTTTTCTTTTCTCTTCTACTCTTTGGCAGAAAATGTTAAGGCAGGGATTGGGCAGATCAAATGCCTTGAACACAAAGAAAAGTATTATCTCACACCACAAGAAGCTTCCATGCAGGTGGCTCCAGGGCACAATGGCATCCTCAGGGCTGATCATCAGCCACGGTCTCTGCACTGCCGTTCTCACAGAGCCGGGGCTCCTCCTCATCGGTGACTTTATGGGTAGAAGTTGGGTTTTGCAGCTGCAGGGGTTGCAGCCACATTGCCAGGCACACAGGATCTATCAAGCACAGGACTCTAAAGAAGTAATGACTAAATAAGTCTGGTGTGACAACTGGACGTTTTTTACCTCTGAGTTCCAAAATTGGCTTAATTCTCAGACTCCACATGGAAGCTAGATCTCTTCTGCCGCTCCTGCCTCTTAGGCTCAAGTAGAAAACTCAAAATGAATAAATCAGACAATAACAGCAACAGCAAATTCCCAAAGCTCAGAGAGTTTAAATAATTTATCCTAGGATTCGGAGGCAAGTATGCAACATGGTGTGGATTATTGTACCCAAGTTTCAGTTCTTCTCTGGGCAGTCTGGGTTAAGAGATGAGACCCCGCCCAGGTATCTGCGAGTTTGCGCACACCTCTTTGTACTCAGTAGGAACTCAATGAGCATCAGCTGATTTGATTTGAGGATTAAAAATGAAATTAAAAGGGAGCTCCCTCAGGCTATTTGGCTTTGCTCTGTCTCTGGCATTTCCCCCTGTTCAATTTAATTGAATTTGAAGCAGACTCAACTGTCCTGATTCAGGACAATGTCCAGGACCCAGAGAGCTTTTCTGATTTGTTTGACTGCACATCAGCATAGAAGGAAGAAATCATAATCATGGATTCATTCTCTTCTAGTATCCTGGCTTTACTCTGTAATCAGTCAGCCAGTTAATTCACATCTTTGAAGCCCATCCATGGATACTCTACTTAGCTCCTCCAAAACCATTAGATGCTATGATTTTTGTCAAGATGCTCACAATGTATTTGGAGAAATATCTGATGAGTGTGTAAAAGTTGGCTACTAATTTTTATGGTGCTAGGCATACATCAAATCAATCAACTCAATGCAGTGGATTTGCTCTGTGGGGTGGGGGGAGTGGTCCATTGCACACAGATATAAGATGAGCTGGCCTCTGGCAAGTAAACTGGACAAAAGAGAGAAGATAATAACTTAGGTGAAGTTCTACTCAGGTTTTACCCATGTGGGATTCCTCAGATGTTGGTAGCCATTCCACCTAGTAGCACTGAAACCGGGGGCAACTATTTAAGTCTGGAAACTCTATACAGTGGGACAGTGGTGCAGAGTCAGCTTTGGGAGACAAAGGGTAATATCTCCAGGGAGATTTAACTAAGAGTCAAAGTTTTGGGGATTCTCTCCAAACAAGAAGCAATCAATACACCTGGTTATCACGCCCAATGCAGAGCCTCACAAGCTACATGGTCCCCTTTGTGACATTGTTATCACAGTACTTGATGACACTTGCTTGTGAGTCTCATCAGGAGTCTGTTGGCTGTTGCTTTGTTTCCCAGAGTGTCTGAGTTGCCCAATGCAGAGCCTCACAAGCTACATGGTCCCCTTTTGTGACATTGTTATCACAGTACTTGATGACACTTGCTTGTAAGTCTCATCAGGAGTCTGTTGGCTGTTGCTTTGTTTCCCAGAGTGTCTGAGTATGACCAAGAGAGAGATGGATTTGGAAGTCACTATAAACATCAGAGGAGCAGATGAACTGTCTAGGTAGGACGTTCACAGCAAGGAAGGTCATAGATAGAGCCTAGAGGGTTGTCCATGAGGGTGGTCTTAATGCCAATCATGACTCCAGTCTTCGATGTCTCATTTGTAAAGGTGGGGAAAATTTGTAGCATCAGCCCCCTAGGGCTTTAGTGAGTAAGATGTAAAGCCTTGGGCCACTGCTTGATAGATAAGAAGTTCCTAATATTGTTATTAAGACTAATAAATTTCCCATGTGCTCCTTTCCCCCCATATTCCCTCTATGTAGTTCTCTGTAACTGTGAAGCTTCCCAATACCTGCAGACTCTCCTTAGATGTTTAAGATTCTTTTGAGGAATGTGTGGGCCTCCAGGCCTTTCTCTTTTCCTTTCTTAGTCAGAACTTACTATTGCATATTAAGTCCCACTAGCTCTCCCAGAGATGTTTGCATCTTAGCTAGAAAATGACTTAGTGTGAAAGGTCTATACTCCTGAGGTCTTAGGTAACAGCGTCGATTTGCACAGGCCACCCCCTTCTCTTCGTGACATCCCTTGCAGGTAGTTTCCTATTCATTGTGGTCCTTCAAGAACAGGACGGGAGACAGGAATAAAGATGACGAAGAATCAGACCTAAGAAATGAACAGCGATTTCCAAAGAAACCAAGAACTGATTAAAAGATTAAAAGAAGCAAACAAATTTGGGGTCATCTGGAACCTAAAGATACATTTAATCGCATTTCTTAATTTCTTTAAGTTTCTGTCTTTCTCCCCCTATGGAAGAACTTTGCCCAATAAAGCATAACCACTAATATTGTGCTTTAGGCAGAACATGGTTCTGTGAGCCAATGCAGGCTGGTTTCAGGGAAACTAACAACATTATTGATTTTAGTCAGGCTTATTAGAATCAGTATTACATGCCCTCTTCCTCTACCAGATTGTATTTGGACTTCATTATGAAATCTCATTACATTAAGAGGAGGCAGCAATGAGTTCTGTAAATAAAAAATTTCCAAAGATGGATTTGTTCAAATTAGTAGATCTGTGAAACCTGCTTTGGGTATCAATCCATAGAGAAACCAAATCATGGATTTTTTTTCACCTACCTTGTAGTTTTAAAAATATTGAAAATAATCATCAATACTCACAGCCTACAGGAAAGACGCAACTGCTTTTTCTGCTAGCCACCCATATAACACATTGCTGCATAACCTGGGTAAGACATCCCATCCCATAACTTCAGACAGATTGAAGGGATAAGCACGGGCTTTTTCCTTTGGCATAGAGCTCTGTGACATGACAGGCTCGTGGATCCCAAACTAAGAGCTGTGAAAATCGAGTTAAGTGTATTACAGCCTCGCCTGCATTTCCAGTGCAGAAATATGAAAGACAAGAAGAAATACCCTTCCAGTTCTGTGCTCTGCATCAATACGTGGCATATCGCTTGGATTAGGAGGCTTAAGTGAATTGATAAAATTGATGGAAATGAACTGATAGAGGAAATTACTTTTCCAAAACAAACAGTTACAGTATGTACTTTTCTCTTAGACCCTCAGTCCTGTGTCTGTTTATTCAATATCAAGTGGCACAGCCTTGTGAAGGCTGGGAAAAATGATGAAAACTGAGCTTAGTGTTTTCTTTCAAAATTAAAACCACGAGCTCAAAATCAAAACACACACTGTGGCATTTTTAAATGTAAGGAGGAGTTCTGGGGTCCTCACTTGGGAGACAGGGAATTGTGAAGAGCTGGAAGGGGGCAGAGAAGCCCTAGAGTAAAATTTAAACCTCGTTCTCTTGATGGGTTGAACATCATGACCCTGCATAACTGGCCCTCCTCTTTGTCCTAGAATGCTTCACTCCCTCCAACCTAGTTGACATTAAAAATTTTTTAAATTTATTATATGCATGATTCTATTGTCTGCATGTATGTAAGTGCACCTGTGTTGTACAATGCCCTCTGAGGTCAGAAGAGGGTATCAGATTTCCCTGGAATTGGAGTTATGATTGTTAGCTGCCATGTGGGTGTGGGGAATCAAACTCAGGTCCTCTACAAGAGCAGCCAGTGTTCTGAACCATTGAGCCATCTCTCCAACTCCCTAGTTGTTATATATATATATATATAAAATCTCTCTAGTTAAGCTAGCTCAGGGTATTGGTTTGATCCATTGGATTAGTCTTGACATGGAAGAAAGACTTAAACACTCAAATGTCCACCAGAATGTTGCATTGTCAGGAGAGCCATCCAGAGAAGTTGGGAGAATTATCAGGACTCAGTTACCCTGGTAAAGGGTAAGGGCTGGAGTGACAGGTTGATTTCTCTCACCTCTTCTGAGGTGACCTTCTTTGTACATCATGTGCTAGAGAGTGAAAGAATTGTCCCAAGTGTATCAAATCCCACAGAACCATGCTGGGAAAATGGACTTTCTGTTCTATAATTGATTCTAATCTTTGTGAGTTCCTTTTCTTCTGAATTCTAGGAGCTGTTAGTCAGAAAGTTTCTGTCTTCTCTGCTTTACATCTCATTTCAGCCACTAGTTCATCTGCCTGGCCCCTCCCTGGCACTGTGGTTGTTGCTCCTGCACCATGGGGATTTGGCTGGATCCTGAAGCCTGGGTTTATCCCAGGGAAGTGTACCCTGGAAAAGAATGCCGCCTCTATTCCTAGAGTCCCTGAATTTCCATATAACTGTTTTGTGTGTGTGTGTGTGTGTGTGTGTGTGTGTGTGTGTATGTTGTTGTTGTTTTATGTTTTTTTTGTTTTTTTTTTGGGGATAAGGTCTTACTATGTAGTCCTGACTGGCCTGGAACTCATTATGTAGACCAGGCTAATCTTGAACTCAGAGATCTGCCTGCCTCTGCCTCCTGATTGCTGGGATTAAATGTGTGTGCCACTGTTAGTCTTTAATCACCCTCCCTGATAGGGTGTGACCACACAATGGGGAGGAGCAGAAAGAAGTGTGTTTTGTGAAGATCTTGAGCTCCCCTCCCCTTGTTTCTTGCTTCTTTCTGCCATTCTTCAGTTCTGGCAAGATTGGGCTCTTCCTCTTTGATCATAACTTTTCCTACATCATACATTGCTCAGTCTCCTTGAAGATTCCATAGCTGTAAACTGATTCCCCCGAGATTTACAGAGACAAACCATTCACTAATCAGGAACTACAGTGCAGAAGGATCACAACTTCCAAAACACCGTTCCTATTGCTCCTTCTTACTCTTTTAATGTGAGTGGAACTTCAGTGCAATTGTAAAAGAGTGGGGTTTCTTTTCCACATAGGAGACAGAACGGAGCTGTCAGCTGACTGGACCACATGTGGCTCAGCTAAATATCTTGACAATAGAATATTTTAAAATTACTTAAGCCATGAGGCTGGATAGATGAATCCAGGCGTTCAGAGCACTGGCTGCTTTTGCAGATGACCCAGGTTTGATTCCCAGCACCCACATGGCAGCTAACAACCATCTATAACTCCAGTTCCAGGGGATCTGATGCCCTCTTTTGACCTCCGCCAGCACTGCACAACATGGGTACACTTACACATATGCAGGCAATACAATCAGTCATACACACAAAATTTACAAAATGGAATATTTAAAAAAAATATTTAAGCCAAATGGGTATTACTTTCTTAAAAATCATTACATGCTGTATATTTATTTTGTGCATGTGTATATGTGTGGGGAGGTCACATATGTCACAGTGTGCACAAGAAGGTCAAAGAACAATTTTCAGGAGCAGGTTCTCTCCTTCTACCACATGGATTCCAAGGACTGAACTTGGGTTGTCAGGCTTGGCAGCAAGCACCTTTACCTAATGAGCCATTTCTCTGGCCCCAGTGTTGTCACAGGGTAGTTGGGACTATGTATGTGGAATTGATCATAGGGACCAAAAAGGTTACAGTGTGACTGTTGTCAGTGTTCAATTACTTCTATCAAATTCTCCTCAATAAGTTCATTTTTGCCATTTCATTCAAGGAAACCCTTCAGTCCTAGCTTATGGAGTTATATAAAGACACTAGGAGATGGAACCATTTTTCTGTTTCTGCAGAGGAAGAAGATGATATTCTTGCCTTTGACGGTAATCGAGTCTGCTCTGGAGCATAAGACACAGTTCTGGATGCAAGATGTCACAGACTACTGCACACCTACTGTATACTACAAAGTGTTAGTCAGTTTTTGAGGTTCTGGCGATACAATAGTGGAGAGTTAAGTAGGGTAGACAAAGTCTCTGTCCCGCAGGAGCTCTCATTTGGGTAAGTTATAACTAAGAAAGTAAAATTTAGACAAGTATTTAAAACACCTAAGGACCCCCAAGAACAGAACAAAAGCAACCTCAGGTAGGGAAAATGTGGTTTGATGACAAATTCACCAAGTTATACCTTTTCTTATTGGATGGCACTCCATAACTAAGGCTAGGATCGATGGGGAGGATTAGGAAAGTAGATCTTGCTCAGTGTAAGGAATACCTTTCTAACAACTGGAGCTTTACTTTGTCCAAATGTAACATACTCTTGATAAAGAAAATATTCAAAATAAGGCTGGCTCTCAATACAGCCTGAAAGGCACCATTCAAGTCCGTATTTCTATGATTCTGTGAACTTTGTTAAGTAATTTTCAACTATACCGTTCTGGGCCTATGGCTCCTTGTAAAACAGAGCATGTCTAAACAACGACATGTCTAAGCACTTGAAGCAATCGCAGTAAAAACATTTTGGGGTAGCAGACTTACACAGAGATCAGAACAGGACCTATTACCAAATGGGTTAGAACACTGAGTACTAATATGCTTTCAAGGAGGGAGGACAGGGGGTATTTAGAGCATGTGTGATGGGGAGGAAAACTGATGGTGGTGACGGCCCCACAGACCAGTCAGGAGGTCTGAGTCTTGGTGCCAGATGCTTGGATCAACTCAGTTCATTTCCCTACTTCTGTTTCTTTATAGATAAAGCGATACATGATCTCAAGTCCCAACTGGATCTGATATTGTGTGCTTGTAGGAGGTGAGAGGAGAAGTTGTCATTAGAGTCCTTCTGGCTAAAAGTACAGATATAAGTTTGGTGGAGGGGAATCCTACACTGTTGTTTTCCCAAGAATGTCCTCAGACCATTACTCTGATCTACAGCTCAGTGTTCAGAACATTTGAATCATGTTGATTAATTAATTTCGTGCCTATTTGCCCACATGATTTTGCAGTTAATTATCTAATTCTACCACCTTATATCTATATTATTGGTAATAAGGTGAGAACCTTATAGTACAAAATGTTATAGTTACAGATAAGATTAAGTTATATACACAAGCAAGAAATTCATGAAAAGAAGCACGACATCATCAGTCATCAGAGAAAAGCAAACCAGCCATAAGATACCAATTCATGCTCGCTTCGAGGGGTAGAGTGAACGTGAAAACAAGTGTTGTCAAGGATGTGGAGATACCAGAACATGTATGCTGATGGTAGGAAGGTGAGTGGTGTTGTGGTTTCAGAAAGCAGTCTGCTGTTTCTCAAGAAACTGACCATACAGTTATCTTGGATCCAGCTATTCCTTCCCTAGATATAAATGCAAGAGAAATGCAAACATGTCCATGGAGAAACATGTGTGAATGTGCGGAGCAACATCATTTACCATAGGCAAAAGGGAAAAACAATCAAATGCCTGTCAACTGGAGATCAGATAGATAAGTGTACTGGACCTATAGAAAGAAATGTTATCGATACATGCTATTACATGGATGAACTTTGGAAACATCATGTTGAGAGAAAGTAGTCACAGAAGATGACATATCATGATTCTGTGCATGTGAAAATACAGCATGGGGTGCTCTGTATGTCTAACTGTAGATTAGTGGTTGCTTAGGGCTCGAGGGAGGGATAAGGGACAGAAGAGTGACATCTAACAGACATGCAGTTTCTTTTAAAGATGATGAAAATATCCTAAAAGTGTGCTAACCATTGCATGTATTTGTGGATATTGTGTCATTGAATTGTGTTCTTTAAGTGGGTTTTGTGGCATGTGAATTTATCTCAATAAATCCCTTTGAAAAGAGACATTTGAATGTGTATCTTGAAAATACTCTCAAGTAGTTTGATGACTGGCTTTCTTGTCACCTCGACACAGCCTAGAATCACTTCGGAAGCATCTCAATGAGGAATTATCTATATTGGGTTGGCCTGTGGACATGTTTGTGGGGATGGTCTTTATTAAGTTAATTGATGTGGGAAGATCCAATCCAGTGAGGGTTGTAAATTCTCTAGGCAGTGAGTTCTGACCTGTGGAGGAGTGGAGAAATCAGGTTGAGCAGAAGGAAGCAAGTGAGCGACCATGCAAGCATTCATTTCTCTCTGCTCTTGGCTGTGGATGTGATATGACTAGCTGAACTTCCTGCCTCGACTTCCCCACGACGATGGGCTGCCACTCGGACTTGTAAGCCAAAATAAACCCCTTTCCTAAATGGAGAGCTTGTTTTTTCAGACCAGGTTGACGGATGCCAAAATTGTCAATCAAATAGGCAAATCCGTCTAAGATTTATTTGAGTCCTTTGTACCTCTATTTTAGTGAGGAAATCAGACATTCGATGGTCCCTGATGATGTGGGCAGAGTTTGCTGAAAGATAATTCCCATCCTTTTTTGTGCTTTCTGTGTCCTTCATCCTATGTTCCCTGTCCTAGAAATGTGCCTGTGAGATATGGAAAAGTGATGGCAGAGTCCTGCTAATCAGCTGCTGCTCTTACTGCCAAACAACTTTAATCAAAAAAAAAAAAAAGGAAAAAGAAAATTGGAGGAATATATTACACAAGGTGAATATTAGTTGCATTAATTTTTCTGTAATTCATAAGGAACAAAATATAAAGAACTTCAACATTTTATTATTCCACAATCTAATAAATACTTTCAATTTCCTCATAATTTATTGTGTTATATGTACCTTTACATACCTTATTAATTGTAAGAAATAAGTCATCATGGTCCATTTTCAGTACGAGGTAGGTTTAGAGCTCATTAGCAAATCACAGATGAGCAGAGACGCTACACTTCTGTAGCTGGCAAACCGTGCCCGCTTGCGTAGGCTCTATCAGTTCATCCTGGGGTTGGGCAGTTGTAGGCAGTCTGCTACATGACTGAGGGGGAAGGAAACTTGAGCCCCCAGGATGGAAAATTTGTGGAGAGGACAATGCTAGACACCTACAAGATCGTACTTCTCTAAAGAAATCAGTCAATGAGAGCTAAAGGGAGCATAGAAGTACAATTGTGGATATAAAACAAAAACAACAACAACAACAAAAAAAACTACTGTTTTGTGTCAAATTGGTGCACCAGCCAATTTTGCCTTTTGTCCAGGGTGTAAACCTGCAGAACTGAAAATGAATCGGTCTCACTTTTGCTCTTCTGAGTTGCCAGGATTCTTATTAGGAAGTGACGGTCATTATTTCTCACAGTTGTGACATTTAGCATAAAAACAGCAAACAAACAAACAGACAAACAAAAAACAGGGTTGAGAAAGACTGTAATTTGCCTCACATCACATTACTTAAGGTAAGTAACAGAGCCAGGATCTGAATCTGTATCTTTCTGATGTCAGTCTTTTTCCCAAACTACCTCTGGAGAAAGCAGCCCAGGATTACTTGAATCTCCTTACAGCTGAGTAATAAATCAAGGCACAGAAAGGAGAGCTGGCGACTGGGGAGGACCCTCCACCAAGTTTTCAAAAGTGAGGTCATTGTCTAAAACTTCTCCCTCGTGTTCCCTAAAAGGTTGCTTCATTACCAAAGGTCTTCAAAACTCCACACTTCTTCCTCTCCTGCTCGCTGGATTCAGATAGAAATATGTTCCCTCCCTCATTTTCCCGAGCGTTCCCCCTGCACAAATTGCTCGGGGCTGAATTGCCAACAAACTAGTGCTCCCAGAGAGCTTCTCATACAGCTCCAGACTGGATGTCAGACCAGCTCTGCTCATGTTCATAATCTCCCTGGCTGATGAAATATTTAAACCGTGCTGATAGCCTCAGATGACATTTTCGATGCTGAATGTACCACTATGGTGTCTCTTTCCAGTGCTCGGCCTCCGTTTCTCTCCTGTGTTTATGCTTTGAAAGATGACATTTCCCCCAACAGTGTTTTAAACAGAAACAGCCCATCACCAATCAGAAGAAAAAAGGCATTTCTAGTAGGCTTCACTGGCCAAAGGATACACAATTCATAAGACCTTTCGGAGGAAGAACTTACAGAAAATGCTCCATCCGTTGAGTTTTAATTAAAATGGTAAGAACAGCAGATGAAGAGAAAGAAGACCTGTTGCTGTTTTATTAGCCCTGTGGGTGGTGCATGGTGAGAGATCAAGGTTCTCTTTGCAAGCACAGGTGAGCAGGTCACCCAGAATGCAGCTTTTACACCCAAGCTAATTGATGGAGACAGTGTCATTTTGACCTGATCCCATGGAAAACAGACAAACAAACCCCAAACACTTGTCAGAGAGCTGTGCTAACACAGGTAAGGTTAATAGGTGTGAGGGACTAGACTTTCCTTAATATTAATCAAAAATAATTTAAGCCTTAACACCATGCCCTTGGCTCCTTAATTTTGATGATAAAAATCAGAACACTTCCCTTCAATGCTGTTAATGGGGTCAGTCCCTAGGTCTGAGCTGGTTGCCACGTCCTCAGTCCCATCATCATTTGTTTCTAAACAGATCAAGAGCTATTTACCATCTCAGTGTTTTATGCACAGCTGGGTGTTTGGCAAATGTCCAACATCCATTAACTTTAAAAAATTAGTCCCATAATGCATCTTTTCTAGGGCTTGAGAAGTACACACAGTGACACGTGTTGGGAACCAATTACACTTGCACTGCCATTAGTCTGGCTGCATTCAACTTCCCAGTAAATGTAGGCTAATTTAGTTTCCAGAATGCTGTGTCTAAATTCATACAGTACATCAGAGAAGGCAGAGTATCTGGGGATTGATAGTGCAGCAAACTACTCAGTGAGAATATGAGTTTTCCTGGTGACACGTGAGAGCACATTACACAACTGCTCCTGGCATTTCTGCACATTTCCTCTTAATTCACCCCTTCTAAAACCTCTAGTCAGTGTGAGTCTGGAGGACAGACACTAACATATCTTAATAACCATCTCTAACATCACTTTATAGTTAGTGAATATCTAAAGGAGCCTATACCATCCAAATGAATAAACTCTGCCTTCAAAGTAGAGAACTCAAACTCTTTTGGGGAAAATCTTATTACCTTATTGTACAAGCTGCACAGAGTAAATGCTATAATTCATGGTATGATAAAAGGTTGAAAAGAGAGAAGATCAGGGCTGGAAATTTAGCTCAGTTGGTAGAGTGCTTGCTTGTCGAGCATGCATGAAGCCCTGGGTTTGATCCTTGTGTCAAATAAACTTGGGAATGTTAGCACACCTGTAATTCCTCAAGAGGCAGAGGTAGGATGATCAGAAGCTCAAGGCCAGCCTTAGCTACACAGCAAGTTTGAGGTCAACCTGGGATACATGGGACCCTGTCTCAAAACAAAAACAAAACCACCAACTAAACAAGTAGGTAACCAACTCATACAACAAAACTACAAACCCAGAGAACACTGGATTATACATGTTTTCTGTAAAGTGTTATTCTCTAAGCTTCCACTATGTGGAAAAATTCCTCTAATAATATCCAGAATGAAGTGGGAAGTCAGATCTATTCTAGGAACAGCTAGAAAAGATGTTCCCTCCCTGCCAGGTGGGCTCAGAGGAACAGGATGGCTATTGAAGCACTTCCCTGGCTGATGATTGTGGGGCACATACTGTACCAAGCTTATCTTAGCTCTCTTGGTCTCTGTCATATTGGTTAATAAAGCTAAATTGCTCACATACACAGATTCTTGTGCTATGGGCTTTTAGGATTCAGAGGTGGTTTAAAAATATAAATTTTCACTAACATTCAACAGAACAATTTAGCAATAGCTTACAGAAAATTGCAGGAAAGCAGTCATTTTCCAAATGTGCACAAACTGATTCAGCAATTTAAAAATTAGGGATTTGGGGGTTGGTGGTTAGGGGTATGCAACGAGCTAGCAAAGATGTCTTCTCTGAGGGGAATAGTCCCCAGGCTTCAGGTCATGCTGGGGATGCTATTCCATTGTTTCCCCCCGTACCTTGAAGGGCTTTCAGGCCTACTTCCCATTTTGAGATTATAATTATTAAGTTAAAAATTGCATTGACTGAACTGATTTAGATTGGAATTGATTCTAGGAAATGTCATAACCACTACAATTTAAGAGTAATTTTGTGGGCTATTGGGGGCATATTTTATAGTCTCTTTCAGTGTGTGCCTCTTTTTCCTAAAACTGTAGATTAATCATTTTGGGTTGAGATAGTTTTAAACATCATTAGAAGTGTAAGGATCTCTTTAGGGCTGTTGATCTTACAAATTAGGAGTTTTGGGGTATCGTCCGTTTACCCCATTATTCAAGAAGTTTGAGTCATTGTTACCTCTGAAAAATTATAGCACAGGCGGTAGGCATAGATAGGTTAAAGAGGAGAAATGTGTCCATTAAGGGAAAAAATCTAACCTTATCATCTTGTAAAATGATGTATATTGTGTGTTTCTAGTTCATTCTGTTAATATGAGGATTAACCCAATGGGTAAAGAATTAGATGAGGAGAGGGACGACTCTGTTGGGAATATTTCATTTTAATAACTTCAGGGGTAAACACTTTATCTGTAATAGTCATTTGGATACATGTTCTGCTTAAAATAACTTCAAAACAGGCTGGGGAGAAAGGTGCATTTATCTTTTGTATAAAATGTATTCAGGGTTATGATCTCATCACACACACACACACACACACACACACACACACACACACACACACACAAACCCTTTACAATTGGAATTGTGAACAAGAAATGTATTTCCTTCAACTTAATTATTTAGTTTCCTACTAAGAAGTTGCTCTGCAGAGGTCAATTATCCTTCAGGGATATCCTGGCAGAAATGAACAATTAGCTTGATTTTCTGTTGAATTCGGAGCTTCAGACTCAGTATGTGATCTATTAAAAAGAGGAGATAATTCCTCTTAAACCATGTCCTAATCTACATGGGAGTCTTACACGGCAGGTAAGAAATCAGCAAAGTAATCCAATCCACCACCATGGGGCCACGATGAGCCTCCTGATACACAACAATCATGGCTTCAAAACAGTTGAAGAAAAACCTCTCATGGGGAGCAATGAAGGATGACGGAACTTACTTCTCTTATGAAGAGAAAATCCCGTGAAAGGGAAATGGCATTTGATTTTTTCCTAAGTATACAGAATTGTTCAAATCTGATTAAAGAGAATCACAGCAAACATTGTAATTTGGGGTAATCAGGAGAATGTACAGTTTTATGGGGAGATGAAAAGTGAGAGCAAGACTTTCATAAGCCTCAGACTGTCCAGGAGGTTAACTATTACCTGGCTCTACTCTAAAAAAAGCTTTCTTGCCCCAAGAAACACAATTTAAAGTGGGGACTAAATTGAGTTAAAAAGCTTCCTGCAAAGGGCTTTACAGAAAAGCACCAGATTGGTCTATGCAATGACTCCAGGAAATTTTTTTTCGTTCTCTTTGGAAATGTCTTTCTGTTTCTGAGTTATTTTTACATGGGGGTTGTAAATACAACATCTTATTTTATTTTATTTTTTTAATTTGAAGGGCCTAGTTGAAGCCAACTCTATATTCTTGAAAGTCTGGGGGCTCAACTATAAGCCTAATAATACTGGGTGACCCTCAAGACCCTTAAATCACCTTCCTGTCACTGGTTTAGCACTTCCCCTGAGGATGCATTCATTTTTTTCTGTCTCAGTCCTAGGAGAGTTTTAATTTAAAGGGGGGGGGGGGATGTTGTGAGGCGTGGGGGAGTATTAATGGAAGGAGGGGGGGGGGAGAGAGAGAGAGAGAGAGAGAGAGAGAGAGAGAGAGAGAGAGAGATGAAATGAGGCTATGCAGAAGGTTAAAAGAATTTAAACGCATATTACAGAATGGAAATGTACTAGAGTTGTGCTATCTTAAATATAATCCCAAGCAAACAGTGTTAGAGGTGGTTGTTGGCTTTCTTTGCAAATCGAAGAACAGTTTGATCAAAGTCATTGTGGGATGGCAGAAGCAGGTCTCTGCACAGAAAATAGAGGACACTTGAATGTCTGCAACACCAACGATAATTTGTAACAATACATAAAAAGAACATCATGAATTCATTTAACCAATTTCAATGAGGTTTAAACATTTTTCACACGTCTTCCATTTGCTTTTACTGCCTGCTACTGAGGCTGGGTGGGCAGGTCTTATTTCTCCAGTTCTCTGTGTGCAGTTGAGAGAAGGCTGTGGTGAGGCCAGAGAGTTTGTGGAGCAGTGTCCTGGTGATGTAAGATTAGCTGCTTCTGCTTGGAACTCTTTAAACTTGCTTTTCTAATGTACTTTACTTTCAGCATTTTTCTGTGTTTGGCTTTGCACTGCTTCCCAACCCGCCTGAGTGAGTGAGTATGGAGGGAAAAGTCCTAGGACTTTGAATCAATCTGAAATACATGGTTTTTGATGGGTCTTTGTTTTTTTTAACCCCTCAAGCTCAATTTCTGCTGACAACTTCAGCATGACGTGGTCAACCCAAGCCATCGTATTATTATCCCATGTAGCTGAAGAGACTGTGTAAGGACATGTATAGTCTGTCCACTCAGATTGGACCTGCTTCTGAATATATGTGGCAGCTAATGTGTCTTGGAGGTTAGTGGCCTGATAGTGAGTCTTTTTAAATATTGGTAACAGGGTCTCATATATACAAAGCTGGCCTTGAGGATAACCTTGAACTCTAATCCTCCTGCCTCTACACCCTGAGTATTGGGATTATGGCTTTGATTTATGTGATGTTGGGGACTGAATCCAGGGCTTCATGCATGACAGGCGGGTACTCTACCCACTGAGCCACACCCACAATGCTAACAGTGAGTCTTGACTTCATCATCTATCAAATGGAGACAATATTGATAATCACCTACTAGTAGGAATTGATTGGTAAGGATGAATGAGAAAATGGAAGCCAAACATGTGCATGATACCTAGTGTGTTGTTACCCCAATCTGAGTTCAATGCCAGCTACTCACATTTCTCTGGGGCACATGATGCGTTTCTTGACCTGTTTTTTTTTCTTTATCCTATAATGTGCTTTAGCGTCAATACTTCCAAATGCCAATGTTTGTTATTCCATTCTGAACCTTATAAAGGAACTCTCCAGACCATATCGGACATTTGAAAATAAAGATCTTTATGTGTGTGTGCACATACATGTGTGTATTTACATGTACAATATATGTGTGGGTGCATGTGGAAGCCTGAGGTCAACAATGGGTGTCTTCCTCATTCCCTTTTCCATCTATTTTTTAAAAAATAATTTATTGAAGAATTTCATACAGGCATATAAGCATATAAGGTGTTTTGATCAAATCCGTGCTTGGTCCCTCCCCTCCGACTCCTCCCATATCTCCCCATCACTTTTTTCTGATAACTTCATGTACTCTTCTTTTCTTAAAAAAATGGTTTTTTGTTTTTTTTTTTTTTGCTACTCAAACATCCCCCCTCTGAAGAGGTAACTCTAAAATCTTTCAAGGATTAGATAAGTGTAAGTCAAGTTCACTGCTGGGAGGTAGGTGCACATGGCATCCAATCCCCTCCTCCCATGGTCCTTGCAACAGCCTGAAGAAAAAATTCTCCAAACCCCAGTTTGAAGAATCTTAACGTTGAAGACTCTTAATGAGTTTATTGGATTGCTAACTGAGCTTGGGGTGAGGCTTACTTACAGACAAGTGGGCACCCCCCATTCACAGCTGTGCTGGAAAGTCCACACCCAGACATAAGTCCTGTGGTTCCAGACAGTCTTACAAAATGGTGAGAGACCAAATTCATGGTTTTCCCAGATTTTATGCCCTTAGCTCCTCCCCTGCAAGTGGCGGCTATGGTGAACCAATTGGCTGGAAGAGGGAAGGGGAATGGCTTCTTTGCAGAGGGTGGGAAGGAGGCAGGTCCATGGCTCACCATCACAGGGTCAGAGGAACATCCGTGTCACACTCCACCCCTTCTTCTGGGTCTTACAAAACTTTCTGCCCACCCCTTCCACAAATATCCCTGAGTCGAAGAGGGGGTGAGGAACCTTTCTCTCATTGTAGTAGGGCACTGGACTCTTCAAAGCTCTGTATCCTCTGTTTGTTATGGGCTGATAGGTCAATTTAGTGGCATTCCATCTACTATAAAAACATGAACAGCAAGAAGCAAGAACATGTAAACAGTAACTGTTATAATAGCTCATGGGCATAAACACAAATGCTTGGATGGTACTTTAGTAGGTGCATCACATCCATCTAACAATACAATTGCAGTGGCTTTCCCACTGGGGAGTACAACTCCTGCCACAGGGGGGTGGCCTGGTCTACAATATCAGATGTGTGTTCCATCCCTAGGAGTGGGCATTAGGTCCAATTGATAATTAACTGGTTGTACATACACTAGACAAGCCACTATTGCACCAGTGGGAACATCATGCTTTGCATGTTGATAGTGCAGCACGTGGGGTCCTTCATTGAACAGAATAATGAGGGGCAATTCTCCCCCAGCCATCTACGTAGTGCCTTCTGGCACTATGAAAGCCACCCATCCTGTGGCAGGGAGTTTCCAGCTTAGTCCAAGCTTGATTTCTCCCTCTCCCGTGTTTACATCATGCATTGTCTTCAGCAATAGGGTCTTACTGACCGCTTCAGGTGTACAACCAACATTATTGGCAATCACCTTTATAGTTTTGGGGACCTCTGGGGTCCCTTTGACCAACTGCTCATAGGGAGGCAACCCACCCCTGGTACTGTGATTTTAACAACCTTATGGCCTCTGCAAGGATCTTTTTCCACCCCTGTAGGGTTCCTTCTGGGATTAAGGCTTTTAACCGCTCCTTTAGCAACCCATTTTTTCTTCCAATTAACCCTGCTCCTGTAGGATTGTATGGAAGGTGGAAATATCATTGAATCTGATTATCCTCAGCCCAAACTTTCACATCTGTACCTGTGAAATGAGTGCCTCTGTCACTATCAATTCACCTAGGGCACCCATACATGACACTGAGTTCAGTAAGCTCCTTAATAGTGCCTTGCCCGTCACTCTCTTGCAAGGAAAGGCCTGTGGCAGTGTCCACGCAAGTGAGAGCATATTTACATCCCTCACTGGCTGGCAGGGGCCCTATATAATCTACTTACCAGTCTCTCACAGGGGAAGCTGCCTTATGCATGTGTCCCATGATGACGTCCATCCTCCAAGGCCAGAGCACTCCTCCCAGGCCTGGACAGCCTGTTGGATTTCAGCATATTTTACCAGAATGCCACTGCTTTGGCTATTCTCCATCCCGTGTCAGCTCCTCTGTGGCCCGACTTGATCTGAATCCAGTGAGCTGCTTCTAGGGGAACCTGAGGGCAGACAGCCCTCACCTTGGTGAGGGCATCGGCTTCCTGATTCCCGGGGGGATTCACAAGGCGGAATCACCCATATGGTAAACTACCAGGGGCACTAGCTCCTTCTGCATTTTGTTATATATGTTCTTCCATATTTGTTGTCCCCATAGTGGCTGTCCTATCACCTGCCAGTTTTCTTTCTCCCACTGATCCATCCATAAGGTTAAGCTTTTGAACACAGCCCAACTGTCAGTACAAATTGTAAGTGGCCAAGGCTCCCTCATTATTACTATCCATACAGCTCTCAATTCATCCCATTGACTGCTTTCTCCTTCTCCCCTCTCTAACCATATAGTGTCAGTGTTCATCTGTATTGCCACTGCTACCCATTCTTGACTGGTACCCCTGCTAGTGTCATTGGTATACCAGGCATCAGCCAGAACTGGGGTGCCCCTTCTAGCACTCGGTCAGGTCTTGCTGGAGAGTCAACTATAGGAGGTGGAGGGAGAGGCTCTGTGCCTTGAAAAAACACGGGTCCTAGTACTGCTTGCATGGCATTGGTGACTGGCTTGCTGACACCACCCCTTGCCATTGCAAATATACAAGCCATCTTTGCAGCATTTGGTTTTGGGCCAAGCCCCTGACAGGACCTTGGCTAACAAGCCCTCCACCCATCCTTTATGGGATATGAGGATTTTACAGTAATGGGCGTGGGGCTCATAATGGATTCCACCTGTTGCAATGCTTTTTACCCAGCCAGCACTTGCTGTTGTAGCGTTGTGTACTGGGACTCCGCCCCTTTCCATAATTGGCACCAGAACCCAATTGGGACTTTCTGTTTGCCTGTTCGGGTTGTTGTTGCCACAAGCCCCACCCTTAACCTTTAGGGCTCTTGGTGACTTCCAAGAGGAAGGGACACAGGTATTGGGGCACACAGCTGCTTAGCTTGTCCAACCAGTACCTTGGCCTGCTCAAAAGCCTCTTGGGCTTTCATATCCCAATACCATGTAGCACCTCTTTTTATTAGATTATACAGGGGATGGGTAACCTGAGCAAGGTGAGGTATAAAAATTCGCCAATACCCAAGAAGTCCCCAAAATACCTGTAACTATTTAGCATTTATTGGTATGGGTTGTTGTAACAGTTTTCGACCACTGCACTGGGTATCATGTGAGTTCTGTGTGACCATAAAACTCCTAAGAATTTTATCACTGCACCAGGCCCTTGTACCTTCTGTGGGTTGATTTCCCATCCTCGCTCCTTCAGGTGCACTTGCATGTTCCCCAGATGAGCTTCCAAATCTGTAAGGCACTCAGAAATTAGCATTATGTCATCTATGTAGTGGATCCTCCTTACAGAAGGAGGGCAGAGTAACAGGGCCAGGTCCTGGGCTACCATAATGTGACAAACTGTGGGGCTGTGGAGGTAACCTTAGGGAAGTACTCTGAAAGTCCATTGTCGTCTATTCCATGTGAATACAAATTGATCTTGGGATTCAGCAGCTAGGGGAATACTAAAGAATGCATTAGCAAGGTCCACTGCAGCATGAAAAGATCCCATTTCCTGCACCAGCTGATCAGTTAGCAGTGCAATGTTGGGCACCACTGCATGAATGGGAGGCACCACCTTATTTAACTCCCAGTAATCTACAGCCATTCTCCAGGAACCCTCTGGCTTCCTGATAGGCCAAATGGGGCTATTGAAAGGGCTCTGGGCTGGGCAGATAAGCTCTACCCACTCTAGTTCCTGGATGGTCTCAGTAATTTAATCTCGACCCCCAGGCAGCCGGTACTGTTTGACAGCCACCACCCTCCATGGGGTGGGCAATTTGGCTCCCATCTTGTCCACCCCTGAGTAATTTCCTTTACTGTTCATACCCTCAGCCAAAACTCTCCCACAATAGTATGTAGGTTATGGCCTAGTAGGGTATCCACCCCTAAAATATTCTCTCAAAGGGGAGAGATGCACACCTTCTACTCCTGGGGGGAATAATTGCCCACTCTCAGAATGAGTCTTTTATGGTTTTATCCCCATACCCATCCACTGCTACCCACTGGCCCTGATGTTTTGGGGGATTGCCATGAATTAATGTACACTCTGCCCCAGTATCCACTAGGAACCATGTGTTTTGTATATTAATGGGAGACCAATAAATCCTCAATTTGACATATGGCCTCTAGTCACCCAGTATGGCCTTCTCCTGTGGGCAACCTTGGCCACCCCTTCAAGGCAGTGGTTGGGGTGGGTCCCATCCAATAAGGCTGCCTTCCTCTGCAGCAGGGGGCACAGTTGTAGTTACCTGCACCTCCTGGTCCCTAGTTTCTCTTACTTCTGTGGTGAATTGCTGGTCAGATCCTAAAGCCTTCCATTGGCTCACCAACACAGCATTTGGCTGCCTGTCAATCTTGTCCCTAGCAACTCCTGCTCTGTGCAGATCCATCGACATCTGTGCTTGGGAGTCACAGAGGGGCCCTTTTGCTGAGTTCTGGCCCTTTCCCTTGTGTCTACTCGCTTTAGTACCTTTCGAACCCTGTTTACATGTTGGTCTAAATCATTTAAATTCTCTGGAGCCTTACCAGCCTCATACAGGTCATGCTAAACCATGGGGCTTAGCACTGCCACCAAAGCTCCATACCAGTCTCATAGGCCTTGCTGAATCAGTTTCTTTCTTAAGTCTCCTGTAAACACAGTCGTGTCTGGGCCAGTGAACTGGGCATCAAATACAGCTTCCCTCATACCCAGTTCCCTCAACAGAGCCTGTCCTTCCTCAGACTGGAATGGTTTTTCAGTCTCTGGTATTCATGGGAATCTCAGCTGGAGATACCCATGTGTCCCAAAATGGCTTGTATGAGCCAAACCATCATGGACTGGTTCCCTCATATTGCCTTAAATTGTGAAGTCTTTATCTCACAAAAGTGATGAGTGGTTATGCTGCTTAACTTTTCTGCTTCTGTAGAACTTAAAATGATCCCATCTGCCCCCAAGTCTCATGACCTCACAAGCCAGGTGGCCAAAGGCTCCTTCATAGCTTGTTTAAATGTCTTTCCCAGTTCTAATAGTTCTGGTGCTGAGTATTCTCTGATTTCCATGGTCTCCTGCATGGGGCTATTGTTAAGCCCACTATCAGCATGTTGGACCATGGGTTTTCCCTTTCTTTGAATTAAAGGTCAGACCCGAGGAGCATCTCCAACTATCTCTAGGTCACTTCCTACTTCCTCACTGCCTGACTCTTCCCAGGGGTTCCAGGTTTTAGGATTCCAGGATGGGCCTTTGATTATGATTCTGATCTGGGCTTTTTTTCCCTTTTGACATCCTAGACATAAAAAATGACATGCCAACGACTCCATCTCCTTTTCTCTCTTATCCAATTTACTGGCAAGATCAGAGGTCAGTATTGAAGAGGCCAGCCTCATATCCCTCTCCTGTTCTAATTCCTCTCTAACACCTTCAGTTTCCCTTCTGGCTAAGACCTCCACTTGGGACAAATTTCTTATTATCAATAGCAGTGGCCAAGCAGCCTCTGCAGCTGCTTTTTGACATTTCTGTCCCTGGTGTGCTACACTCAGAGATTGCAGAATCTGTTGCAGACCTTCTGCTGTTTTTAGGGTATCTCCAGACTCATGTGGCAGCCCCCACCAGTCAAGCAGGTGTGCCACCCCATACTATCTACAAGAAGCCTGCCACCCTGGATCTCTCCCATCGACCTCGACTGTTTAGAAGGCCATACCCTAGTTACATCTCTCATTGTCCACTGCATTAACCTTGCCACTGAAGCCACCCCCATTAAGCCTATGGGAATGGCCCACAAGGTTAATATTTCCTCAGTTCACACTCTCCCCACTCTCCCCTCACCACACTTTACTTTGGTTGGTGGTCTCTTTCCCCATATCAGGGACATCATCAATGCTCTTCCAAAACTCATTCTCAGTTTTGTCATATCCAGCCAGCTATACCAATTGTAAATCAAATTCACTGCTGAGAGGTGCATATAGGCATCTAATCCCCTCCTCCCATGGTTCTTGCAACAGCATGAGGAAAAAAATTCTCCAAACTCCAGTTTGAAGAATCTTAACAAGTTTATTGGACTTGCTGATTGAGCTTGGGGGTGGGGGTATACTTATAGACAAGCAGGCACCCCTCCATTCATGGCTGTGTTCAAAGTTCACACCCAGACATAAATCCTATGGTTCCAGACAGCCTTACAGAATGGCAAGAGACCAGCCTCCTGGTTTTCCCAGATTTTATACCCTTAGCCCCTCCCCTGCAAGCAGCTATGGTCAACCAATTGGCTGGGAGAGGGAAGAGGAGTGGCTTCTTTGCAGAGCGTGGGAAGGAGGCAGGTCTATGGCTTGTCAGCACAGGGTCAGAGGACCATCTGTGTCACAATAAGAACTCCCGAATACTTTTGACATTTTTGGCCTTTGGAACAGAGTATGTTGCTAAGAGGCCCAAGGACATTTTGACTTTTAGCCAAGAAACTCGCTGCTTTGCTTTGGGGTCTTTTTACACTAACTGCCTAGCCAATTCCTACCTTCTATTCTTATCACACCATCTTCTGAAGAGGTTACCCAGCTTGTGGATAGGGAATTGGGATGCAGACGGCTCTGGCTTCATCCATGCTGAACAGGGATTCAGGGTGAAGTCATTGGGGCACCCCTTCAGTGGGTCTATCTAAAGACTTCCAAATTGCACAACTTTTATCTATGGGGGGAAAAAGTCCTTCACTGGTGAATAGGAGATGTGAAGGAAAAGTAAAGGCAAGAGGAATTAGTATTACAAGTTCTAGACAGGGAACTAGAAAAAAGTCAGAACAGGGAAAATTTCAAATGTTCATACGAGAGTCCATTGGAATTTCTTGATGAGAGCTTCCAAAAGCATCCCTCTATTGGGTTCCTCCTCATTTTTCTTTTGTCTTCCGAGGCTGGACTCTAGAGTGATGGATTCAGGATTTGCTTTCAGGTATTTTGATAGCTGTTGGAGTGGTTAGAATCAGTATCAGTTGCCTCTCAAAGATTTCTAGATGGGGGAAGAAACAAATTTACCCATTTTAGAACAATACCTGGTTGTCTCCCTTAGCTACAGGTGGGCTACAGTATTGCAGACCAAGATTTGGAGTCTTACATCTGAGCAGCACTTTCTGATTCAGAACAAAATCATGAATTGTTGGGACTTGGGTTTGCATTGCTTAGCAGGGGACATACTGGCTTTGGGGCAGAGAGACTTGATCGACAACAGAGTCTTGGACCCTGGGACCTGTGTCTTTTCAACAAGCTATTTATTATTTGATTCAGATGGTTTTTATACATCCCAAAGAACTAGCAGTCACGTGGGATATGGCAGTCACATACAAAGATTTAGGGCACAAAGAAACAGGACGTTTAGTCTGTTAGTTGGTGCCAAAAGGATGCTTAAGCTTTTACTTAAAGTTATCAATGCCCATCTGGTAATTTATTGGCCGCAATGTTTTCTTTCTTAGAGTTAAAAGCATGGTAAACTTTTAGCTTTTAGCTCAGGAGTAAACCTTTAACCTGGCCTTATCTCTTAGCTAAGGATAGCTGAGTTATTTGTTCAGGACGAGGAAATGAGTTAAGGATTGTTGACCAAGATACATTCCCACAGAGCAGGGAGCCTGCACTTATGACCAGGCTGCTTTCTTCTGCCAGTCTGGCTGTGTTCTTCAAGACAGGGATTATCAGAGCTACTGTTTTTAGTGCCCCTCCCTTTAGCAGAGAATGCAGCCTAGACTTAAAAGTTTTAGGCTCATCTAACCCTAGGGCCTGACATCCTGGTTTCCTACAATCAATGAGCAATAATTGTCTAAATAACTTTTTATATGGACTTAAGCTTAATGTCTGAGAAGTGTAATCCCTTGAATTCTTAAAGAAATATACTGATCACTTTACTCTTTGGTTATACTTTCCTTTTGGGTGTTTAAGACCATAGAGTTGGCCCAAATAAATCAATTTGTATTTACACTTAAGATCATTTGAGGATCTGTTCCTCAGGGGTCACATGGGCTTGGGAGGAGCTCTTGGCTCCTTTCCTTTACCAGATCCATCTATGTGAGGATAAGTCGAAGGTTCTGTTCAACCATGGCTGGCTTCACTTGGAAGCATAAAGGAAATGTTTCCTCTAAGTTGACTGTCCAGTTGTAGATTGGACACTGGTTCAAGTCCATCTCGTGGGGTCTCCATGGCCTTCCTGAACAAGAGGACAGGTGACTTATCAGAGTTACAGGACATTTTGAGAGATGTTCCATAGTCCCCTGGAACTTAATCGGCCTTGGAGTGCAAGGAGCAAAAACTGTCCTTTAAGTCCCTCTGACCA
>NW_008338999.1:3145649-3149404 GCF_000622305.1 Nannospalax galili
GTTGAACATCCAAAAAGGTTAGTTCCACCAATCTGGTAGTTTTAATTATCATGTGCTATATAAATGAAGATTGGGTAAAAAAACAAATATTCTCAGATAAACCTTGAGTAGATATATATTTTGTTTCTCCAACTTGTTGCCTAAAATATGACCTTAGGAATTTTAAGATTATGTGTATATTATTTTTGTCTTAGCCTTTGTATATCATAACTAACCTACACAGATCTTCATCACTTGCTTAGGCTTTTTCAACTTTTTTGTCTATTTTAGAAAATATCTCCATTGCCATATCCTTTTAACATCTTTTACATTCTCATTTTCTTTTTTTAGAAAAATAATTATGAGACAAAATAGCATTAACAAATTTTCTATCTGTTGTGAGACTTCTTTTCTTGGGGATGCTAAGCAATGCTTATTCACTTTCAATGTTCTAGTTTGATTAAAGTTTTACTGGGGAATCAAAGAATTTATTGAGCTTACTTACCAAGATAACTGAGGGGTTGCTGAGGTGTATGTATGACCTGAGGGTATGCACACTGGAAAGCCTTTACTCTTATGGATCATGCCTTCTCTTCTTAGCCTTCCCCAGATTGTATACTTTAGCCCTCCCCAAATCCAAGAGGACATGTGTGATTAGGGTCAAATTACATTCAGTTGGCTGGGAAGAGTGGCTGGATAATGCAGTTAGGGGACAATGACCCTTCTTGGCCCTCCTTTAATGAATGAGCACAACTGTCAACAAGCCCAATTGTGACAATGTTTAGCGATCAGACTCAGCTAAAGTCATGATAATGGTAGTTATTTCATGGAGAAGGGACTGCTGTGTAGCATCATCTTATTAAAAGGACCTGGAATTTAAAAGGATTTGGTGCTAGAATCCATATATGAGGGTGAGCATATGTCGTTTCTTTTTCTGAGTCTGTGTTACTTCACTTAGTATAACAGTTTCTAGATCCATCCATTTACCTGCAAATTTCATTATTTCATCTTTCTTTACTGCTGAATAGAACTCCACTGGGTAAATATACCACATTTTTATTAACCACTCATCAGTTGAGAGGCACTTAGGTTACTTCCATATTTTAGCTATTGTGAAAAGAGCAGCAACAAACATGGTTTACAAGTGTCTCTACAATAGGATGAGTCCTTTGGATATATGCCAAGGAGTGGTATAACCGGGTCATATGGTGGGTTCATTTTTAGCTTTTTAAGAGTTCTCTACACTATTTTGGACAGAGGTTGCATGAGTTTTTAATCCCACCAACAGTGAATGAGCGTTCTCCTTTCTCCACATCCTCACCAGCATTTGACATCATTTGATCTCTTGATCCTAGTCAGTCTGGTTGGGGTAAGGTGATACCTTCAGGTGGATTTAATTTGCATTTCTCTAATTACTAAAGATGTTGGAAACTTTTTGAGATGTTTCTTAGCCATCTTTATTTCTTCCTTTGAGAACTCCACCAACAGTGAATGAGCGTTCTCCTTTCTCCACATCCTCACCAGCATTTGACATCATTTGATCTCTTGATCCTAGTCAGTCTGGTTGGGGTAAGGTGATACCTTCAGGTGGATTTAATTTGCATTTCTCTAATTACTAAAGATGTTGGAAACTTTTTGAGATGTTTCTTAGCCATCTTTATTTCTTCCTTTGAGAACTCTGTTTAGATCTTTAGCCCATCTTTTAATTGGGTTGCTTTTGTCTTGGTTCTCTGATTTTTAAGTTCGTTATATATTCTGGTAATTAAACCTGTATCACATGTGTCGCTGGTGAAGATTTTCTCCCATTCTGTGGGTTTTCTGTTTGTTTCCTTGGTTGTCTCCTTTGATGTGCAGAAGCCTTTTAGTTTAATGAGGTCCCACTTGTTAATTCTTGCCTTTGTTTCCTGGGCTATTGATGTCCAGTTTGGAAGGTCCTTTCCTACACCTATGGTATACTTTGTGATCTGGTATAGTAATCCCTGAGTGTTGCTCTTTGTGCTCAGGGTTACTTTGGCTATCTGGGGTCTTTTGTGCTTCCATATGAGTTTAAGGATTTTTTTTTCTCTAATTCTGTGAAGTATGTCATGGGGATTTTGATTTTGATTGCACTGAATGTGTGTGTATACTGCTTTTAGTAGGATGGTCATTTTCACAATCTTAATTCTTCCAGTCCATGAACATGGTTGGTCCTTCCATCTCCTGGTGTCTTCCTCAATCTCTCTCTCTTTTTTTTTTTAACAATTTAAAATTTTCATTGTAGAGAACTTTGGTGTCTTTGGTCATATTTATTCCAAGATATTTTTTTCCAGCTATTGTGAATGCGAGCATTTGCCTGTATTCTTTCTCCAAGTGCTTATTATTGGTATATAGAAAGGCTACTGATTTTTGTAGGTTGATTTTATAAACTGCCACTATACTGAAGGTATTGACCAACTTCTAGGACTTTTCTGATGGAATTTTTTGGATCTCTTAGTTATAGTATCATATCATCAGCGAAAAGTAATAGTTTGACCTCTTCTTTTCCAATTAGTACTCCTTTAATTTCCTTCTCCTGTCTTACTGCTCTAGTGAAAGTTTCAAGCACTATGTTGAAAAGGACTGGAGATAGTGGACATCCTTGCCTGGTTCCTGGTTTTAATGGGAATGTTTCCAGTTTTTCTCCATTTAGAATGATGTTCACTGTGGGTTTGTTCCCTCTCGCTTTAATTATGTTGAGGTATGTTCCCTCCAGTCCAGTTCCCTCTAGGACTTTGCCATAATTTCATGCTGAATTTTGTTAAAAGACTTTTCTGTATCTATTGAGATGACAATGTGGTTTTTGTCTTTGAGTCCATTTATATGATTAATGATGTTTATTGACTTGTGTATACTGAACCAGCCCTGCATCTCTGGGATAAAGCCGACTTGATCATGGTGTATGATCTTTTTGATGTGTGTCTGTATGTGGTTTGCAAGTATTTTGTTGAGAATTTTTGCATCTACACTCACTAAGGATATGAGTCTATAGTTTTCTTTTTTGGTTGTGTCTTTATCTGGTTTGGGTATTAGGGTGTGGCTGGCTTCATAGAAGGAATTTGGGAGTTTTCCCCCATTTCTATCTTTTTGAATAATTTAAGTAGTATTGGTTGGAGGTCTTCTTTAAATGTCTGGTAGAATTCTATTGTAAATCCAACTGGGCCTGGGCTTTTTTTAGTTGGGAGGCTTTGTATTACTGTTTTATTTTCCTCATATGTTATGAGTCTGTTTAAACTGTTGATCTCTTCTTGATATAACTTTGGTGGTTCCCATGATTTAAGATATTTATCCATTTCTTTTAGATTTTAAAATATTCCCTTATAATGGTCTGAATCTTTTGGGTGTCTATTGTGATGTTTCCCCTTTCATCTCTGATTTTGTTGATTTGGATTTGCTCTTTGTTTCTTTAGATTCATTGATTCTTTGTCTTTCCAGGGTCTTGAGTTCCAGTTTTAGGTCATTTATTTGTGCTCTTTCTAATTTTCCAGAGGTTGTGTTGTGTTGTATTGTCCTTTTCATTGAATTCCAGGAATTCTTTTATTTCTTTCTTAATTACTCCTTTGACCCACTCATTGTTTAGGAGTGTGTTGTTCAATCGCCATGAGTTCGTGTAGTGACTAGGGCTTTGTCTAGTGTTGATTTTGAGCTTTATTGCTTTGTGGTCTGATAGAATGCATGAAATTATTTCAATTTTTGTTTTATATTTGTTGAGGCTTGTTCTATGGCCCAGTATGTGGTCAATTTTAGAGAAACTTCCGTGG
>NW_008338999.1:3149446-3174034 GCF_000622305.1 Nannospalax galili
ATCCATTTGATGTATAAAATCATTTAATTCAGACATCTCTCTGTTTATTCTTTGTCCAATTGACCTAATGGAGACAGTGGGGTATTGAAGTCCCCTACTATTACTGAGTTGGAGTTAATCTGTGTCTTTTTTTGGTTAACTATTCCTTTGATCAGAATGAAGTGACCCTCCTTATCTCTTCTGATTAGTTTTACTTTGAAGTCCATTTTGTCAGATATTAGAATTGCAACCCCTGCTTGTTTCTTAGTGCCATTTGCTTGGAATATTCTTTTCCGTCCTTTTACTTTAAGGTAGTGCTGTCCTTGAAGGTGAGATGGATTTCTTGCAGAGAGCAAAGAGATGGATTTTGTTTCTTAGTCCATTTACTTAGCCTGTGTCTTTTGACTGGAGTGTTCAGTCCATTGATATTTAAAGTTATTATTGAAAGATGTGTGTTAGTTGCCATCAACCAATTGTTTCTGTTTGTGTTCTTTGCCTAATTTTTTATTTCCTAGATTATACCTTTATTTATTTTCTTTCATTGCCCCTGGGATATAGTCTCTCTTTGCTCTCTGTATTGCTTCAAGTATTCTTTGAAGGGCTGGTTTTGTGGACATGTATTTTTTTAGGCTTTTGGTGTCATGGAAGATTTTTCTTTCCCTCTCAACTATAATAGGCATTTTTGTTGGGTAAAGTATTCTGAGCTGACATCTACTGTCATATAGAACTGGAAATACCTTGGTCCAGGCTCCTCTGGTTTCATAGTTTTTGTTGATAAGTCACCTGTAATTCTGATGAGCTTTCCTTTCTATGTGACTTGTTGCTTTTCTTTTGCTGCTTTCAGTATTCTCTCTTTGTTCTGTACATTTGGTGTTTTTACTATGATATGTTGTGGGGAGTTTCTTTTCTGAACCTATTTGGTGTTCTATGTTCCTGTATTTGTGTGGGGATGTTGTTCCTTAATTTCAGGAAATTCTCTTCCACAATCCTGTTAAGATCTGGCCAACACTATTAACCCGAAATTCTTCTCTTTCCTCTAATCCTATGATCCTTAGATTTCGTCTTTATTGTTTCCCACATCTCTTGCATATTCCATTCCTGTGTTTTAAAATTTTTTCCATACTCTTTGCTTGAATGGTCCAATTCTTCAACTTTATCCTCCAGTGTTGATATTCTGCTTTCCATTTCATTCATTCTAGAGGTGAGGCTCTGCCCTGTTATTTCAAGTTGGCTTATTGAGTTTTGCACTTCCTTCTTCATTTCTGCCTGAGTTTTCTTCAATGATTCTCTTTTGTGAATTCATTCAGAAATTTATTCCTATCTTCTTTTAGGTCTTTGATTTGTTTGTTCATGCATTCTTTAAAGTCATTGAATTCCTTGATTATGTTTATGATTGTTCTTTCAAATTCAGTGTCCTGAATTATCTCTAGAGGGTTTGCATTGTAGAACTCTTCTACAGGACTGGTGGAGTTTGATGGGAGCATAGTGCTTTCCATTTTATTATTCTTTAGCTGTGACTTTGGCATGTTAATTTCTTTTGTTGTAATTCTGATATGAGAAGTAAGTTGACATATGCTTCTGTTTGTATTATTGGTGTTCCTTGGTCCTTTTCTTATTGTTTATGTAAAGCTGGTTGGTCCAGGTTTCAGGTTCTCTCAGGCTTTATTTTGGCAGGAACTGATGACTTCAGATCAACTACTCAGGAGCACCCACAGAAGCCCAAGTCAGGTTCCATTCAGGTACACTCAGGCTTCCTTCTAAGTTTTGGACACCTACTAGCAGGAACTTAGAGCAAAATTTGGAAGATACCTAACGAGGGGATGATTTTGGGACTCTCAGTTGGTCTGCTGAGTTCTCAGGCACTATGCCAGAGGGCGGCCAGAACAGGCACTCTCTGGTGGTCTGCTGAGATCCTAGCTGCTACACAGATGGAGGTTGGAACTCACATTCTCAGGCTGTCTGCTAAGATCTCAGCGTTATCCTGCCAAAGCCAGATCTGCCCTGGGACCTTGGGAGGGGCCTCATGCAATCCCAGTTAGGGGGCTGGGTACCATGGAATTAGGGGAAGCTCACCACTACATGGAGGCAGGATTTGCATGCTTTCACCCAGTCCCCTGAGGTCTCAGCCCCTATTTGAGAGGGAGGCAGGAACAGGTACTCTCTGGAGGTCTATTGAGATCACAGCCACTACACAGATGGAGGTTCTGAACCCATCCTCTCAGGTATCTGCTACGATCTCAGCCTTATCCTACCAAAGCCTGGTTTCTTCCATCTATTTTTAAAAATCATCTATTTCATTGAACTTGAAGCTCATCAATTTGTCTAGACTATCTAGACACCAAGCACCAGAGATCTTCCTGTCTCTACCTCCCCAAGTGCTGGGATTACAGGGGTATGCTGCCACACCCAGCCTTTGTTGTTGTTTTTTAATCTTTTATTTATTATTTATATTTTATGTGTATGTGTGTTGCCTGAATGTAGGAAGTGCACCCATGTCATGCAATGCCTGCAGAGGACAGAAGAGACTGTTGGATCCCCTGGAACTGGAGTTATGGACAGTTGTTAGCTGCCATGTGGGTGCTGGGATTCGAACCTGGGTCTTCTGCAACAATAGTCAGTGTTCTTGTCTGCTGAGCCATCTCTCCAGCCCCTCAGCTTTTGTTTTAAAATGTGGGTACTAGGGATCTGAACTCATATCCTCATGCTTGCACAGGAAGCACTTTACTGACTGAGCCATCTCCCAAGTCTAATTACAGAACTGTTAACATTAGAAAGGGTATTAGATCAAGATGACTGGTCTCTCTTATGAAGAAGTGATTTTGTCATAAGAAGACTCCTTAAAATTTTTGGCCAATGGAAAAATGTATATAATGAGAGCTTCCAGTGTGCTTCAGAAATTTATGAACAAAATTAGAGCAAAAGAAAAGCTTGGGGCTGTAGACACTCACTACTTAGCTCATTGGTCATGACACTGAAATAGAAAAAAGTATTATAGACCCAAGCAGGACAAGAGCTCTGGACTGCCAACTCCTGGTATCACACCTCTTATACCTCAGAGAATAAACGATTATATGTTTTTGTCTGTTTGTCTGCAGCACTTGAAATGGAGCCTGGGATCTTATGCATGCTGTGCAAGTGCTCTACCAGCGAACTACATCCCCAGGTTTCATGAATATTTCTGAAAACGAGTTTGAAGACAATGTTTACCTATTCATAAAACAATTTAAATAATTCATTATTTGATAGGGGAAGAATCTGGTCTGCTGCTGCTGAGAGGATTGATATATGGGCTGTTTGGTTCATTATCTGATGAAAATCCTCAGTTTAGTCCAGTGGTTATCTCAATAGCTTTTAAGGCATAAAATGGATCAGAGGAAAAAATTCACTGTTGTGGTGGATGAATGGGAGGTTATGTTGGTGGATATCTGATACAACAGAATGAGATTTCAGGATGGGCTAGTTGCTAACCTTTTGTTATTCAAATGGGGTTTGGCTCTGCATAATTGTGTTAGTCAGACCTCCCATGGTTGTGACACGTATGAGAAAAACAATTTAAAGGGGAAATAGGTTTTTTGGCTTTTGGTCTCTGTGGTTCAGACCATAATTGGCTGGCTCCATTGTTTGTAGGTGCATGATAAGGCAGAAACATCATTATAGAAGGGCATGGTGGAGGAAAGCTGTTTACCTATTGGCAGCCAGGAAGTTACAAGGAGTAATAGAAATGGACTAGGGCCAAGAAATATCTTTTAACTCCATTCTTCAAGTGCCCATTTCCTCCTAACAAGTCCCACAGGTTCCACAGTTCCACCAGCTCCCAGTAGTCATTCAATTTTTGAATCCATCAGTGGATGACCATTGATTAGTTCAGAGCCCTCTTGATCTAATTGCCTCTGAAAACACCCTCACAGATACACCTAGAGGTGTGCTTTACTAACCTCCTAGATGCAAGTTGACACTGATAATTAGCAATCACCATGAGCCATCACTCATTTCTTTCCTTCTTCCAGAATTTGCTTCCTCCATTTTTCCTCAGTGATACATTTTCACCAGAGCTGATTCAAGATGGACAACAAACTCAAGGGCATACTAGAGCAGTTCAAAGACTTCTCTGAGAATAAGACAGACGTTTGAATAAAAATAGTGAAAGGTGATTTTCATTTCTACCCTATCTGCATGTAGAATTACATCTTTTCCCCAGTGAACAGTTGGTAAGTTACCTTGCAAACAGTACATTTTCAATCACCCAGAGCATGATATAGATTTGACTCCCATGTTCTACTCATGTTAGTTGTCCCTAGAAGGGCTCAATAACAGAACTGGTGATGAGCTTGATTGCATTTACTTATGCACATTTAGCCACATTTTTGGCTACTTGATTACTCGGGTAGGATAAAAGCTGTAAATTTAGTAAATGATGTCAAACAAACAATATTCCCTGAATGGTGCCGGCTCAGAGCCTGTTATGATAGGGCTGCAAAAAGCCCTCATAGTCTCATGTGACTGAGCATTTGATCCTCATCTGCTGTCATTGTTTGGAGAAGACTATGGAACATTTAAGAGGTAGGGCCTAGCTGAGGGAAGTGAGCTACTAGGGAAGACAAAGGTGTCTTAGGAGTTACACCTTGGCTTTGATTCTGACACACTCTCTTCTTCTGCTCCCTGGTTTTCCCAGATGTGAGCAAACTTCTGCCACCATTGCTGTTCACTGCTCCTATTACCCTGATTTCACTCTGAATATCATGGACTGTATCCCCCTTAAACCATGACTCAAATCTTTCCTCCTTTAAGTTACTTCTTTCAAGGTTTAGTACAATGATGGAAAAAGTAATGGACACAGAAATCTAATACCGAGAAATGGCCTTCTTGTTGCTCTGATAAAACTGACATGTGAGTCATAGGCATGTTGAAGTGGTTTGCAGGAGGAATGTGGAAGAGTTTGAAGCTAGGGCTAGAAAAGGTTTTTGTTTTGATTTTTATAATATAGGGGCCTACATGAACTGACTGCCTTGAGAGACTTTGGATTTTTGGCAGGTTGAGGAAGTTGAAAACTGTGAGGACTCTGAGGTTGTACTGAAGGTATTTTGTATTATGTTATTATGGTGCCAAAACCACTGGGAAAGGACCACTCAGATTTCAGGTGTTCTGAAATAGCTGAGTTTTATTTAGCTTGTCAGCAACTGCACTCTCTGGACCGAGATTTTTGAGAATGCAGTACTTGCTCAGAGAAAAGTAAAGCTTTTAAAGGTAAAATCCATATCTTGACTGGCTGGTACAAGATTTACTCAAAAACAAGCAATTTACTCAAAAACAAGCTGTCACATATTTGTTCCTGTAGGTGGCAAGCAAGCAGTTTCAGACGCCAGACAAGCAGTTACAAAAGCCAACTGGAGCCTTCCTGGGTGTGTTCCTCTGGGGTCAACTCTTCCTAGTACTGCCAGTCCTAGGCCAGGGTAGGGTCTGGGACAGCTCACCATGATGGTGATGTTACACAAAATTGAGGTGCTCAGGCTAGCACAATGGGATGGCCATGACCTAAAAGGACCAAGGGTAGACTGCTAGAGTTTGAGTGTGTAAAGGTCCTTATAGCCTCATGTGTTTGAACACTTGGTCCCCAGGTGGTGGCATGGTTTGTGGAGACTGTGAACCCTTTAGGAGACAGGTCTAGAAGCAGTGGTCTGTCGGAAGAAGGATCCGGGCCCACTCCTGACCCAATCTTTCTCTGTTTCCTAATAGCAGGAGTGATATCACCAGCTGCTGTACATTGCCACTGACACGGAGCTGCCTGTTGCCAAGTCTTTCCTGTCACAATGGACGATATGCTCTTAAACTGTGGGCACAAATAAATCCCTCTCTCCTAAGTTGCTTTGTCAGATAATTGGTCACAGTGACAAGAAAAGTAACAGATCCAGAGCTCCTGCTTTTTCATTTGGGTGTCCCAGAATTTCCCCTACTTGATTCTCTAATTATGTCTTAGGATTTAGTCCCACACATTCTTTGCAAGGTACTTCAACTGTCCAGCAGTGTCCTTTGGCAGACGGCTGATCAATAAAGCAGTTAGTTGTCTGTTAGTGGTCCCCATGAAGCTTTAAGGGATTTGAGCTGCATCATTATGTTGGGTGGTGGGTCAGTGCTAGAAATTCACTCTTGGAGACAGGAAAAGCCTTCCTCCCAAATCTGTCATGCGCTTTGTCATCTGGGTTCTACTAACTTAAAACCCAGAACTGACAATACCTTCCATGAAAAAATCTAAGTACTAGCATTTCCTTCTCCTTTTGCTTGAGACTCCCTGGTGATGGGAGGGGAAGGGATGGGTGACCAGAAGGACAGCATGCCACCCTCTTGTGTTTTTCTTTTTCATCTTTATACATATACCACAACTATTGCGTTACCCTCTCAACAGTTAAAACATGTCCTTGAAAATTACTTTATATGAATGGATACATGTGTTGGGTTGGCTGGGAAGGTCAATGGTGGGAAACTTAGTTCTTAACTTGAAATCCTTGAACTGAATGGGCTAGGGAATAGCATGTTGGAGACTCTTAAATGGCAAGCCCCTTCCTTCCTGCCATGGTGTCCAGTTCCCCTCGCCAACTGGTTAAAATGTTTCCTGGGGCTCAGCGGTTGAGAGCACTGACTGCTCTTGCAGAGGACCCGGGTTCAATTCCCAGCACACACATGGCGGCTATGAACCATCCTTAACTCCAGTTCTGGGGAATGCGAAGCCCTCTTCTGACCTCTGTGTCACTGTACAACATGGGTGCATACATATACATGCAGACAATACACTCATACACATTAAAAAAATAATAATAAATAATACCTTTAAAAAATGTTTCCTAAGCTGAGTGCTTGTTCCACAAGGTGAAGCCTGCTGGTTCTACACAAATTCACTACTTTCCTCATTTCAGACTTCCCTACCCTGCTAGAATGCTTCCTGTTCTAAGGAAATGTGTCAATCATTGGGATGGGTTTACATTTTGCATTAGCACACCTTTGAGCTTGTCTTCTGAGAATATTTCTGATCTCACAAAGACACACTTGACTATCACACCCTACCCAGATTGTATTCTGGTTTCTTTTTTTAATTTATTTTTTTTGATGTGTATGAATGTTATGCCTGCATGTATGTAAGTGCACCTGTATCATGCAGTGCCAGTGGAGGAAAGAGAGGGTATCAGATGCCTTGGAACTGAAGTTACAGATGGTTGTTAGCTGCTACGTGGGCGTTGGGATAGGTCTTCTGCAAGAACAACCAGTGCTCTTAATCACTGAGCAATCCCCCTCTAAAGTTTCTTTGCAGTAATCTACATGGCTAGCATTAAATCAAAATCTTTTATTTTGTCTTTTTTTTTTTCTGGAGCTGAGGCCTGAACTCAGGGCCTTGAGCTCTACCACTGAGCCAAGGTCCCAATCTCTAAATTTCTTTTAAATCCTCAAATTTCTCCATGGCCATAGACATGGAGAAATATATAAATATATAGAGTAGATCTTGAAGATCAGTTTTTACAGAATGCCAACATAGACTGTGTTGCTGTGGTAGGAGGGAATACATTGGACATGCAAAGAAAACCTTTGAATATGCCTTTTTTAAGGAAAGAACTCACTAAACTGTTAGTCTCAAGCTTTATTATCCAGAAACAGACTCTGAGGCCGGGATTGAGTCAAATGTGCTTATTTAGGAGGTGGTGTTAGGAAACACCAAGAGAGGAGCATGGAAGCAAGACAGGGAAGAAAATGAAGATGTCCTATGCAGTGGTGACCAAAGCTTGGTTCCTCTCAGCTGCTGCAAGACTGAGACGTAGACCAGAAGCCTCCCACCTAGGGGAAGAGAAGCGATTTATTCTTTTCTGTTATTAAGGGGTGACACTTCGGAAAGGAGCTGACTCACCCACTATTTCTGGCAGGCCCTACCTCTTAGAAACTGGAGACAGCTCTGAGGGAACATCTTCAGCAAAGCTTGTCTTGGCACAGAGAGCCCAGAACAGTGCCCGGACTCTCTTTCCCCCTGTTACTGCCTGGGTTAGAAACATGAACAGTAACACACTTCAGGCTTTACTGCTCAGTGATCCACAACTGCAGAAGATCCTTCCCCTTGGTACATACTGTTAGCTGATACGGGAATGACTTTTGCTATAAAAGCTCTTCCCAACCTCCCAAGAAGGCTTTTAGGCTCATCTACTAAAAATTACTGGTCTTTATTTTGATGCCTCCTAAGAAAGTGGCTTGGGTTTGTTTAATGCCAGTAAATACTTATTAAATGGGAAAATAAAGAAACAAAGATCGGAGCCAAAGATGGCTGATCACAAGAGCTGTTCTCCTTTCTGTTTAGAGTCTTTGCCTCATTAAGGAGCTCCCAAGCTGAGAAGTCTGGAAACAGTAGCTGCTACCAGTGGTGGCAAGGAAAGGGTCCTCCCTGGGGAGTCCCAGCCAGGGCTGATAATGGTTTCTGTATGTCTAAGGCTTTGATCTGTAAATTGGCCTGCCAACCTGGCCAGAATGCATAACCCCCCACTCCATTAAGGGCCATTCAAAATCAACCAAAATGTCAACACTCTTAAAAACTGATCTACTAGTAATTCAAATGTTTCAGTAATAAGCATTTTCTCACATTCTGTTAGAAAATTTGCCAATGTTTTCCATCTTTATAATTATGATGGCTTTCTTTTTCAGGAATAGATTGTTAAGTACTGTTGCATGCATTTCTGCACTGAATAGCCTGTCTTGAAGAAAATTTCCCAAAGCCAATAGCTCTCATTTGAATAAATAAAATTTATACAGGAAACCTCTGCATTCATCCCAAGGAAAAAAGAAGCTATATTTGTCTTCTGGTTGATGATGTTTAAGTGTTTTTGTTTTTTATAATTCTTTGATAATTGGTTATGGATGGTAGCTTTCCATTCAGGTTGTAGGCTTTTCCACAGGCTAGGAGGTCAGGAGTGAATCTGCATACCTATTTTGTGCTTATTCATGCAAATGTATACACTCCTTATGTCCAATCATTTGACAAATGCTTATTGGATGATCAATATCTTTGTCTTTAAATATATCAACTTAGTTGAAGGCCCACAATAAGTTAATTGCTCTACTAAAAAGGAAAACATCTCAATCTTAACAGTCTTTCATTCAAGTCCTAATAGTTGCTCACCTTCAAGTAAGTGACTTAACCCATCCAAATCTCAGTTCCTAACTCTGTCAAATTGTAATAAATAGCACTTACTGTACAACTGATAAGAGCGAGATTAGATGGCATGTGATTAAATCAATATATACTTCTATAGATGACTATGAGATTGATATTATGATGCACATTTTTACAGAGAAGGCAATCGCAGCTCTCCCATGCTCTCTCAGTTTGCACAGAGTGGAATCTATGTACGCAACACACCAGGCAGCATTCTGATTTATATACATGACATTTCACTTTCAAGTTTTCTGGGTTGTAAAGAAGCAGCAAGAAGTTTCTTCTTATCTCAGGTGTCACTAGGATTGTTCTCATCAGGTAGAAGACAGAATCTCTTTTTTCCATTAATTAGATATTCATCGAGGTCAGAAAACATGCATTTATTGGTGAAGGAATAGATGGACAAAGGGTAGCTGTGGACAGACGTGAACTGCAAAGTATGGGTTGCTCAGCAGTTACTCTGAAAGTATTTTCATCCATCTCTACTGGATTTTATTAAACATCCAGCTCCAAGGCTTAAGAAGGCTGTTTAAATATTTGATAGGGAATTGATTGTGTATTTTGAAGAGTTGTGCTTTTGCAGCCGTTCTAGTGATCATATAGATTGGTTGTCCATGTGCTGAACTTGTCTGAGCAGTGTTTACAAAGTCAGAACATTCCTTTGAGTGCACCCTCGGTGTCAAGTAGCGGGCATCATTTTGTAATGTTGGAGCAAACATTTCTCTGTGTGTATACGAACACATTTCTAAAATCACTAAGGACGGTAGTGAGAATATGTGATTTCTGTACACAAATATTTATTTTATAGACAATGTTTCAGGAACATTTAGTGGATAAAGCCAAGTAGATCTATATATTGATCAGACTGGCTGGTTTCCAGGGTAAGAGAACTTGACGCATCTCCCATATTCCACCATTCTCTTTACGGTTTCAGGAGTTCTCACTGGGAACACTCTTGGGTGACTGTGAGGTCTCGTTTACCTACTTGGCAGAGAAGAAAACGTAAAGGAGAAAAGAAACATGTATAGAAGATATCAAAGACAGAACTAAAATCATAAGATATTTATCTTTGTAACCTTTTTAGAGACTCTCGGGTGGCAGGGCGGTCTTTGTCTTTTCCTCTTTATTTTTTTACGTACTTTTAACAAAAGTGGTATGGGACCACGCCCTGCCTGAGCTCTCCTCTGTTCTCAGTTGTCATCCATGAGACTGAAGAAAGGCTCTTAGCCTTCCAAATTTCAGGCTCTTTTTTTTTTTTTCTCAATTTTTATAAAAATTTTATTGAGACTTTCATACATGTATATATAAGGTGTTTTGATCAAATCCATGCCCACTCCCTCCCCTCCAAAACTCCTCCTTCTGAAGAGGTAACCCTAAAATATTTTAAGGATTAGATACAAGCTCCCAAATACTTTTGACATTTTTTGGCCTTTGGAACAGAGTATGTTGCTAAAACACCCAAGGACATTTTGACTTTGGCTACATTTCTTTGGGGTCTTTTTACCCTAACTGCCTAGCCAATTCCTGCCTCCTATTCTTCAGGCTTACCACCTAAGGGATGAGAACAGTCATGAACAAGGTGCAGGGTTGTGAATAATATTGAAAGTGTGCACAGAGTTTCTACCAAGTAGTAGGTAGATCATGACTTCCAGGCACTTTAACTTTTTAACAAGCACATTACAGCCTCTGAGAGGACAGACTATCAGTTAGAATAAGTATCAGAAGGGGGTGAGGTACTAAACTATGTTTTCAGCTTTACTATTGACTCACCTCATATCTGGTGTTAATAATGAGGTTTTAAAGATCACGCCAGTGCAGAAGCAGACCCTGGCTGGCCAGCGGACAAGGTTCAAGGCTTTTGTCGCCATTGGGGACTACAATGGTCTTGTTGGTCTGGGTATTAAGTGCTCCAAGGAGGTAGCCACTGCAACTCAAGGGGCCATCATCTTGGCCAAGCTTTCCATTGTCCCTGTTCAGAGAGGCTACTGGGGAAACAGGATTGGCAAGCCCCATACCATCCCCTGCAAGGTGACAGGCCATTGTGGTTCTGTGCTGATGTGCCTTATCCCTGCCCCCAGAGGCACTGGCATTGTCTCTGCTCCTGTGTCCAAGAAGCTACTGATGATGGCTGGTATTGATGACTGCTACACATCAGCCAGGGGCTGCACTGCCACCCTGGGCAACTTCGCCAAGGCCATCTTTGATGCTATCTCTAAGACCTACAGCTATCTGACCCCTGACCTCTGGAAAGAGATGGTCTTCACCAAGTCTCCCTATCAGGAATTCACTGATCATCTTGTGAAAACCCACACCAGAGTCTCTGTGCAGAGAACCAGGCTCCAGCTGTGGCTACTACCTAGGACTTTTATATGAGAAAAATAAAGTGAATTAAGTCTGAAAAAAAAAAAGTTCTCTAACTATATGTTACATCTAAATGTATGTTAGAATTTGGTGACAATGAAAGAGCTCTAATGAGTTTTCAGAAGGGGTTTGAGCTAGTAAGTGAAGAACACAGGTCATCGTGAGCCTTGTAGATTATTAAGATGACTTTGGCTTTGACTTTTCCTATATCAGGGTTTTAAGAAGAGGAGCAAAATGACCTGGCTTATGGGGTTTTCAATTTTTTATTAAGGATTTGTTTTTTTTATTATTTATTTTATTATTATTTTTACTTTATGTGTCTGGGTGTTTTGCCTGCAAGATGTACATACACCATGAGTGTGCAATATCTGCGGAGGCCAGAAGAGGGTGCCAGATCCCCTGGAACTGAAGATATGAATGACTGTTCACCACCAATCGAGGTTCTCTGTAAGAATAACTAGTGTTCTTAACCGTTGAGCCATATCTCCAGTCCCTGTCTTTATTATTTTAAATTATGTGTATGTGTGTATCTGTGTGTATGTGCACGTGTGTGCAAGTGGCTATGGAAACCAAAGGCATTGGATCCCTTTCGAGTTGGAGTTATAAACAGTTGTGGGCTACCTGACATGGGTACTGGGAATTGAACTCTGGTCCTCCAGAAGAACATGCTTTTAATCCCTGAGCCATTTCTCTAACCCTAGTTTATATCTTTTATTGACTGTTCTGATTATTGTTGGGTAGGAGGCTATGGGTTTGAGGTAGAGGTATGGGAAAGTCAGGGGGAAAATCAGAGAACACTTTCTGGTAGATACTTCAGTAATCCAGGTAAGTGTTGATGGTGTCTTGAGTTGGATGATCACAGACCCACTGCAAGGATAAAGTTATCATTGTTTCCAATAAGAAGATTTGGGGTGGTAGGGATCAAGAATTCAGTTTGGTACTAACTGAATTTAAAAATGTTAATTCTCTCTAGAGATGTGGAGTCGGCAGTTAGAGATGGGAATCTTGAGTTTGAAAACAAGACCAGGCTGAAGATATAAATTTGGAAATCATTTACATAGAAATGGTATTCAAAACCACAGATGGGATGAGACTGCCAGGAAGTGAGTCTGACAGGCACGCAAGTTGGAGACCAGAAAGAATGAGTTTCCCTTCACTGATGTCTCCAGCAGCCGGCAAGAAAAACAGAGTCCTCAGAAGGCCTGTCCTACATCTCATTTCTTGTAATTTCTGCTGTGACTAGGCTAGGGGTTAATGTCGGGACTCAGAACACAACACCCCACAGAATGGTGATCTGGCATATTGAGTATTTTAAACTGAAAGGCCTCAGATTTGGTAAGGTCTGTTTGACCCTCTCCTGCCCATCCATTTCTTTCTCCTCCAAAGTGAGATGATATTCCTTTTACCAAAGAGTAGTCTTTAAAACCACAGCCTCTGTTCTTCCAAACCTGCCATAAAACCTAGAAAAGTCACATTCTCCCTTCTCCTTCCTTCCTTGGAGATCCATAGGGCTAATGTCCTGTGTTCTGGAGGGAGTAATACTTGATAAAGAAGCCAAAAGGAACTTTGACAGTCCTTGCTGGGTTCTCCCCTCATCCTCGTACCATGAGGTCAGACCCTTGTCTCCAATCCTACTTGAGAACAGCTGTCCATTTGGCACCAAATTTAAGCATGCAGTGTTCCCTGGGTCTTTGGCTATTCATTTCTGATGGTTCTTTGGTCATATAAAATGTTGATTAAATGTTGTTATACGAGTATCAGCTGCAGCGCTTTTGATGTGGTCAAGGTAGGCATAATGTTTTTTTCAATCCCTACAATAATTAACATTGGATTTCATTTGATCTATTTGGATGTCACTTAACTGCCATGGACTTGTATCTGGGATATATGAAGAATAATAAAATTCAGTAATATGAAAACTAACCCTCTTAAAACATGGGCAAGAGATTTATCAATGAAGACATAAATATGTCAAATAAGCACAGAAATGCAAACTGGTCATATGAACTAAAGTGATTAAAATCAAACAGACACGGTGGAGATGCAGTTCAGTGGTAGACTACTGGCCTAGCATGTGCAAGGCCCCAGTACTGCAAAATGCCAAAACCCCCAAACAAATAAACCCCTTAGAAAGATGAACAAATAGTAAACAAATGGTACATAATCATAGGAGAGATACAAAGCAATAAAGACTCTACTAATTGCTATTTAGAAATGCCAAAATGGGGAGCAACCTTGGAAAATGGACAGTTTCTTATAAAGTTAAACACACACTTACCATCATACTTACCCAACAATGCAAATTAACCCAAACAAGGGAGAAAAAGTCCTGTCACACATGTTATACTGTCTTTATTAGTGCTCGACAAAAACCACCTAAATGGCCTTCAGATGGTGTTCAGTTGGTTCAAGTGTAGACAGACTTCTGAGGACAGATCAGCAACACACAGGCATAAACTGCTGGTGCACACACTAGCATAGATATACCATAAGTGCATTGCACTGAATGAAAAAAGCCACACTCGCAGTTTCCATACCATGTGGTTGCAGAAGGACAGCATGACAGAGAACAGATGAGTGGCTGTTGGGGACTGAGGCTGATGAAAGGGGAAGATGACAACTGGATATTCTGGGGGAAGAACTGTGCTTTATTTGATTGTGGCGACTCTATCGCATTGGTCAAAGCTCAGAGAATGGCACACCTAATGCCGAATTCTAAATGTCAATAGTATTTCTTTACATGAGCAATAAACAACGAGAAAATAAAACATCTGAGGACTAGAAGCCTTTTTGGTCTGTAGTGTTGTACTGTCTCAGAAAATCAGGAGGGATCCAGTTGTCATACTGCTTTCACTAAGCATGGGGTAACAGAGTCCACCAGGTCTCTTTCATTTCCTGCACCTAGGGGCACTTTGAACAAAGCCAGTGATGGACTTGCAGACTCTTTGGTTAGCCCACTCACCCCAGTGAAAGATGACCCAGCCTAATGTACTATAAAGAGTCAGCATTCCACAAGCTTGTATTTTTAGATCTCAGACTGAGATTACATGTATGGTATTTTTCACAAGGGGTGAGGTTGACCTGAAACACCACAGGCAGATTCTCTGGAGTAAAAGATTTTTAAGTACATGTCAGGGATGATTAGTTACAAAAAGAAAGAGAACTTGTCCACTTGACACCAAGTGACAGAACATCGTGACAAAAGAGAAAAAAGGGGAAAAATCAGTCCTTAAGACAAGAGACTGATCCCCAGTAGTGTTAGGGACAAGTCTTTTGATTACATCTTTTGTCCCACGAATAATAAATCCCTACCTTCTAAAGGGTTTTTAGACTGGTCCCCTCAATTTTGGCCGGGTAACCTCCAAAGCACAATTTACACAGCTAAAGGAAGCTGATCTGCATTTAATATTTAGTTTCTGTATATCTCCTCAAAGTGTGCTCTGGAAAGCAATCCAGAGAATCTCATTATCCACCCCCACCCCATAAATCAGCACCACACGTTCTATAGCTTTTTAAAGACCTCGGTAACAGGTTTAAAACCCTGATTAGCAAAGATGTGCTTTTAAATCTCGTGACTTAGGCTCCTGACCAGGCTATTAATTGTTCAGCCTGGCTTTCTGGCTTTCTGTAAAAGCTCAGCTACAGCAATGATGCAACATGCAAGGTTTTGCTAGAGCTGAGTATTCAGACACTGCAGGGAAGAAGCAGGACTAAATAATGAGGTCATCATCATCACCGTCACCGTCATCATCACCACCACCACCATCATCATCATCCCGTCATTACTATCGTGGAATTCAAAGCTGCATGTGCTAATTTTCAATTGTGTGGGGGAAATAGTTATGATAGGGAAGAGTGAATGTCTCTGACTTCAGGTTCCATTCCTTCATAAGTAAAGACAGACGATTCATACAGTTCCCATTTCTTTATCTGTAAATAGGAGATCAGTGGCCTGGCGAACAGCTTCATTAGTAAAGTGCTTGCCTCACAAGTATGAGGATCCAAGTCCCCAGAACCCACATTCACTTTTTAGGCTGGTCTCCTCATTTTTGGCCTGGTGACCATCACTGGCTTTGTTCAAAGTGCCCCTGGGTGCTGGGCATGGTGCTGTGCCCTTGTAATCCCAGCACTGAAGAGGCAGAGACAGTGGGATGCCTGGGGCTCACCGGCCAGCCAGCTTAGCCTACTTGGCAAGTTCTAGGCCACAGTAACAAGCCCCTGTCTCAAAAAAAAAAAAAAAAAAAAAAAAAAAAATGTACAGGTAGTGAATATGCATGCCCCCTCATGAACACACACACACACACACACGCCCCCCCATACACACACACACACACACACACACACACACACACACACGCACACACACACACACACACACACACACACACGAGGAGATCACTGTATTCATTGTATTTTCTGCTGTTTAGTTGTGTGCACTCAGCTTTTGGATGTTTAGGTACAATTCTTGGCATAGGACACACTTAAAGTGTTAACCCCTAGCCCCTGGTAGCGGTCAAAATAGCAGCAGCAGGATGTCAAAAAAGCATCTGTTTTTGCAATGACATATCCATGGTGCTCTTAGGGGGCTGTCCCAGCTAGAGCTAGAAATTTGCGAGTGTAAATAGTACTTAAGAACATGGGTGGTGGGGTGGGGGAGACTTTCTAAAGAGAAAGGCAGCATACAAACTACAAAGAAAAAGACCACAGGCCTAAGTACAGTCTAGTGCCCTGTGGCCTTCCAGCCCTCTGAAGTTCAGTACGATGAGGAAACTTCAGTGGGAATCTTCTCTTCATTCATTTCAGTTTGCACATGCCATACTTTACAATTCTTCATAGATACCTCTGCAATGGGATCAGAGACCCCTACAGAAATCCTGACAGTCATCTGTACCCACTTTCCTTTCTCTTACTATGGATGGAATGTGGAAAAACAACTTAAAGAAACTTCTGTTGGCTTATGTCACTGCAGTCCAGGTCTCCATTGTCAGACTAAAGGGTCCAAGCAATTATCTGGATAATTCAGGCAGAACCTACCAGGCCCTTGGGACCCCTTTCTCCTTCTGCTACTTTGGCTAGAGTAACCAAGAAATTGCCTCATTGTGCCTTTGCTCGCATGACTCTGGTCTGAGTATATCTTTAAGCGTTGGACCTTGTCGCTGAAATAAATATATCATATTGGAAACACATAACAGCAAGTAAAGACACTCTCGTTTCGAATGTGGGTGTATTTAATTTCCATATGGACTGAGCTGTAAGCCAGTGCAGAAGCAGATTCGAAGTGTGAAGGATAAATGAAGGCGGACAGTCAAGGCTGAGTCCTTGTCAGTTTGAAAGAAAATCAAGCTCACTAAAGGGGAAGGAGTTGAATTTTCTGAATAAGAGACTGCATTAGCATTTATTGTTATTTATGGCTCTTTGGGAGAATTGCAAGAATACTAAAATAAAGAACATTTTGACCTGTGTCACAAAATACTGCCTGAATTTATAGCTCCTCATTAGGATGTTTTTCTAATCAAGAAGTATCACTTTACCCTCATGAAAAGGCACGGAACCGTGGAGATGCTTTTAATGGAAAAGCCCAGAAAAATTTTGCTTGTTTAGATGCCCAGAGTGGAATACACAATAAAGTAAATGAAAATCTCACCGGCCAAAGATGTTCTTCCTTTCGTGTGACTGAATACAACTCCATGGAACTTGCGCTTGTGGCCAAATAAAGAGAAGTCATCAGGCTCTCAGCGTTGAGGGAACCTGTCAGATCGCATCTTAATGAGCTAGAGATCCTGAGACAGGCGAAGAACAAAACGAAACTGTGTGATAAGGTGCAGAGCGCCGTAATTGGATCAAGCTGGGGCCGTGGTGGTCCTTAGCAGCAGCTGTGGGTAGAAATGAAAGGGCTGTCACTCGCCCATAATTTGGTATGTTTCAGTTTTCACTTTTGTCCGTACGGTTGTGTGTCAGAAGAAAAGTCTAAGAGCATAGATCTTGCCTTCTCTGTCTGCCATACCAGAGTATTTATCTCTATCCCACGCCAGCGGATTTAACAACATGTCTGCACCCCAGGACGCTGACAATCTTCTCCTTATGTGAATCGAACACACGCTCTCAAATCTCATACTTCACTTTACATTCACTAAATTCTGTGTGTCGATAACCTAGTGCTACACGGTCCATTGCATTTTCCACCATCTGCCAGTAGCAGTTAGTTCAGAAACCCATAACTGGCCAAAGCGCTGAGAATACGTAGTAGTGCAGTGCAGTGCTGGGCCCTAAATGGGACAGCCATATCGCCCTCTCCAAGGCTCAGGGAAATGTGGAATACAGAGTGGAAAGAACAGAAGCACCGAGGTTGGGGAGATGTGCGGCATAAAGACATCTTTTGGAAGTGACCTGGCACTTGCCCTCAAGAACTCACTGCCCCTGTGGTTACCTACACAAGACCTGCCCAAGATGAGGGAGGGGCCCATGAGGTCCCATCCCTCCCAGAGGGACTATTGGCAACTAACAGTTTTTGGGGAAAGGGTCTAATTTTCTTCAGTGGTGCAGCCAAAGGTAAGTTGCCCTTGTTCCACTAAATAACCTCCCACTCACACTTAGGAAAGTAACCCTTAGTAAACTCAGTGGGTCACACAGAAAAAGAAGGCAGGAAAGCAGGAATGGAATTTGTTGAGAAGGAAGGGTTGGGGGGGCAGAGGGAGGGAGATGAAGGAAAGTAATGAGGAGTGAAAATGACTAAAATTCATCATATAAATGCATGAAACTGTCAAACAGTAACAACATAAAATTCTAAGTAGCTATCGTGGCTGTGTGCTGTGAAACCAGCCCTTCAAGAACAAACTGAAGCTTTATTACAATTGAAGAAGCATTTAGCTCCCCCAAAATCTGAATAAATCTTGCAGCAGTTCTTTGGACCTTGTTGCAGGGATCTATCTCTATTCTGGTGTTGATGACTTGAAACAAGACTGTTTTTTTATTTTTTTATTTTTTAATCATGCTACAATCTGGTTTGGGCTCAGTGGTTCTTCTGCTTTGTGTGGTGTGTTTGGGGACTAGAACATACCACATGTTTCCCCTCATGATGGGTGCTTCTTTTTGGAAAGGCCTGGTCTTTCTAGGTGCTGTTCAGGCATCTCCATATCACCTCTTCATGCAGTAAGCTTGGACTTTCTAACATCATGATCACAGAGAGAGGTCTGAGTGCTTACATGGTGGCTGGCTTCTATAAAGGAGGAGACAAAAGCTTTCTTGTCCTTTTAAGGCCAGGAATTGTCAGAGCACATCACATTATACAGCTAAAAGCAAATGACAGGGCTAGCCTCATTCAAGGGAGAGGAATAGCTTCACTTGTAGGAGATGAAGGAGAGACATGTGTGAGAGAAGAAAGCCCTGATGGTGGCCATCTTCAGACACTTTAGATCCACCTCTGGAGGGACCCAAGAGCACTGAACATTGGATTCATTGCTTGTAAATAATTTATTCTTGGTTTTGAACTTACTTTAGATATGTGTGGAACTCTAGACATCCTTTAAACAATGATTTAAAAGCGATCATATATATATATATCCATGCTAGGAAATACTTTATATTATAATGTACACAAAACAGAAATTATAAAATATGCTTGCTGTAAAATAGTGTGTATACATATCTCTATATGCATAATGTATAGCAATAAAAGTATCACGAAGTGATGCTGTAGCTTAATATATGCACTGAATTCTGAGGCTTTTAAAATTGTTTCATTTTAAACAAAGTCACACTTGATCCATGAAATTGATATCATGACCTACCAGTGGGGCAGAAAGTGATTCAGACAATACAAATCTCATCCTATCTATTCATTTGGTAGATGAGGATTCTCATGAAGTTGGGCAACTTGTAGGAGGCAGAGCTGGAATGCACAGCTCTGAATACTAACAGAGAGACTGATGCTCTCTCAGCTCATTACACTGTTGGAAGGCACAGAGTAGGCAGTGATTTGAGGTGGGTTATTAATTCGTGTAGTTTATTCTTTCTCCTTGTGGTCACCACAGAAGTGTGAGGGATTGTTGGTCTTTTAACCAGGTGTTTTCCAACTCATTTCCCTGCAGTTTAACTACACTTAGCATAACTCTTCAAGGCTGAGCATCACCACAGTGAAGCATCACCTATTCACGGCGTTCAGACTGGAAATGTTGAATTTTATTTGTTCTGGAAATTTGCCTATTTCACAATCTGAAAGAGTATGAAAGACTGAAAGTTCATTTATTTATTTATGCAAAGAGGGAAATTATCTTGATTTCAGTGCTGTGGAAAACCATAGCAGTTGCTTAAGGGAGGCAGAAATGTCTGAGGAGGCTCCAAGGAATAAGGCTGGCTTCCTGGAAGGCTTTCAGTGTCGGTCTAGAATTGTAGTTTGACTGGATAACCTCGGCATCCAAACTGCTATTCTCTTTGGTTTTGTGGTGTTATGAGGTTGCATTAATGGATGGCCCAAATAGCTCTCAATAAAACTGTTCATTAAGTCACTGAACTATCTAAACGTGGGGCTGCAATTGGTGCTAAATGGTATAGATGCTGCTTGCGTTCTTACTGTAGTTTGACGTTCTTCTGTTTCGGCACTATCCGATAGAAATATGACGGGAGTGCCTTTAGTCATACTTCTAAATATTCTAGAATATTTTGAAATAAAGTTAAATATAAAATGAAAAAATAATATATCATTTTTATACCATTGTTTCACTTCTTTTCAAAATGTTTTATTTATTATGTTTTGTTTTATTTTATGTGTATGAGTGTATTGTCTGCATGTATGTGAGTGCACTCATGTCCTGCAATGCCCATGGAGGACAGAAGAGGGTGTCAGATCCCCTGGAACTGGAGTTACAGACAGTTGTTAGCCACTGTGTGGGTGCTGGCAACTGAATGCACGTCCTCTGCAAGAGCAGACCATTGAGCCATCTCTCCAGCCCATTTAGCTTTTTAATGTTAATATCATGCAGAACCATGAAAATCTTAGCAAAACTAAGAGATTAACAAGTGTACAGTCCTGTTTATTCAACGACAGATTTTTTCTTGGATCAGGAAAATAATCTTGATAGATCCATAGTGTTGTCATTTCAACGTATGATCAATAGAAACGTTGTTCACAAGATACTTCACATTCTTTGATTTTTCCAGATTTTTCAAAATCTAGTGTATGTTTTCTCTTCATAGTATATCTCCGTTCATGCTAGCCCCATCCCAACCTCAGTTCCCACATCTGGCAGATGCTACCACGTTGGCACGACAGTCTCACAGTAACAACTCAGAGAAGAGCCATCGCCAACAAGGTATTCATCCTGAGTATAAATTATATGCAGGGCCCTGAGCCTGTGAAACTCTGATGGTGGAGGCAAAATAGTTTACTGTTAAGGGCACTGGTTTAGGAGTTGGTTGATGAAAACTCTGTGTTTTCATCTTAATATTTTCTGTGAGACCTTGACATAAAACTTTCTGAGCCTCTTTTTCTTCATTTGTGAAAAATAGAAGAAAAACCATGAAGAAATCTTGGTCGATTTATAAGGTTATTGGATGGATCGAATGAGATAACACATGTCAAATTCTAGTACTACACTTTGCTGGAGCTGGTACACAGTGCATGTTAGCTTTGGGTGGTCATCTGTCATTGTGAAAAAGATCAAACAGATGTGCACTTTCTTCTGTGCTGAGTGACATTAAAAGTTGGGTCAGGGCTCTGGTTAATATTTTAGAAAGGCTGAACAAATGTTTATTGAGTACCTACTGTTTGCTAGTTACTGGGCTGAGAGCTAGGAGTTCAAAGAATTAAAAACCCTATGGAATTTACTATTTAGTGAAAGATGGATGGAATTTAAGTAAGAAGTCTGTGTTTACTGTATGTATGTTTTGGTGTGTTTGTTGTGGGACAATAGAATTTTTTATAGTCATGTTTAATTTAATATAGTAATTATTTCTATAAGGGCTATAAAATGAGTTCAAAAACTGAATATTATTAATGATTTTATTTCCTCATGATTAACTTGCTTTATGTCTATTTTTCATATCTACTTTAGCTTTTTTAGCTTTTTCATAGCTTAATATTATGTTTAAAATCATAGTTTAGGTACAATCACTTAACTCTTTCTGTATGCTAGGTATTTACTGTAGAATCTGAAAGATTATTTAGAAAAGAGATAGCTACCAAAGATACAGTGTGTGTGTCTGTGTGTCTGTGATGCATATGTGTGTATGGACACATGCATGTATGTGCATAGGCCAGAACACATGATGTTGGATACTTAATTTTATTACTATGCATCTTATTTCTCTGAGACAGGGACTCTCACTGAACCTGGAGCTAGGTTGGTGGCTGGCAAGCTCTATAATCCCCATATCCACCTCCCTTAGTACTAAGGTAACAGGCAAGTGTATGTGTGTGTGTGTGTGTGTGTGTGTGAGAGAGAGAGAGAGAGAGAGAGAGAGAGAGAGAGAGAGAGAAAGAGAGAGAGAGAGAGAAAGAGAGAGAGAGACGCTTAGCTTCTTATGTGTGTTCTGGGTATTTGATTTCAGGATCTCTTGTGCAGCAAGTGACCTTATTCACAAAACCACCTCCCCAGTCCTACCAAAGATATATTAAGATAAATAGATTAATTTGCATTTATTAGTAGGAATAAAATTTATTTGCTTCTTAATAGAGAAAGGCAGTGAGCTCACAGAGCTAGAGAAACAGAACTACTAAAGTCAATAATAACAAAGGTAACAAAACAGATTTGGGGCACAAGTGTATGCAAATCCAAAGCTATCTTGGCCATTATCCTGTGCTCTCTCCAGGAAAGAGTGTTTGTTTTAATCTCTAAATGTAGTATAAATCATTTTTAAAGCCTGGCTAGACACAGAGAGCCAGAAAGCCACAATAGTGTTTCTACCAAATGTGTAGCTGTCATCTGGAAGTTGTCCTGTGCACTACGTGTTATCCATCTTTACTGCCCTCTACCCGTTCTCTTCCCTCCTCCTCCTCCTTCTTCCTGCCTCTCCTCTGTTCGTCCCTCTTTTCTTTTCTTGTACTCCCATATTCCTTGCATTTATTTTGTGTCATGTGACCAATCTTTTTTGACCAAAGTATCTAATCTTTGTTATAGGTATAATTTTAGGGACGATCTGCCTTAAACTTTCAGAGGAAAATTCAAATAGTTCATTGGGATACTTAAAAATGTTATTCAACCAGGTGTGGTGGTACACTTTTTTAATCCTAGCACTCAGGAGACAGAGCCAGGGAGTTCTAAGATCAAGGCCAGCTTGTTCTACATAGCAGGTTTCAGGACAGCTGGGGCTACAGGGTAACCTTGTCTCAAAACAAAAATAAATAGACAAACACCCTCAAACCCCATAATGCCCCCCCACCAAATCTAGAGGCTTTAAGCAAGGTGTTCATTATTCATTTTTTGATACTGAAGATTGAACCTTGGGCCTGGCCCATGCTAAGCACAACTCTAGCCCTGAGGGATACCACAGTCACAGTGCTTACAGCTAACGAAGGCTGACTTTCTTCTGTCAGCTTGGATATGAGGCTCACCTTGATGTGGAAGGAGCTCATGGGGACAGCCAGGAAGAACCTGGCCTGTTTGCTCCTGGAGGACTTGAGAAAGAACCGGGCAGAGATGAAGTGAGGAGACTTCTAGTCTTTTGATTGACAGCACATCACAATGGCACCAAGAAGATTTAGAATCATCCAAAATGACTTAATCCTGGGAATGTGAATGTTAATGACAAGATGTAAAGAAGAATGCAGGCTCTTGGCAACAATCCCAGCCTTATAGCATTCTACTTGGTATGAAGGGGTAACACCAGGGCTTAGGGATGAGCCTGAGGGAGCAACATGACCATCCTTAATCTAAAGCTTTGGGGATATGATTGGATGAGGGAATGTTGGGCCAGAGGACTCTAAGATGAGTGTGAAGGAATGGATTTAAATGGGTGGGATCTGGGGCTACATAAATAACAGATTCTCACACTTATAAAAATATGAGATAGACGGTGGTATTGTGTGCTGGATGCTGAAGGGGCAGAGGAAGGAGGATCACAGAGAAAAATGAGAGATGGAATATTTGTACTTCTGTGGTTCTGGTTCATGGACTAGAGGAGAATGGACCTTATATGGTAGAGGATGCTGGGTACATGTACCAGGGCTAGTACTGTGCTACATTGGCTGTGTTCTTCCACCTATCCATGACAACCTTTCTATCTAAAGAGATAAACTGTTGGTTTTCAGTTGATCACATTGGGTTAAATTTTATGTCCTCTGCTGTTAACTAATGATATGCATATCTGTGTGTGTGTGTGTATGTGTGTGTGTGTGTGTGTGTGTGTGTGTGTGAAGAATAATGATCATTTCCTTTTTAATGAGATCAGTAAGACAATGAAGGAACACTTTTGTGGTAGGAAGATGAAGTTCCATTTGGTCAAATTCAGCCTCTAAATGGAGAGAGTGAGTTGTTTTGTTTAGGTCTGTGAATCTGAGATTCAGGAAGGAGAGCTGTGTTGAAGGAAAAACAAATGTCGTTTTCAACAAATAATGGATGCTTATGTGCAAGGCTTTGTGGCTTTTGATAACCACAGTGCTTAAGAAGATAAACTTTCCTCCTACTCAGTATCTTGGCAACTACCTAGTGGGTAGCAAGACCTAGAGGAGGAAGACAGCTGATTTTTTCTTTTCTCTCTTCTTTTCTTATTCAATTTTTGCTGAGTATATGCCAATGTGTGTGTGTGTGTGTACATCTGTTGAAGGGCAGAGGTCAACCTTGGGTGTGATTTTGAGACAAAGTCTTTTCCTCTTTTCCTGGGACCTGGGCCTCACCAATTAGGCTAGGCTGGCTAGCCAGTGAGCCCCAGGGATTGACCTGACTCTGCCTCTTCAGTGCTGAGATTACAAGCACAAGCCACCGCAGCTGCCTTTCATATGGGTTCTTTTTTTAAAAAACTTTTTTTTTTTTTGTCTTTTTGAGACAGGGTCTCCTTGTAGCCCCAGCTGTCCTGGAAAACAGTATGTAGACCAAGCTGGCCTCAAACTCACAAAGATCCACCTGCCTCTGCCT
>NW_008338999.1:3174114-3182293 GCF_000622305.1 Nannospalax galili
TGTGTGTGTGTGTGTGTGTGTGTGTGTGTCCCTCAAGAGTTCAGGTGCTGAAAAAACTAGACGAGGGTATCAGATTCCCTGGAGCTGGAGTTACAGATGCTTGTGAGCTGCCTCACGTGGGTAGTAGGTGCCGAACCCAGGTCTTCTGTAAGAGCAATGCATGAGTCATGTCTCCAGTCTCTTTTGTGTGTATTCTGAGGATGAAACTCTGGTCCTCGTGCTTGTGCAGCATGAACGTTAGCACCTGAGCTATCTCCCTTTGTGCAGCATGAACGTTAGCACCTGAGCTATCTCCCTAGCCTCTTTTTTCCTTTTCTTATTCATAAGCCTCAGGAAAACAAAAAAGCCACAGTGGACAGAGATAACCCAGGGGTTGCATTGGTGCTGAGCATAAAGTTTTTAGGCGCGTATATGGACACCTCTAAGGAGGGGAACAAGTCAAGCTTGCCCGTACTCCTGCTTGCTTAGTGGAAGGGGTACTGAAGACACGTGTGACCATGCAGACCAGCATGCTGCAACGTTCTATGCTTTTATTTTCTCCTGGTTGAATCCAAAATCATGAAAAGAGATGAAATTGAGTGTCCTCTGATTATACACTAAGCAAAGATCATGATAACATACTACTGATTTCAATAAAGCCAAACAAAAGGATTGAAAACATTTTCACCATAAAGAAATGGTAAATATTAGAGCAGATGGACATGTTTCTCAATGTCCGATTTAAACATTACATAGTATCTACATGTACCAAAGTATGGTACTCTGTGAATACATATATGTATATATACACATATATACACACATATATGTATATATATGTGCATGTATAATGCTTTTATAGATCAGTTAAAAGTAAGTTAAATTAAAAATAACAAAAATAAAGACAAATAAAAACAAAAACTGCACTTGAAGGAGAGACTTAATACACCTGGCCATTTCCATACCAGTGCTTGGGCTGCAGAATCCCAGCTTGACAGTCAAGTCTGTACATGGAAAAGTACTTTGTCAACTTCAAAGCTCCGATAATTATTAGCCTGGATGCCTATTGTGTGGGTACAAATACCTAGGAATGTTTGTACCATCTGGGTAGAAATAAAGAGCTTCTGAAAGTTGATGTTATAACTCTCAACTCATTTTTCTCTTCTATTTTTCTTGCTTCTAAGGTTGACAACCGCCCACATGGCATTTGCTGGTTCTCAGCGTAGCCCACAGAAATGCCAGCTGGCTGTGTGCCAGCATGGGGAGGATGGGACTGTTGAGAGCTTCCTCATCGCAAAACCTCCTCAGCGACAAGCATTGTCTCCAAGTCTGAAATATTTTTCTTTTCCTGTCCCTTTGATTTCCCTTCCCACCTGGGAACAGGCCTCAGAATGGGTTGCTAATTATATCATGGGAACTGTGATTCTTAACAACATGCATCCACATTCAGAGGCATCACTCAACTGAGCTGTACCAGATAATACCTGCCGAGGGCTGAGGCTGTCAGTTTGAAGAGCGACATGGCAGGCCAGTCTGGTGTGTGCCCTTGTAGTTCTATGCTTGCTTTTAAAAATACAGTTTGTTTTCTGCAAACCTGTCCAACACACCGCATCCGGAGACAGGCATGGTGAAAACGCACCCTAGGCCTCCTGCCCATTTTTGGCAACTATTGTCTTAAATTAATAGAAACGCCGATTTTTCTTGTTTAGGAATCAATGATCACAAAAGTTCAGACTCGAGCATTTAAAAACCCAGAGACTTTTCTTCTCCCTTAACAGCCTCTCCAGTGTCCTCACAGACCCACTCTGAGGAATATTCATTATTTGGAATCTCAATTGGATTGCTGATTAGAACAGTGCATTGGAGGAAGCTTGTAGGACTCACAGTGTTTCCAATACTGTATAAAAACACATTACCTTTTCCTCAATAAGCGTCATGTTTTAAGAATTGATCCACACTGGCTTTAGGACCTATTTTAGCCTCTGAAATCTCTAGTCATGAAGTAAGGGATTTTCTCTGTCTGTATTAGGTGCATAATGAAAACACATGTGTAAGAAATGGAGGACATTTTACTGTGCTTGTACTGAAAGATGAGATGAGCTCATTGACTTGAAATATTTTTTTTAAATGATAGAGTTCAGATTTGTAGGCTTGTTATGCATAATATCTTCAGTTTAGACCAGAGGCTGTGATTATTCAGAATACTGCATTACCTTCTTGGATAAAAATCTCCAATTAAGGTTCCCAGGGCTTGCCAGTGGGCTCTAAGTGACTCTGAAACTGGGAACAGCCATAGAAAAGGATTGATTGACGTTCTTCTGTTAACCATAGACAAGGTTTTCTTGTGTCTGTATCTTGACTGGGCTTGTGCAGTAACTGATTACAGGGCACGTAGGGCTTGGAATATTTGCTATTCTTTCTCAGAACAGACAGTATAGTGTCTATCCCCTGCTAGAACAGTGGATTGATTGGTGTATAGTGCTCAGTAGAGGGTTTCATTTGTTAGTAGACTCAGACTCACAGCAATCCCATGAAGTTACCGTTTCCCTAATTTTCATAGGGGGACATTAAGGCACAGCAGGACTGAGTGATTATTTGCAGCCTCCACAGGAAGTAGAAGAGGTGAAACAGACCCAGGCCCCTCCCCTCCACCGTCCCTACTGGACTTAAGGGACAGCCTTTTGTTTTTGTTCTTGTGTGGTTTATGTTGTTGGTTTGTTTGTTCTTTTTTTTTTTTTGTTCCAGACCAGCCAGCTCGTATAGTGAGACCTTGTCTCAAAACAAAACAGTAAAACAAAACTGCTCTTCATTTCTGCCCTCCCTCTTGGTTGTAAGGGACAGCTTTTTTTTTTTTTTTTTTTGTGTTTTTTTTTTTTGTTTTTTTTTTTTTTTTTTTTTTTTTTTTTTTTTTTTGCTTTTTGAAAATTTTAACTATTTTATAAAAGTTAATTTCTCTTTATATTTAGTTTCTTTTAGAATGCAAAGGAGCAGTTTTCCTAAAAACTTTTATTTTTGAGAGACAGTTTTTGGGTAAAAGTAACAGTAGGGAAAACTTCCAAGATCAGGAGAGTCCAGAGCAGAATGAAGGACTTCTAATTTATGATGCATAAGCGTTTCAGCTTCTCAGAGTCTTTCTTTTCTATTAGTAACAGCTTCTAGGACTCGTCAATTTGAGAGAAAATCCTAAATCTGCTTTTAACTATGCAGTTTCTCCTTTGCTAAAATATATTCTGAATATATGATCAACCAAGAGCTTACGAAGAAGTGCAAATTGTACAGGCTGTGAGCATGCAGTCCCTCAAAGTTTGACTGTAGTGATGAGAGGACAGACAGTTCCAGAATCTTTAGCATCTGCAGTTCTAGACACACCCTAAAAATATGGCTCCACAAGAAACGATAGCGTTGCCTCTTACAAAGTAAGCATTTGTTAACGCATCTAGAGCTGGAGCACTCTGTGCCTTCTGATCAGATGTACTGTGAGAGCTCCTTTTTTTTTTATCTTTATAAAAAGTTATGAGACATTTTCTTGAAAGGCGGTGGTGCATGGTGCATTTGATCGGGGCCGGACATTTCAAGGGATGATTTTGATCAGAATATTTTGAATTGCTTCTGTTAGACTTCATCCTGCCTCACCATGATAGCGTGAGTTTGGGGTTTCCTGAGTTCTGAGCCTTTGCAAGCATTTGAGGTAGTAGGGACCGCATGAAAGAGCTGACTGAAACTCTACCCTTGGAAATGTCTGGGTAAACCGACTTTGACTTGTGGCTAAGCAGAATATGAACCATTGGTTCATTCATTTCCGTCCATTCCAGAGTATTCTATATCCCACAATCCATATTACTCCAAAGTCAAAGCAAGAGCACTGCCTTCTTGACTCTGAGGTCAACCGAGAGTCATGTTACCTCCTGATTATTTTTACTGCAGCTCCATACAAAACCATTACTAGCACGCATGTGTGATTTGGTTGATTCTCCTGACCCACCAGCTACCTTTACAGCTCTGCATTCAAAAGGTACTCAAGTTAAAACAGGTTGGGATAATTCAGTAACTAAGGGTTGCACTGCTAATTTGATTTTGCTGCTGATCAGTGATAGAAAGAGAATTGTAATTTAATGCATTACAACTGATTTGTAAATGTTGGTACACATTATCTATCATTGTTATGCTATTATGTCATTAACATAAATTAGAACACAGAGGTAATTTAAAACTGTTAGTTGACACAGGTATATCTCTTTCCTGGTGATAATCAGACATAAAGGAAGAAGGTCTGGCTAAATATTGCCTTGCATTATTGTGTGGACTGTTGGCGTACAGTGGTGATTTAGTGTTAGCCTTGCTCCTGGGATTCCTCTTACTTTTCTGTTATGTAGAAATTTAAAATATAAAACGAGCCACTGAGGTCTCTTAAGAACATTCTTTTGGAAGTCATTTCTTCACATTCACTTAACATTGGTTTGAATCATTTCTGTCTCACATTTTTTTCCAGCTCTGAACAGTTATAGACCATTTTCTCTTCAAAAGATAAAAGCGCCTAATTCATAACCAGCAATTATTTTGGTTGATGACCTGACCTCCCAACTCATTTGTGCGTTGATGAATTGTCTCTCGTATTCTTAAACAAACTGGGACAAAAGATAATCTCACACTTTGCGAGATACTTCCTTTGGTTAAGGGAATTGAGAATGTGGGTGGGTAGGTTGCATAAGGAGATTTGTTATGGAGAAGCCTTGCTGTTTTCTGTGGGGTCTGTCAGGTTAAATATTTCACATGGTCTTTGGCACCTAATGAAAAGAAAACTGAAATTGATTATATGATGAAAGGTAAAGCCAGATGAGAGACAGTGGATTTCTCAGGTTTAAGCTTTGGAAATCTAACACACTTGAAACGTCTCTCTCAGCTGGAGGTTGGGTTGTCAATGGATACACAATGAAAGCACTGGGCAAGTGTCATACAGAGAAATGTGATAGGAGACCTTGCTACAACCAGATGCCAAGGACAAAATTTTAAATGATAAACGGACCTTGTGCTGGATAGCTTTAGTGTCAACTTGACACACCTGGGTTAAGGGAGTCTCAATTGGGGAATTTCCTCTATTGGACTGGCCTATGGCCATGTCTGAGGTGCATCTTCTTGATGAGTGATGTGGGAGGGCCCAGCCCACTGTGGGTGGTGCCGCCTCTGAGCAGGTGGTCCTGTACTGTATAAAAAACCAGGCTGAGCACAGGCCAGAGGAGCAAGCCAGTAAGTAGCGCTCTTCTGTGCCTCAGTTCCTGCTCTGGGTTCCTGCCTGGCTTCTCAGTGATGGACTGTGCTTTAGAAGTATAAGATGAAATAAACCCTGTCCTTTCCAAGTTGTCAGAGTGTTTTATGACAGCCAACAGAGAGCTAACTAGGGCATCTTACCACCCTAGGGGTAGAAGTGTTTGGAACTTTGTGCTGGAAAAGCTACTCTGTGCTCAGAGTTTGTTGCTGTGGAGCTTGGAACAGTTATGCTGAAAGAGTTGTAGATGATGGAGGCCTGGCTCGTGAAGCTTCAAAGGGAAGCAGAGACTATCAGGGCTGTTTGTGTGAGACTTTGGATTGAGAATCTGTGGGTTCTGGTCGGCTGGGGCTGAAGAATCAGCTGTGATTAAGAAGAGACCAGAACATGAAGCAAAACCTTTGCTTTACTGGGACAATTGATGCTGGTTAGCTGGGGCTGAAAAATCAGCTGTAAGTAACAAGAGACCAGCATCACTGAGGTGAAATCTTCTGGGAGGTATTTCCTCAGGGTCAAAACACAGAGGGGACCTGAGCCTCTTTTTCAAGCTGGAAGCAGGACTTGGTAATGTGTAAGAGTCTCCTGCATGGTTCTGGTGTTGAAAGCATGAAGGGGTCACAGAGAGCAGCTGAGGCTTGGCACACAGAGGCCAGGAAAGGCCATAGGTGAAAGTACAGCTTCAGTTGCAGTTAAGACCCCAGGATTGAAGGGGTCATGGAGAGAATCTGAGGCTTTGCACCAGGAGAGGCAAGAAGAGGCCATTGGTGAAGGTGTAGCCTCAGTTTCAGTGGAGACCCCAGCTTTTTGGAGATGCCAGGACTGTGGGATGACCACCGAGGACCACAGTAGGTGTGGAATGGAGGTGGCCTGGTCTATGAGATGAGCTGTGTGTGCTGTAGATGACAGAGTCAGAGAAGTGGAGTGGCCAGAACCCTTCAGAGGCCAGAAGATCTTGAGGGAATCCCGGATGTCCAGCCTCGAGTTACTTTGCTGGACTTTGGTTTTGCTTAAGTGTGCCCTATTCCCTTTGAAATAAGACAGTACTTGTTTTGGATTTTACAGAAGCCCACAGTTAAGAGACTTTAAAAAGAAACTATGAACTTTTAAGCATTTGGATTTTTTAAGGACTGTGGGGTTTTTAAGGTTGTACTGTCTTATGTTGTGATATTAACATCATATCTTGGGGGGACAGAAATTGGAAAGTTATGGTTTAATAGTGATGTTTGTGTGTCAAGTTGACAAGGGGTCAACTGTGCTGGATAGCTTTAGTGTCAGCTTGAAGCACCTGGGTTGAGGGAGCCTCAGTTGGGGAATTGCCTCCATTGGACTGGCCTGTGGCCGTGTCTGAGGGGTATCTTCTTGATGAGTGATGTGGGAGGGCCCAGCCCAGTGGGGGTGGTGCCACCCCTGAGCAGGTGGACCTGTGTTGCATAAGAAAGCAGGCTGAGCAGGGACCAGGAGAGCAAGCCAGTAAGCAGCGTTCCTCCATGGCCTGTGCTCTAGCTCCTGCCTCCAGGTTCCTGCCCTGAGTTCCTACCTTGGGCTCCTGGATGAACTGTGACCCGGGATATATAAGCTAAATAAACCGTTTCCTCCCCAAGTTGATATTGGTCAGAGTGTTTTGTCACAGCAATGGAGAAACAGACTAGGACAGACCTTTAATAGAATAATATGCTGTCAGTTTATCTCATCCCAAAGAGTCCCATCATTTCTGGTTGAGTCTGTGAAGCTCCTGTGCTACAAATGTTTATGGGATGGATATTCTGGAGCTGTGCATTGGGAGGCCAAGACTCAGATTGGAAAATAGTTGCACAAAAACTCATGGAGCAGGTGCTATAACAATCTACCAGTATTGCAGATGTGTAGCCTGGCACAGGGCAGTTGTTCCTGAGTGATGAGCTCTATAGTAATTGTGATGGACACAGGAAGTACGTTGTTGACAATTACCCTTGAAGATCTCAGGTGGGTGAACTATTGAAGCCTCAGACAAGCCATCAGGGAACCCAGCACTGCCTGCTTTACTAGATCAGTATTCCTGCGTTCCAGAGGTCTCGGGTGAGCTCTGGTCAGGGCTGTAATGTGTGAGAAGCACAGGAACTTGGTTAAGCACCAGAGTCTGCGCCAACTGATATCCATGTTCAGAGGGCATCTGAGAATTAGGCCTGCTTGTTATCTTTTGTTCTCTTTTCTTTGGCCCTTTTTTCTCTTCCTCTTCCTTCCCTTTCTGTCCCGTTCTTACCAATCCAGCAGTTAATATTATTTAATATCAGCTGGATCCACTCTTTCACATGGAATAGTAACATTCAGCCCTTTAAACAGGCTTCTCAATAGTCTATTCTCAGGCCCAACATTTCTGGTTTCCAATTTCTGAAAACTATGTCTTATTTTTCATTTAGCAAAGGTTCTTATTTTTTATATAGACCTAGCTTTTTTGAGCAGTCGATGCACAAGAGCATATTTCAGCCAAAATAAAAAGTTATCTTCATGGACCTGTAATTTGTTTTTTGAAACAGGGTCTCTCTGTAGTCCCAGCTGGTCTGGAACTCACTATGTAGACCTGGCTGACTTTGAACTCACAGAAATCCAACCCTCTGTCTCTGCCTCCCAAGTGCTGGGACTAAGGGCATGAGCTATCAGACCTGGCTCAAGAACTGATCATTCTTTTTTTTTTTTTTTTAAATATTTTATTAGCATTTCTTTCTCTAAGAAGTAACAAGATACTTTTTATAATTTGGATAATTTCAAAAGGGAGTGAATGTCAACCACATTATGGGAACAGTGACAAATTTCACATTATTGTTGGAGCTTGGTAGTACAGTTTTGTCAATAACAATATTCAAAAATTATAGTAGACATAGAATTTCAAATTTATAATCCAAGATATAATTATGTTTTTAGTTTGGGATTATATCAGTTTAGTTATTACAGTACTTCCTC
>NW_008338999.1:3182314-3190696 GCF_000622305.1 Nannospalax galili
CTCTCTCTGTCTTTCTCCTCTCTCTCTCTCTCTCTCTCTCTCTCTCTCTCTCTCTCTCTCCCATACACACACCTCCCTTGCTCTCTCTTTCTTTTCCCAGACTGTGGTTTCTATTTCTAGAAGTTCAGTTAGGGGATAGGTGAAGACATACTGGGGCTGTAGAAGAATAGTAGAAAAATAATGGAAAAACTCTTGGAGTCTAATGGGAGAGGTCCAACATCAAGACCACATACCATGTGTGGAGTAAGGAGCACAGCCAGCCCTCAGGGGAGGTGAAAGATTCCTTCCAGAGAATTAGCCCTCTCAAGAGCAGAATTCTCAAATAAGAGAGGCCTCCCCTGTCCTCAGCATAGAGGCAAAGCCTCTGCCATGCACAACCTGGGATCTCAGGGGAGGGGGCTATGAGGATGCTGTCCAGCGTCAGGAAGTCCTCTATGCTCTATTCTGCTCTATCATTAGCTTACCACCAGAGGAAAGTGGAACTGTGGCTTATAGTAGGGGTCCAAAGCTTCAGGCTCATGCGAGGCAACCACAGCTCCAGTTGACAAGAAGGGACTAGAGTTTTAGCTCATGGGAACGAATCACAGCTCATGGGAGGGGACCACAGCTCAGGCTCACAGGAGGGGACCATGGCTCGAATTCACCAGATAAATCACAGCTCTGGCTCATGAGGTTGGGGGACTCAGCACCACGCCAACTTCCACGGCTCTAGCATAGAGAGGGGACTACAACTCTAGCTCATGGGAGGGGACCAGGGCTCCAGGCTCACAGGAAGGAGCCACAACTCTAAGAACCTGTAATTTTCTAGATCACCACATTTTTTTTCTCCTCTCAGCCGGCAATCTACATTCTTATGCTCTAACATTCCATTGCACAACTTGGACCTCAGTGATGAGGATGGCAATATCAGCATGGAACAGCTAACACTCATTAAACACTTAAAGCTGTGCAGACACTGCTCTAAGTTAACTTACTCTTCATTGCAGTCGCAAGATGAATCACTGTTTCATGGTTTTCCCATTAAGGAACTGAGGCTTGAGATAGTTAGGAAATTTCCCAAGACCAAACAATTAGTTAAGAGTCTGAACCATGATGAGTTCATTTGGAGCCTGGTTTGAGAGCCCAGGATAGTAGCCATTGTGTTTGCCATTATATAGCATTATTATGTTGCTATATAAAATTGCCTGGGGGTGGTAGTGGTGGTAGAGAGATGGCTCAGAGCTTAAGAACACTTAATGCACTTCCAGAGGATCCAAGTCTAATTTCCAGCACCCACATCAGGCAGCTCACAACTACCTGCAACTCCAGTTCCAGGGACCCAGTACCCTCTTCTAGCCTCTGCACACACTTTCATATATGTGGACATACACAAGACACACACACACACACACACATAAACAAAAATAAAACAAATAAACAAGAATCTTCCCAAAGCACCAAAGAACCTGGATTGGGTATCCATTTTTCATGGCTTGACAAAAAAAGAGAAGATAGGTTGCTCATACCCTCCTAAGCCATGAAGTCTGACTTTCTAACAAGGGATCGTTCTAATTAGAAGCATTTCTTTCCTTTTAATGTTTGATATTAACCTACTACAACATCTACCCTGGTTTACCTGTAGTCAGTCCCCCCTTTCCAGCAATCTGAAAGCTCCATTCTGTATTCTTAAAATGATTGTACCTAGTTTCAGAACACCTTAATTTTGCAGTACTATTTGTCTTAAAATGAAAATATAATTTCAAAGAATATTTAATAAAAATATTTAATATAACATGTAGGATATTTTGGTGACATGTAGCAAAATCTAACTGAGCAGCAAACTTATTGGATCAACTGACTTCCTCCCTTAGTATCCACCAGATGAAGATAGCCCCTCAGTGAGGGGTGAGGGCTCATGTGTCGCTACCCCCCCCCAATGCCAGAATATTGACTGGCTTGATCTAGGGCAGCTCTTGTGAAGGCCACGACAGCTGCTGTGACACAGTGGTCCTGAGTGTCATGTACAGAAGACACTGTTTCATTCCTGTCCTCCCCTACCTCTGGCTCCTACAGACTTTCTGCCCCCTCTTCTGTGATGGTTTCTGAGCCTTGCTGGTGTGATATAGATGTCCTATTTGTAACTGAGTATTCCATTGATACTATCTACACTTTGATCGTTGTGAGTTTCTAGGTTAACTCCTATCCAGGGCACAAAGAAACTTCTCTGATGAGGTAGGTCTAAGAGCGGTACTGATCTATGGGTATAATGATACAAATTTAGAAAGAAGCAGTTGGATACTGTATCCATTTAGAAAATAACAGCAGATTCATCTCTGTAGAGAGACAACATATTTAAGGACTTAATGTGTTAATTCCCCACTTCTAGAACAAATAAAATGTGGCTTGCGAAGGAAGGGGTAGGATCATGTGAAAACATATCAGTATCATATAAATACATGTATGAGATGGGAGAAATTCCCAGAAGAAAGGGCAAGGTGATAAACACACAGCACTTACTGGTCTGCTACAAAAAAGACCACACTAAATTTATTTATTTGAAATTCCTATTACATTATAGAAGTAGATGTTGGACATGAGGCTTGACAACATATTTCTTGCTTTATGTAGTTAAGAGAATACATTGGGGAAAATGATATGCGTTTCCACTTTTGTTAATTTAACAAATTAGGATAATCATATGGAAAAGTCCTATTATAAGTCCTTCAACAGAAGTAGCAGTATTGTGAAGTAAATATTGCTCTTCATTCAGATTTTTCCATGAGCCTACTTAGAGTGACATGAACTCATAATGAGAAGTCAGTGGAAATTGGGAGCACTTGTCTCTCAAGAATGCAGGCTGTGATAGAGACAGTTCTGCGCTAAGAAAGTGTGCCTGCCACATTCATATTTCACTTGTCAAAGGTTTTTTGATACTGTGATGCCTGGCACTTAAATATTTTTTGACATTATTTACTTATTTATTTATTTATTTATTAGTGTTTGGGGGGAGCAGGTGCATGGCAAGGTGCACATGTGGAAGTCAGAGGCAACTTGTAGTCCCTTCTCTCTTTCCACCATAAGGGGGATTGAACTCAGGTACTCAGGCTTGGCAGCAGGTACCTTCAGCCACTGAACCATCTTGCCAGCCCCCACTTGGCAGTTTTTAATGAAAGAAACAAGATGGAATTTATATGCTGTTGTATTTTTTCCCCTGGGGGACACGTGAACAAATACCTATTCATACCAGATCCGGTACTGATGAAAGACCAAAGAATGATTCTACTCAAGTCTAGCTTAGTGAATCAGTGAGTTTATTGGGGTTACTTACGAGAGTATTGTGAGGGGTTTGTTACAGGTGCGTGATGACTGAAAGGCAGGTGCATCACCGAAAAGGCCACCCCAGCCTGGGTGAGGACCCACGAAAGCAGCATCCCCAGCGCTCCCTCTGCCACTGATTGTAGGCAGTTCTGTTGGTGACAGTCACCTTTCCCCAGCAATTACAGCTTCTACAACCTTGAGAAGGTACCTTGTGGATCTTGTTAAGTTTCAGTTTTTTGAGACTTTTGTTTCCATTTTGTTTACTTCCTGAGCCTTAATAGAATGTTTCAGTGCAGAGGAAATAGCATCACAAGAAATGCACACCTGGGCAGCTCCTACAAGACTCAAACCAGCCACAGAGAAATTTTACTGGTTTCCTGTCATTTGCCTAAGTCAAGGATGGTTCTGGAAGAGTGTTACTTTGGAGTTGTAACAGTGAAAAAGGCATTGTCTTGCTAGACATTGAGTTAGAACCAAAACAGGAAAGACACATTTTTTTCTCATCCTCATTAAGCGGGAAGAAGAAATTACCCTGGGATGATATGTTTGAAAACATGTCGGAGTCGGGTTGACGCATTCTTCCTCAACCAGTTTTAGCAAGTTTGAGAAAAACTACTCCATGGATGCTCAGGCAAGCAGCTCCGAATGCGATGACTTGGAAAAATGATAATCAAAAAGTTTTACCTTTAATACTTTTTAAAATGATGCTTTCTATTTAGATTTATATTTGATATTAGAAAATCTCCCTGGTCTATCATGAACTCTGGGAACATCATGATGAAAATTCTAAGGCCAATTGTAGTAATGTGCTTGGCACTTGGAAATAAATGTGCATTTTCACTGAAGGCTCAAAGGGCAATTTAATATTGAATAAATATGATCTCTAGTTTATGAGGCTAGAAGGCTGTCTCCATAGTTTGAAAGGATGAGCTGGTATATGTGGGGACAGGAGGGAGGGGAGAATGAAACACTGTGTGGTAAATGCAAGAAAAATGCAAAATTGAAAAGAAATGAAGTGCGTTTATACACATGGTCTCTATACCTAAATTATAGCTATTGGTTCTGTACAGAGGAGAAAGAAAACTGGAAACTGGAGTTACAGTTTGTGAGACAGAAAACCCAGGCTTCTTGACCATTGAAAATTATGAGTCACTACTCATTAGGTCAGTGGGACCTAATTATACAGTTGATCAAGACTGGGGGCTTTAGAGCCTATGTTTAAAAGCATTCCTTCGTATTGGCTGTGTGTTCTTGGACAATTTGATCTCTTAAATCTCATATAGTCCATCCTCAGAATGTGAACGATAGTAAATATTTCAGAAGACTGTTCTGCAGAACGAGTAAATCCATGTAACACTATTGTCATAGACAATATGCCTGCCATAGACAAATGATTCATGAAGTCTCTTATTATTTATGACTCTGTCTTAAAAATACAGCATCAGTAGCTCTTCCTGTGATGACTTGTCTTCGTTGGCAACTTAACTTGATTTAGAGATATTTAGGACCAGTGAAGTGCACCTCTGGGTGTGTCTGTGGCATTTTCAAAGAAGACTGACATGTGAGATAGTGACTTGTGTGTGTGTAAAGTGAGATGCACCCTGAATGTGGGCAGTATTACCCAATGGGCTAGGAGCCCAGAAAAGAAAATGAAGAATTAAAAGGAAGCCAGGGCATGCATGCTAGTCTCCGAGTGGTGGGTCCTCCACCTCTGCTGCCATCGCCTGTAGACATCAGACTCCACCTTTAGCGTGTCAGTGTGGACTCCATACCGGTTACTCTCCAGGAAGCTTCTAGAACTTCAGCATCCAGTTGAGACTACTGAGACTACCAGCTTCTTGTATTGAGCAGACACTGGATTCTCTGTCTCTGTGGCATATAAACGGCCATGTTGTGTAACCTAGCCTCCTGTCATGTGAACAAATCCCGTGAATCCTCTTCTATTATTTTAGTTCTGCTCCTCTAGAGCCCCAGCTCTGAGCAGTAAAATCTGTCCCAGTATGCAGTGTGCCGCCTGCTAGTCATAATCTTTCCTTAGGTACCACTGCTGCCTAGTTGTAGATAACTCAGAAGAAAACATTGCAGACTACTCAAGATGGACAGCAACAGTCTTAATTTCTATTCTGTTTGCCGATGAACCCTAACCCTGTAAAATTTAAGCATCTTGTCTCTCTTTTTAGTCGTTGTATTAATGATTTTTAAATATTTATTTATTTATATTTTATGTGTACGACTGTTTTGCCTGTAAGTATGAAGTGCCTGTGTCATGTAGTTCCCATGGAGGTCATAAGAGGGCATCAGATCCCCTGAAAATGGAGTTATGGATGGTTGTTAACCACCATGTGGGTGCTGGGATTCAAACCTGGGTCTTCTGTGTTAATTATTTTTGTCTACAAACTTAAGCTTTGTCTTTGTATCATTGGTTCTTAAGATCCTTCTGGAGCCAGGAACCTCTTTCAGTGTCTTTTAATAACCAAAGACTCTCTCTCCCCCACCAATCCCAATATAAGTTTGCACACATATAAGAGTGAGCAAAAGGACTGTGAGGCAGACAGAAGAGAATGGGGGAATCATGAGTATTGTCAAGAACAAAGGATTATTAGACTCTAGGTGAAGAGGTAGGAGGAAGAGGTAAAGAGAGGGGAGGATTGAGGGGAGAAAGGAGGAGCTTAGGGAAGCAGAGTACCAGCTAGTCATCATTCCTGCAAATCTGATGGGACAGAGAGAAATGGAAGGGGACAGCACAGAGGACATACTTTTCATCCTAGCTCAAGGCTCCAACAGAAAAAAGGCAATCTGGGGCCTCCTTTCCAAAATACTAGAGACCGAGAGGCTTAATGAGATGCAATGATCTCTCCACAGCCCAGACGATAGAGGTCCAGGATCAAGGTGTCCACAGAGTTGAATCCATCTTGGGTCTCTCTCACTGTCATCACAGAACCTGACTCTGTGTACTTATACTCTAGATGTATCTGTGTGTTCAACATTTTTCTTCTTGTAAAGATAGCAGTCATGTTGGACTAGAGCTTACCTCATTTTAACTGATCATCTCCTTAAAGACACTATCTCTAAGTACAATCATATGTTGAGGCTATAGGGCTTTAAGTGGAGGTTTAACCTATGTACAGCTCCTCTGCTCGCTAGACTCTTCCATGACGTCTTTACAGAGGCAAGTGGGAGTTTTGTCTTTCTTACTGGAACAATATTTCTGTACGGTAGAATAACGGGTTCAAGGTGAGGTTACCATTGTCTTTTTCAAACATTAGGACTCTGAAAGAGTAAGAGTGACAGTAGCCTGGTTCCTTGACCAAGCTGTGTCCTGACTCCTCACCAGTTCTCTCCACAGGAGACTGAAGTGTCTGGGGACAGAAGACTTCCTGTAAGCGTGAGGATGGATTTCCAAGAAGGCTACCAGCTCTGCTGCAGAGGCTCCGCCACCAGCCAGCCCTCGCTGGCAGGTCCTCACTGTCACGAAATATTTCCAACCCTGTCAGCTTGTCTTTGAGTTTTACCTTTTTTTAATAGTAACTTCCTAGCCAAGCATGAGTACGGGTCTCCATTTTTCAGATGTCAAAAATCAAATGTTGCACAGTGGTGATGTTTTTATTTTATTTAAGGATTATTTCTATGTTGTGCCCCTCTGGCAGCTCTTTTTCAGCATGGATGCTATAACAAACCTATTGAGGCTGTGGCTTTCGTGGAGAACAAAACAAGTCAGAGAATTATTTTGCCAACTAAGTTGGGAGGTGCATTTTTTGTTGTTGCTATTGTTGTCTTCCTCAGCCACTGGGAACCCTATGTATCCCCATCAAAGGTTTACCTTCAGAATGGAATGTGGCTCACATTGTAGGTATTTTGTATGAGGCATTTCACACAAAATAAAGAGGTACTTTCATACCTTTTTTAAAAAAAATTGTTTTTATTGAATTTTTGTGCATTTTACACACAAAACATCTGAAACAATCTTAATCATCTTTATACCCCCATCCCCACTGGCACCCCCTCCCCCCACTGGAGCCCATATACTCTGTCATTCCTGTTAAGGCCCACTATGTGAAGTTAGTGTCCCCCAGATGTCCCCCAGTGCAACTTCATCCACTGAGGTCCAGTTAGCCTATCTAGAGTCCCTTGTTTTAAGAAGATCAGCTCTTCCTCACCTAGTAGCAATCAGTTGCCAATATTTCTTTTGATAAGATTGGGGTCTGCTGTTCATTTTCCCAGTTCTATGTTGGAATTTTGTCTGCCTGAGTTTGATTAGACTTGTGTGTGCTGACACCATCGCCACAGTAAGGTGGTTCCTTACTATTGTAAGGAACAGGAGAGGACAGAAAATGAGAAGGGGAGAGAAGGGGAGGGAGGGGAGGGAGGGGAGGGGAGGAGATTTGCTTTCCATTTTGAGACACACTGTCATAGCCTAATTCCATTTCTTCAAGTCACCCCTTTGGCCCAGAAGATGTCCTGGCTTCACATGACTTGAAGAAATGGAATTAGGATATGATAGTGTGTCTTAACATGGGACACGAATCTTCTCCCCTCCCCTTCCCTCCCCTCCTCTTTCCTCCCTTCCTATCACTTTCTCTCCTCTCCTGTTCCTTACTTTTCTGTCCTTTATTGACTGGTGTCCTTTGGCTATAGCATGACTGAGTCTCTCCCCGCACCCCCACATGTGTGTATGTAATAAATAGACAGATGCTAATATTGGCCTTTCCATGTGATTTAATTCAATGAGTTTTAAACATCATACCACACTGGGAATTCTTTTTTTCAAAAAAATATTTTATTTATTATTTTTGTTTTATGTGTATGAGTGTATTGCCTGAATGTATGTGAGTGCACCCGTGTCGTGCAGTGCCACAGAGGTCAGAAGAGGGCTTTGGATTCCCCTGGAACTGGAGTTACGGACGGTTCGTAGCCTCCATGTGGGTTCTGGGAATCGAACCCGGGTCCTCTGCAAGAGCAGTCAGTGCTCTTAACCCCTGAGCCATCTCTCCAGCCCCACACTGGAAATTATTAAGAACTTTAGCCATTTAAAAAGTATAAGGAAGCTTTCAATTGATCTATAATAAAACTTCATTCATTTATTTT
>NW_008338999.1:3190776-3199336 GCF_000622305.1 Nannospalax galili
CAAGTGTTTTGGTTAAAAAATAAAAGCACATGTGTGGGGGAAAATGCTGTATTTATAGTATATAGTTCCTGGAAGTATTATCTTTTGATTTGTGTAGTTTGAAGGTACCAGGGAGAAAAATAAATGCATTAAGCTCTTTGTATGCCTCTTTTCTCACCCCTATGAATTTAAGAAGTAAGGTAGGCACTTCTGGCTGTTCTGAATCACAGCAGTTAGAACGTATAAGAGAGACTGTTTAACTGAAAGGTATTTTGGTATTGGAGGCCCTTAGCCTTTTCATTAAAGTAAGATTGCAAAAAACAAGTGTATGAATTCCACTCTTCAGCGTGCTGCTCGGGAAGATTGCTACTCTACCGCTTCTCTGTCTACTTTAGCACTCAATGTGGCAGGCCTAGAGCCAGATTCAAGTTTCGGTCAAAGTCTGAAGAGGTCGTCTTTGGTTTACTAAGTGTATGTATTATCCCTAGTCCTGGGGTTGAAGGAAGAAATGATTGATTTCCAGTTTTCTATTCTATTAGGAGCTTAGAAATTGCCAGTCTTGTCTTAGAAAGTAAAAATCTAGAAAGACTGAAAAATGAGCAGTGTTTCCTGGGTTCACGAGGAAAGTGAAAACATAAGGCAAACAGCTTTGTTCAAGACTAGAGAGACAGACCAGATAGTCAGGGAGAAAAGGCTAGAGAGACAGACCAGATAGTCAGGGAGAAAAGGCTAGAGAGACAGACCAGATAGTCGGGGAGAAAAGGCTGACTGAGGCAGAAACACTGGAACAACGGAACAAAGATGAGGGCATAAAACCCTGATCTAAGCCTCGTGTTCAGACGAACCTGAGAATAAGAGGCCCCAGGGGAGTCCAGTCATGAGGTGACACATTTTTGTGAATTTTCCTCCAGAACGTTTGCCAGGTTCTCACAGTAAATGTTAAAGGAAAAGACTATATGTTTCTGGTGGTGGTGATGGGGCTCAAAGGGAGGGTGAAATAGTCAAGAGTGTTCTCTTCTCCTTACAAATTCCTGCCTTGTGGATGATGGTTAACACAGAGACTCACAACTGGTCAAAGTATACACAATAAATGTGGGGTTCTCAGCCGTAAATGGACATCTACATTACACCCCTCGGCCCCAAGGCTCAAAGATCATCACAGAAGATGGGTGGAAAGATTTGTAAGAGTCAGAAGTTGGAGAAGATTGCTGTGGAACCATATCTTATGGAAATGTTAGGGATGCTCTACTCATGAACTCACAGCAGCTGTGGTTGCCTACCCTAAGACCTAACCAAGATCAAACCAGTCTTCATTCCAACATGGCAGGGAACAAGTCCAGAAGTACCCCCTTCTCTAGCTGAGAAGCTATCTGCAGTGGCTACTAGGAAGGGAGGATCAGTTTTCTTTGGGACTGTAACCCTTGGTAGGCTGGCCATGCCTAGTAAAGGCCTCTATACTTATGCATATATGGGCAGCACTGATTGCAACGAGTGAGGCATAAAAAAATGGGAAATGAAATTGGGAGGGGGAAATACTGTATACATGTATGAAATGCTCAAAGAATAAATAAAAGGTACATTTAAAAAATGACCTGCCCCCAGGGTAAGATTCTATCTAAGCAGAATCTAATCTGCCAGGGTATTATGGAGCCCAACTCACCAAAGAAGGAAGGAACACAGTGGACCCCAGTCAGTGCTGCTTCCAAAAGACAGAAGGAAATATTCAACCACATCCCATTTTGGCTGTCATGTATACAAATAAATCAAAGTACCTAAAGGAGAAGAATGCACTGCTAACAGACCAGAGACACAGGTACACAGAAGTCTGGGACTTAAGATGAGAGAATGACACTCCCCATCCAGACACTGCATCACTAAACTCCCATTTAATTTAGTTGGTTCATCATGCCCATCTAGCAAGGATAAATTTTTAAGGAATGCTAAAATGAGAAAACACACAGTATACAGAGCTAGAGAAAGCATGAGAACCAGACCTACCTAAGGCAAAAAGGGTAGGACTGTTAGAGTAGGAGTTTAAATCAACTCTGATTAATGTGCTCGAGATTTAATGGGGGGGGGTGTTGCGTGTCAAAAGAGCTGAGCACCTTAAACAGAGAGGTGGTAGCTAAAGAATCTCTACCCTGTCAAATTCTAGAGATAAAAAACATTGCAACACATATGAAGAATGTCTTTGATGGGCTTAACGGTAGACTTGATAATGCTAATAAATAAAACCTCTGAGTTTTGGAATATGTTAATAGAAACCTCTAAAACTAAGAAGTAGAGACCAAGGACTAAAAAGACGTACTAGCTAAATAACTAACTAAACCAGGAGAGAAAATAAAGGTATATGAGACAACTGGGAAAAGTTTAGCATACATATGAGGAGAATTTCAGAAAAATAAAGAAATGGAAGAAATATTTGAAAGAGTTATGACCGAGGGGCTGGAGAGACGGCTTAGTGGTTCACAGCACTGGCTGCTCTTGAAGAGGACTCAGGTTCAGTTCCCACATAGCAGCTAACAACCATCCATAACTCCAGTTCCATGGGATCCGATGCCCTCTTTCTGGCCTCTGTGAGCATTGCATGCACAGATTCACTACATCCATGCAACTGAGACACTCACACACATAAAATGAATAAATAAATAAACCCTCCCCCAAAAGTTATAACTGACAATTTTCCCCAGATTATTATCTAACACTTACTGATCTTGGAAGCTCAAAGAATGCAGAGCAGGAGAAATATCAAGAAACAAACAACCAACTCACAAAAATTAGGCTTATAGGGACTGTAGAGTTGGCTCAGTGGTTAAGAGCATTGACTGATCTTGCAGAGGACCCGGGTTTGATTCCCAGCACCCACATGGCAGATAACAACTGTAACTCTAGTTCCAGGGAGAATCTGACACCCACTTCTGACCTTGGTGGGCATTGCACAACATGGGTGCACTTACACACATGCAGGCAAGACACACACATAAAATAAAAATAATAAAAAAATTAGGGTTATAATTTTAATACTCCACAATATCAAAGATAGAGACACTGAAGGATCCAGGGGAGATGTGTGTGTGTTGTGTATGTGGTATGTATGTGATGTGTGGTGGTTTGTATGTGGTGTGTCGTGTGTGTATGGTACGCGTGGTATGTGGTGTATATGTGGTGTGTGGTGTGGTGTGTATGTGGTGGTGTGTGTGTGTGTTGGGAGATCTTACCTTTAGAAGAATAAAGCTAAGAATTAACTAATCTTTCTTCAGAAACTATGGCAACATCCAAAAAGAGAACAATGAAATACTAAAAATGGTGAGGAAAATAATAAAAGCCCCAAACAAAATGACAAAATCCTCACCTACTAAGAATGCTGTGCTCTATAAAACTACCCTTCAGAGGGAAGCGGAAAGGGAGAAACATGTGCTAGTGATTCAAGTGACAAGCAATTAATATGCCAATATAGAAGCAACTCAAAGCCCTTATTCCAAATCAAATTATCTAGTTAAAAGAATGGGCAAGTGAACTGAATAGATATATCTCAAAAGAAGAATTCTAATGGCCCCAAATCATGAAATAGATGCTCAGCTTCTCTGGCTCCTGGGGAAGTGCTGCTCAGAACCATGGGGTACTGTCTCATGCAAGTAAGAGTAGCTACTGCAATCACACACTGTTGGTGGGGCTCTAAACTAGGATGTCATTATGAAGAACATTGTGGATATTTCTGAAAAATACAAGAAAAATGTGCAAACTAAAACAATATTGAGATTGTATCTCACCCCGGTTAAAATGGCTATCATCAAGAAAATAAAAACTAACAAATGCTGTTGGGGATACAGGAAACAGTCACCCTATACATTACCAATGGGAATATAAATTTGCTCAGTCACGGTAGAAATCAGTATGGCAGCTCCTCAAAGAACTAAAAACATAACTATTATATTACCCATTTATACCACGCCTGATAAATTCCCAAAGGAATCAAAGTCAGCATGTGGTAGACTTGCCTACACAGCGATGTTGCTTGTGGCACTATTCACAATAACCATATTACAGGATCGGCTGGGGCTTGTCAGAGAATGACTGTGTGTACACAATGGAATATTATCCACCCATAAAGAGGTGTGAAGTCATGTCACTTGGAGGAAAAAGGTTGGGATTGGAAATCATTATGTTAATTGAAATAAGCCAGATATGGTGAAAGAAATGTCCATGTTTTATTTTATATGTAGAATCTAGGGAAAAAAGTAAATTAGAAAGGGGCATCAAGGTAGAAAGCAAGGAGGTTATAGGATAGAGGAAGGGGAGTGAGGTGAGGGGGTTAGATGTGATGAAAGAATATTATATACATGCATGAAAATGTAACAACCAAACTCACTATGTTGTAAAACTAACACATGATGACAAATGCTGAAAATAAAAAATAGATTATCCAATGAACCAGCTATCACACTTTTGAGTATATATCATGAGGAAATGGATTCAACATACTAAAGGCATGCCTGCACGCTCATGTCTATTGAGGCACTATGTACAACTTAGGGGCCTATCAATGGATGAGTGAATAAAGAAAATTTAGTACACATTCACAGTGGAATGTTATTTACCCACAAAGAAGAATGAGTCCTGCCCTTTGCAGCAAAAATGAATAGAAGTGGAAGAAATTATGTTAAGTGAAAGACAAGTACCGGATATTCCTTCTCATCGGAGGAAGCTGAAAACTGTTGACTTGAGGACTGGTGAGGTAGCTCAGAGGATAAAGATGCTTACTGCCAAGACTGATGACTGAGTTTGATCTCCAGGACCCACATGGTGGAAGGAGAGATCCAGCTCTCAGAAGTTGTCCTCTGATGTCTACGTGGTCATTGTAGCAAGCATGCACCCCCTTCTACACACAAAAAGAGTAAATAAAAGTAAATAAAATTTTAAAAGCCCTGTCAGGGCTGAAGAGATGGCTCAGTGGTTAAGAGCACTGACTACTTTTGCAGAGGACCAGGGTTCGATTCCCAGCACCCACATGGCAGCTATGAACCGTCCTTAACTCCAGTTCTAGAGGAATACGAAGTCCTCTTCTGACCTCAGCATTGCAAGACATGGGTGCACTCACATACATGCAGGCAGTACACTCATACACATAAAATAAAAATTATAAATAAAATATTTTAGTGAGGAAGATGGGTAAAGGACTGGAATTTTTAGTGTCTGCTGTATGCGTGTGTTCAAATACCACACTGAAGACCCCTGAGATGTACAATTAATACATATTACCCCAATCATATGGAAATTTGTTATTTATTAAACCCTCATTGCAGGGTATCTATTTAAAATAAAAACTAGATGCTCATATAGAAAGAAAGAGCACTGAAGAGGGAGTAAGTCAAAGAACACTAAAGGTAGCGAGTCTCAGAGTGGATTTTAAAAAGGATCCAGAGGCTAAAGGGATGGCTTGGTGGTTAAGAGCCACTACTGCTCTTGCAGAGGCCCAGAGTTAGGGTCTCATTACTCATGGTGGGTGGTTCAGAATTGTCTGTAAGTCCATCTCCAGAGGATCTGATGCCACTGGCCTCCATGGGCACCTGCACTCATGTAACATACCCACTTACCCACTCCCACACATACTCATGCATATAATTAAAAATAAAAGTAGTTTAAAAGAAAAGAAAACAAGATCAAGAAATATGCCATCTATAAGAAACACGATTTTTCCATTAAAACACATAGATTAAAAGTACATAGATGCACACCTTTAATCCCAGCACTCGGGAGGCAGAGGCAGGTGGATCTCTGTGAGTTCAAGGCCAGCCTGGTCTACATAGGACATAGGTCTCCAGGACAGCTGGGGCTACAGGGAGACCCTGTCTCAAAAAGACCAAAAAAAAAAAAAGTGCATAGATGGAGAAAAATTTTAAAAAATAGCGCCAACATTAATCAAAATAAACCACAAAAAGCCATATTAGTGTCAGGCACAGAAAACTGTGAAGCAAGGAAAGTTATCAGGGATAAAAAAGAGCAAACATTACGTAACGATGGAGTGAAGTCTGCAAGACAATACAACAACCTGATCAGGTGTGTGCCTGAAAACAGAACAGCAAACTCTGTGAGGCAAAAATTGAGACAAATTTGAGGGGAAGTAGATCATCCCACGATCAGAGTGGGCAACATACACTTTCTGTCAAATGGTCATATCTAATAGGCAGAAAATCAGTAGCTCCAAGTTAAACTCAACAGTGTGAAACAAATGCATGTGAGACATCTACGGCCTACTTTGCTGAACAGTAACAAAATACACATCCTTCTCAGACTCGTGAAATACTCACCAAGGTGCACGGCATCCTGGACCAAGAAGCATACTCAACAAACTCCAAATTACTGAAGTCACACAGTGCCTATGCTCAGACCACAATGGAACTAAGCAAAAATATCAACAGCAGAATGGTCACTGTGGAATCCCAGAACAAATGGAGGTTAAATAGCAAACTTCCATGCAGCACATGGTCAAAGAAAACTATCAGGAGAAATAAAGACAATAATTTAAATGAAAAAACAATCCTGCAAATAATGAAAACTGTGGTATTCAATAAGAGTGGTTAGAGGAGAATCTATGGTCTTGAATATAAGTTTATATTAGAAGAAGAAAGATCTAAAATCAACAACCTAAGCTTCCAATTTAGGAAACTAGAAGAAAAGTATAAATCAAATCTAAAGAGAAGAAAAGAAATACAAGATAGAAATAAAAATAAACAAAAAGAAATAATAATAGTAAGAATTATCACAATAATAAATAAAATTGAAAAAATCTAGGAAAGAAAATCAATGAAGCAAAACCTGATTTAATAAAATCATGATGTGCTTAATGATTAAGCTAACTAAGAAGGTCACACAAACTGCTGTATCAGAAATGAAAGAAAAGACATCACTACAGATTAAATGAACATCAAAAGGGTGAGAAAAGAACACTAGCAACAGTCCGTGGTCACAGATTTGCAAAGAAATGGACTATTCTTTAAAAGATGCAATTTCCAAAAATTAGCAAGGAAGAAATGGACAATTTTACTTGACCTAAATCTATCACAGAAATTAGATCAACAATTATTTAGTTTCCAAAGCAGAAAGTGTCAGAACCAAATGGGTTTGCTAGTGAATTTTCTTAAACACAGTTAAGGAAAAAGTTACACTATTTCCTGGCTATTTCTTTCAGAGGACAGTCGCTCCTAACCTCTACTATGAGGCCAGCCTTATTTTAATGCCTAAACCTAACAGACATTACAAACAAATAAGCAAACAAATCTATAGACCATTAACAAATCAAATGCAACAGTATCTAGTTCTATACCACAATCAAGTAGGATTTATTCTAGATATGCAAAGCTGCCTCAAACACTTAAAAATCAGTTAATTAAAAAATCAGTTAATGTCCTTCAAATGAATAGGTAAAAAAAAAAAAGAAAAATCACAGGAACATATCAATAGATATTAAAAAAAGATTTGACACAAACTGTCAGCAAACTATGATTATAGGAAAATTTCTTTAACTTTTAAAAAAGAATACCTATCTTTAAGAAACTAACAGCTGATATAATGAGAAATTTGAATCTTTCCTATCACAATGAGGAATGAGCCAAGGGTTTTAGCTCTAATCACACCTTTTCAACATTGTATTGGAAATTCAAGATAAATTCTAGATATGGAGTTTGCACACATCTACAAGGAAGAGATGGAGCTGTGTTGTTACAGATGACATGATCATATATGTAAAAACTGTGCTGCTCCCAGCCAAACTCTGGAGCTAATAAGGTTGTAGGACACAAAGTTATTGTACAAAAGCCATTCACTTTTCTACTCTAGCAATGAACATACTGATTTGAAAATTTAAAACATAATGGCATTTACATTAGAGCAACAGAAAAAAACAGGAGTGTAGCTTTCATGTACATGTACATGTACAAAATGTGTGTGAGTAACCAGGCATAGTGGAGCATGTCTGTAATCCCAGCACATGGGATGCTGAGGTAGTTGGATTATAAATTTCAGGTCAGTTTGAGGTACATAGTAAGAACCCAATCACAAAAAAACTAAAATGTATATGAATAAAATTATAAGACTTCTAAAAGAATGAAAATTAAATGAATGAAGAGATATTCCATGTTTATGGAAAAGATGACTCAATAGTTTCAAGATGCAAGGTTTTTTTCTCATTTTGGCATTTGATATTATTCCAGAGAAATTACAGCATGTTATTGTGTTGACAAATGGGCTAAAATATAAATAGAAACTACAAAATTTAGATAGATAATAGAGCATCAAATGACAAAATCAGAGGGCTGACACTATTGGTTTCAAGACTTAAAGTTAAGACAGTGCAGTGTAGTGAAGAAATCCACAAGTAGGTAATGGAAATTGGCTTACAAAAACACAGCCAACTGATATTTGAGGCATAAAAGCAATGCAAAGAAGTAAAGATGGCTATGAAACATCTGAAAAGATGTTCAACATCACTAATAGTCAGGGAAATGCGAATTAAAACCACTTTAAGATTTCACCTTACCCCAGTCAGACTGGCTAAGATCAAGAAAACAAATGATACCAAATG
>NW_008338999.1:3201483-3204925 GCF_000622305.1 Nannospalax galili
AAAAAAAGAAGCAAAGATATTGTTTTTAATAAATGTTTCTGGAACTATGTAACATTTACATGTCCCACTGCCCATTTTCATCCTCAACAAAAATTAATTCACTAGACTAAATATAAAACTCAAAGTTAGAAGTTAGGTAGATGGCTCAGTCATTAAAGTGCACAAAGGACCTGAATTTGGTCCCAGAGCCCTCATAAAAACAGGATGTGATGACTTGTGTCTGCAGTCCTGTCACAGGACAGAGACTGGAGGATCCCTTGGGCTTATTTGCCATCCAGTGTAACTGAATTGGTGAGCTCCAGGTTGAGAGAGAGAGAGAGAGAGAGAGAGAGAGAGAGAGAGATCCTGTTTCAAAACAATAAGGTGGAGAGAAATGGAGGAAGACACCCAATGTTGACTTCTGGCCTCAACATGTACATCCACACTTATAAACACACCAACACCTATGTACCTGCACACACACATAAGCACATGCACACACATATAAAACCTCAATACTATAAAAAAAATCCCGAAAGGTTTTTTATGAGTATGTATACATGGTATAGGTACATGTTCCCATATGTGTTTGTATGCCTCTGCATGTACATGTGGAAGCCAGGGGCTGATAATATATGTCTTCCTTAGGTTCTCATGCATACACAGCCAGCACTTTACTGACCAGACTATTTCCCTGGCTATAAATCCTAGAAGTTAACAGAAGAAAATCTAGATGATACTGAGTTTAATTACAGATTATATATAAAAATCAAAGGCAACAGACTTGAATGAAATAATAATCTGGACTTTGTTAAAACTAAAATTTCTTTTGTCTTCCAAGGATGACTCTAGAGTGATGGATTCAGGATTTGCTTTCAGATATTTTGATAGCAAGATAGCGGAAGAGTTGCTGAGGTGTATGTATGACCTGAGGGTGAGGAACCCAATAGAGGGATGCTTTTGGAAGCTCTTGTCAAGAAATTCCAATGGACTCTCATATGAACATTTGAAAATTGCCCTTTTCTGACTTTTTTCTAGTTCCCTGTCTAGAACCTGTAATGCTAATTACTCTTGCCTTTACTTCTCCTTTACATCTTCTATTCATGATTCGAAGGCTTTCTTTTCCTTCTTGAGATAAAAGTTACGCAATTTTGTAGTCTTTTAGATAGACCCACTGAAGGGGTGCTCCAATTGCCTCACCCTGTGTCCCTGTTCAGCATGTAGAAAGCCAGAGTGGTCTGTGTCCCAATTCTCTATTGGCAATTTTGGTAACCCCTTCAGAGGATGGTGTGATAAGAATAGGAGGTAGGAATTGGCCAGGCAGTTAGGGTAAAAAGACCCCAAAGAAAAGTAGCCAGTTTCTTGGCTAAAAGTCAAAATGTCCTTGCGCCTCTTAGCAACATACTCTGTTCCAAAGGCCAAAAATGTCAAAAGTATTTGGGAGCACTTATCTAACCCCTAAAATGTAGCCAAAAGCCCCATAAAAATAAATAAATTAAAAAAGGAAAGAAAAGAAAAAGAAAAACTTGATGGGGTGATATGGGAGGTGTTGGAAGGGAAGGAGTGGGCATGGATTTGATCAAAACACCTTATATGCATGTATGAAATTCTGAATAAATTTTTGTAAAAGTTAAAAAAAACCCTAAAACTTCTGCTTTGTGAAAGACAAGAAGAAATATATTAGAAGAAAATATTTGCACAGAAAACATCAGAGAACATATACAATGTATGAATAGACACCTAAGCATGAGGATGAACATGAATAGACACCTAATCGGGATGATGAACAGATGTCTGATAAGCATACGGAAAGATGCTTCACATCCTGGGTCATCAGGTAATAGAAATGTAACCAATAGCAAGACATCATACATATTTAGTAGAATGACTCAAATCCAGAACTACGGCAGCACCAAATGATGCAAAATGCAGAGAAATTTGAACTCTCATTCTTGGCAAATAAGAATGTAAATGATGAAGCCATTCAGAAGACAGTTTGGTATTTTTTGACCATATTAATCACAATTCATCCAGCAATAGTGATGTAGAGCCTGATGGAATATTAAGGAAAGATATGGATTTTAACCCTTGTTTTCTCTCTCTGCCTCTGTCAGCAAACTTCAGCTGACAAGTTTGTGGTTAGAACGGTAATTCAGTTATCTAGAACCACTTGCCTTGTGTCCTGATGAAACTTCCTCAATTCTGTCTGTTTCAGATGGAGACTTCTGCAATGACTTTTAAAGGATTTTTTAAACATTTGTTTTCTTTTGAAGTTTATAATAATTTGCCTAATTTTGAGACTTTACTGAAAAATATCTTCTAGTCTCACTGTAACCCAATGTCTAGGGTATCAAAACTATGTGCTACTTCCCTTTGGGGTCCAGATTTTGAGGCTTGAGCCCGCTGGACCAGGCTTCAGTCTAAATAAAATACCTGCTTCCTGTATATTCCCAGTGTCCTGCCAGATCTTTCCCACAACAGTAGCATTCCCAAAGACTGAAAATGAATGCCTCCCAAACCTATACACAGATGATTAATTGCAGAAATTTGGAAGCTCAAGATGTCCCTCAGTAGGTGTGTGAATAAACAAGGTGTGGTATGTCCATTCAATGGAATATGATTCAGTGCTAAAAAGAAGTGAACGAGCTATGAAATGACACAGAGAAACCTTAAGTGTGTATTATTGAGTGAAAAAAGTCAAATTCAAAAGATTTCCAATTATATAATTCCAACTGTGTTCCAGAAATTAAAAAAAGTCTATGGAGAGAGCACCCTGGTTGCCAGGGTGAAGGGAAGGATGTTTGGAATGACTAGACTGAGTGCAAAAAAGTCTTCAGGGCATCAAAAATGCAGTCTTCACGTGACACCATAATAAGGGAAACTTGCCATTATACGTTTGTCCAGAATCAGCATGTACAACAGGAGAAGGATCCCAAATGCTCAATTTGGGTAATTATGTGTCAATTATAGGTCCATTCAATTGTAGCAAAGGTAGCAATTTGGTGTCAGGTGTTGATTAGTGGGAGGCTGTGCACATGTGTGGTGAGGGAATAAGCAGAAAATCTCTGCACCTCACTCTCAGATTCTCTGTGAACCTAAATCTGTTGTAAAACAAAGACAGAAAGAAAGCAAAAAATCCAAATCTTTAAAGCAACAACAAATCACAAGGGCTGGGTGTGGTGGTATGTTACAGTACTCTAGAGGCTGAGGCAAGATGGTTGCCAGTCTGAGGATATCCTGGACAACATAGTAGGACCCTGCCTCAAGCAGAGCAGAGCTGAGCAGCACACACACACACACATTTCTTTGTGTTTTGTCAGCATTTGATACTGCTGTGTGAGATTTTAGCCATTCTATTAAGTATATATGGTATCTTGTTGTTGGTTAAATTTACATTTCCCTGAGAAAGGATAGAGAAAGAAGGGGGGAGAGAGAGAGAGAGAGACAGAGAGAGAGAGAGAGA
>NW_008338999.1:3204940-3229751 GCF_000622305.1 Nannospalax galili
ACATGTTAATCAAATTCCTAAAAGACACGAGAGAGAGAGAGACAGAGAGACAGAGAGAGACAGAGACAGAGGCAGAGACAGAGAGACAGAGACAGACAGAGAGACAGAGACAGAGAGACAGAGACAGAGACAGCAAGACAGAAAAATGAAAATAAAACAATGTGGGGCATAACAGTATGTATCTGCAATCTCAGCATTCAGGAGGCTGAAGCAGGATGGTTGCTATCAATTTGAGTCTAGCCTGATCTACTTAGTGAATCACAGACCAATCAGAGCTGCATCACAAAACTCTTGTCTTAAAAAATTAAATAATTTCTACTCCTAGCTGAAGAATTACTGGTAGTTGATAGCAGCTGGGGGAAGGATAGTAATTATTTTGGGGTCACATTCACTGGTAGGTTGCCCATGTTCCAGCTGATGACCTCACATCCATGCACTTTTGAGCAACACTAATTGGATGCAGAATTAAAAAAGGATATCAAGTTGAGAGGACTATATACTGGTGTGGGGGGCACTGGAAGAAGTTGGAGGGAAGAAATAAAGGGCAGATATCATTATAGTACATTGTAGACATGGATGACACTCTTGGAGATTAAGTTAGCAAAGTTATCTTTAAAACCTATAAAAATCCATAATTTTAAAAAATCAACAAGTTCATAAATGAACAAAACCCTAATCATTTGGATTTATATTTTATATATACCTTAGATTCTCTGAGAAAACCGTAGATACATTGAAGAGTGCTTCTTCTCCTCCTGTTAGTTGCCCTGCCCTCTGAGCATTGCTTCCAGACACGGGTTCAGTCACATACCTTTGACTTTGTTTATCTCCTGTGTAACAATTTTCCCACAGACATAAAAGAGAAGTGGTTAGTGTGTCCTTCTGCCAGACTGAACTTTTTCTACTTAGATTTTTGTTTGTCCTGTGGAGTCCTTCTATATTATTTGATAAAAGAAAGCCTTCTGTACTGCCCTTACCTTCTGTCAGACTGGACTTCTAATTGCTTGTCTTAACTTTGCTGGAGAAAACTCCATTTTCTCTTCTCTACAGTTCTCTTTTCTTTTGCTTGGTATCTCTTTTGTTTCACTTGTTTTAGAATATGATGCATTTTAGCTCATGGAGATGAATTCCAAACATAATTCTCCCTAGATTCCTCTGTTTGTAACTGCTGTGCTTCATGAAATGTTCTCTATAGGTTCCTGTGTTTGAGCACTTGATCTTCAGCTGCTTGTGGAGCCTTTGGGAAGGCCTTGAGGCTGTCTAGCCTGGCCTCACTTTCTGTTTACTCTCTGCTTCCCGAGTGTGGAAACAGTGTGATCAGTCAGCCTCGTGCTCCTGCCACCATGTCTTCCCTACCTGATGCCATGTCTTCCCCACAATGATGGACTGTGTGCCCTAAAACTGTGAGCCAAAATAAACTATTTTTCCCCTAAGTTTCTTTGATTAGAGTATTTCATCACCACAATTAGAAAGTAACAAAGACAGCAACCTACTTAAAACTAAAAGTAATTAGTCATTGCAACCCAAATAACAGCTGGTTCATGTCAGTTTTGGGGTTAATAATTGCTGTAGGTTAGTGAGTTTGTGTGGAACTTTAATTTTGCAAACTACTTCATGGGATTTGATAATTTACAGCAAAACCTTATCGTATGAGGTTCAAATATATGGCTAGGGACATGCCTCAGTGTTACACTCTCAGTGTAAGAGTGTTTGGTGCAAACATGAGAATCTGAGCTTGAATCTCTAGCACTCATATAAAAAAAAAACTGTGTTTGGTGGTGGGTATGTGCCTGTAATCACAGCTCTGGTGCATCATGGGGGACCAGAGACAGGCAGATCCCTGAAGCTCTTTGGCCAGTCAGCCTAGCCCAATCAGTGAGCTTCAAGTTCAGTGAGAGATCTAGTCTCAAAAAAATAAAGGGGGAGAGTTATTGAAGAAAGACACCAAGTGTCTGCCTTGGGCCTCTATAAACAGGTACACATACATCCATGTAAACCTGCCCACACATGCGTACATAACCACACAAACAAGTACATATACCACACACATGCACACAGCACTCCATTCCCACACCAAAGAAAAATAGTATCCTGGCAGAAACAATGTTAAGGGAGAAAGGATTTATTTTGGCTCACAGTTCAAAATATGTGAGGAAGTTAAGACAGTGGGAGCTTGAAGCAGCTGTCTCCATTGCATTCACAATCAGGTAGCAGAGTGCTATGAAGCTGGCTCCATCCTCAGTTGGGAACAGAGAGCAATGAAAGAGTGGAGGCTGCTGTTCAGCTCCCCTTCTCTGTTTATGTAGTCCCAGATCCCCTGGTCACAGAGTGGTCCCTCCCATTCACAATTAGAATGGGTCTCTCCACATCAATTAACATACTCCAGATAATCTCCCATAGGCATGCCTGGAGGTCCATCTGCTTGATGATTCTACATTCTATCTAGACACTATATTAGCACAATAGAGACTGGACTTTGATTGTGACTACTTGGGTTTAAACTTTAGCTTTCTCATTCACTGATGTTAAACCAAAGCAAATTACTTATTGTTTCTATCTTAGTGTTTTTACCTTTTAATCTGTAAAATGGGTATAATAATATTACTAGTTTAATACAGAGTCTTGTACATAAACAGCATAACTACTTTGGTAATTCTCAGTTGTCAGGAATAATATCCTCAGTTCTTACCTGCTATGAATTGGGCACAGTTGCATTTAATTACTTGGTCTCCTTGCTTCATAGATTCTTGTCACTGGGTTTTCATTATTCAGAGAAAATCAATGCACCTGTACTGTGTAGAACAGGAACAAAACATGCTCTTATATATGTAAAATAAGGCTAAAATAGAGCTTGATGGTTTAAATAAATGAGCATGTTGCTTATAAAAACCAGAATGGATAGGAATCAGCCCATTAGCCAGTTACTAAGTGGTGTTTGCAATATCCACAAGAATAGTAAATGAATTAATTATGGTATGTGCTATTACAGCAAATGGCAAATGAATTCATAACTATGATCACTATAAAAACATTCCTAATGGAGAAGTTATGTACTGTCAAGTTGGCTTCTAGACTGGGCTTACCCTAAAACAGAGGAAATAGATAACATGATCACCATGTTTTTCAGTTGGGGTTATCTGAGTAGTTTTTCTAGAGTTGAAAGTATAGTTTATGACTTGGTTGTGCTTGTAGTTTCAGATGACTCAAGTTTTGGGTTTTCTCCATTTTTAATGACTAATCTAGCTGGGTCTTTGATTCAAAGAGAAGACATAATTATATGTAATTGGTCACCAAGAAAGTTTTAGTTTATGGTTAAATGGATTAACAAGGAAGTCTTGAAGGTTTTTCATGTTCTCTTGTTCAAAGACTGTCTGAGGGGTTGGCTACTGCAGTCTGTCATCCTCAGGTTATTATTCTACATAATATTAGGTAAATATTCTTACCTGCCCAGTTTTGCTTAATATAAGAATAAAATAAAATTTAGAATTAACACCATGAATGGTGTAGCCTTGAAGTAATACTTGGATTTTATGGACCATCATAAATAGATTATGAAATCATGGCAGCAACAAAATCACAGATGGTGTCTTCCTGTAAATCTGCAAACTACAAGTGATGAGCCCAAAGACCAGTCTGAGGGCACTTGTGGACCATTCTGGTCCAGAAACCACCTACAGTAACTTCTCATCTAAATTCAGAACTAATTTCTTAGGGGAAAAAGTAACACAGCTTTGTGGTTTCATAATAAAATTTAAATACTTCTAGGGCTTAATTTTCAAGAACTCCTGGTTTTATATGTAATCCCAATTTATAGATTATGTTTGAGAGTAAAATTCAACAAGTGTAAAAAGCATAAGAAATAGTAATTTTTAAGAATTCAAGAAGTTTAAGAATTCAATTGGGTAACAAGAACTCACAGGCTGATAGTATCCAAGGCAACTTCTTAGTGTTCTAGAAATTTCCATTGTAGTAGTTCATGTACCTATTTAACCATGAAGTAAATTAGAATGATAAGACATAGAACCAGTAGATACGAATGGAATAAGAGTAGCAATGTAACAGCAAATACAGAGGTGGCATTTTCTATGTGCTAGAAACTAGTCCACGCCTTGTACATGCATCATCTCATCTGGTCCTGACAATAAGCCTGTGCTGAAGGCATCAGGATCATCTCCAGCAGGCATAGGAGGAAACTGAGCCATAGGTGGATGATAACTCAGAAAAAGCTCATGACCAAACCTTGTCATGCTTTCCTCTGAGAAGCAGCAGCTACATGAAGAGAATTAAAAGGATATAGAATTGGGTAGGGCCTCAAGAATCATGGTATTGGGCTGGGGATACAGCTCAGTTTTTAGGGTGCTTGCCTAGCCTGTGCAAAGTCCTGGGTTTGAATCCCAGCACCTCATAAGCCTGGCATGGTGGCATACACCTGTGATCCCAAACACTAGAGAAATGGGGGCAAGAGTGTCAGAAGTTCAAGGTTATCTTTGGCTACAAAGTGAGTTAAAGGCCAGACTGGGATTTGAGAGAGTGTTTCAAAAGCAAAACACCAACAAAAATCAACCAACCAGCAAACATTAGGATGTCGTCAAGATCAGGGTGCTCATAAAGATATAGACTAGGATTTTCCAAAGAGGAAAATGGTCCAAACAGAACAGACATAAAATGAGATGATTAGAGAAAAAATATAAAGAATCTGATGATAAAATCATCAGTGGTATTTTTAGGTAAATGGTATGAGGATGTAGTAGTCCATAGAAGTGCTATTCAGGTTGTGGCTATAAAAAGAATAAGGCATAAAACCAGTAAATGCTCTTCTGAGGAATTTGGACTTGAAGACCAGACAATGAGATTAGTTTTGGGGTTTTAAACAAGTAGAAAGGGAGTTTTACAAAAGAATCATGGAGTAGATATGAAAGTGATTGCCAGAGGGAAAGAATCAATAGTGGTAGAAAGACTAAATCCACTGGAACACCTAAGGATATTGGCCCCCAAATGCAACTTTTCAGTGAGTTTCGTTGATTTGATATCAACATTGTTTGAAGACCTGTATTGCTTTGGGATGTCATGGCCCCAACCTAAGTTTTTAGTTAACCAATGACTCTGCTTCACTTGTAATTATAATACATAGAGGGAAGGAAAGGAGCTGGCAAGTAAGACAAAGAACTGAACCCAGGGAATGTCTTCAGGAAGGCCAGAGAAGTTTCTCATTGTTTCAGTGTTTGGACAGTTCAGTGCTGGGATGGTATAATGCTGCACTATAGTGATGCCTGAATAAAGACAGCCTGATTGTCAGCATCCATTTCAATCGAGTGAGACCTGAGCTGTTCTGAGACTCTGTTCCTTCAAAGTTCTTCTCTAACTGTGCTCTTGAGAGGCCTTGATCTCTTTTTATTGAAACATTGCAACCAGCATGAATCGAAGATGTTAAAGAGGAACTGTAGTTTTATCAGAGGATTATGTGCCTTCTCACCCCCAATGACCCAGAACAGAACACACAACCACAAATAGATGTTATCAGTTTAAGCCCATCTGTTGTTCACAACACAAATGGGATAATCATTTGCTTCCAACAAATATTTGCTCCAAGATCTTCATAATACATACATACATACATACATACATACATACATACATACTGGCAGACATACCTACAGGCAGACATACATACACATGCACATGCATATGCACACGTACACACACACACACACACACACACACACTGTTCTGAGTCAAGGGGAAAAAAAGATAATGAGGGATCAAAACTGTAGGTTTAGGATACAAGAGGTAGTCACATAGTCCCCACAAAAATAAGCTGGGGAGATGAGTCAAATGTTAAGAGCACTTTCTGATCTTCAAAGAACAGGGGTTCAGTTACTAGCACTCACGTGGTAGCTAACAACTGTATGTAACTCCAGTTTCAGGGGATCCATCAGCCCATTCTGGCTTCCACAGGCATTGCATACATTATGTACATACAGGCAAAACACTTTTATTTTTAAAATTAAATAAATAAATAAATTAATTAATTAAAAAGAGGAGTACAAGGTCCAGCAAGCTTATTTATTTTTAAGCAAGCAGAGATATTGTCCCACAAGTTATTTCTACACAATTTCATTTCACAGTTTCCTGTAGAAGATGGCAGTAATCTTTTAGATACTGAGACTTTTACTAAGGAAAGTTTTAAATTATACACATCGATATATGCAAAATAATGCATTTGTCCCACATCCACACTCTTCTACACATCTCTAGACAATATGACTATAACATACAAGAGCTGTACCTTCACAATTCACTATATTACCTACATTCATAATATATATTTTGGTTAAACTATCTCTGATTCCATCAATCTATCATCCATTTATCTATCTACCTGTCATCTATCTATCTATCTATCTATCTATCTATCTATCTATCTATCTATCTATCTATCTATCTATCTATCTATCTATCTATCTATCTATCTATCTATCTATCTATCTATCTATCTATCTATCTTCTATTTATCTATCATCTTCTATCTTCTATCATCTATCAGTTTATCTATCACATATCTTCATCATCATCATCATCATCATCATCATCATCATCATCTATTATCAATCTAGAGATTAAGCCCAGGGCCCTGTACATGTTAGACAAATGAATGTTTTACCTCTGAGCTATACCTCTAGTCTGTCCTTGAGTATTAACATTATGAAAATAACTTTATAAAATTGTAAAATAACATTTATAAAATAACTCAGAGCCTCTTACTTACTTTTCACAAACAAGAGTCCTTTATACACGTCCTACGAGCACTTAAAAGAGTTAAGTGTGATTAAGTGATTTTTTAACTCATGTCATGTCATTGAATACTCACATGGACCCTGGAGGGCAGGTATGGGTATCCTGTTTAACCACTGAAGAACTGTAGTAATTGATTTGCCAAGGTCACTCTGGAGAGAGAAGAAAAGCACCTTGTTGATAGGATTCTAGGTCTCTCACTAGTATATACCTTTGATTTGCCATTACAATTCAAAACATTTCACTATGCTGATAATTTAAATAATGATAAGTTTAAAAAGTATACTGGCTACTAAAAACTATTCAAAAGGTTATAGCGTACATCTAAACTCAAATAGCTCTCATTACTTTGAAAGTGGGGTCTTTTTATGAAGCTTTTCTGAAAAAAACTCTCCAGTAAGACGACTGAGTAGCAAGTCCACTGACAACACCTTGGTATAATATTCAGTAAGAACAGATTCTAAAAGAAAAGGAATAGTGTTCTGTGAAGGGTGATGCTGTTAAATAGTCTTTATATGTATCATGTTCTTGACACAATAGCTGAAGAAAAATAGTGTGAACTTACCGATGTTGTCTACTATTCTTCAGACAGTTGATGATCGATTCCTCATTCTTTGTTTCTTCTGCTTCTACCATAAGGGTCAGTAAACAGCACAACTGGACTCACGCACTCAGAGTCATTCATCAGAGTGATTAGTAGGTGCTGGGCACTGGAGTTAGCATTTTGGACATGAAGAAAAAGAAGTACATGATCCATTGCCTTGAGACACTTCATGTTTGGCGTGTGCATCTAAACTGTTTATGTGGATGTCTTTAAGTCCTTAATAGTCACCAAAATTTAAAGTGCATCCTGAAAGATGTCCTGTTTATGATAACGTGCTGCTATGTGCTAAAGTAAGTAGCTCCAGATGATTCGAATTATGAACTTTTTCAGGAGAACTTGTTTTATGCAATACTTCTCTTCCATCAGTTATTACATTGCCTGGAGAGAGTCTCTCTATGAAGTCCAAAATGGCCTCCAACTCAAATGTTGCATAGCCAGGCTGGCTTTGACATGTGATCTTCCTTCTTAATCTCCCAAGTTGGTCCCAACTATTAAGTAATTTCCTGACTAGCTTCTGAGAACCTGTATTCTTTAAGGTATATATTTAGCATTTTCCCATGTTGATAATTATTATTAATGCCTAGGTGGATTAATTTAATCTTTCAGTAAACACTAATGAATATTCTATTTGCAATACAGTTTGTATATAGTTTGCTATCAAGTTCAACCTTCATCTAAACAAAGTCTTCCCCCTTGAAGTTGACTAAAGATGATTTGGCATCTTTATGTTAAAATCACCTCTCTCTCTCTCTCTCTCTCTCTCTCTCTCTCTCTCTCTCTCCCTGTGTGTGTGTGTGTGTGTGTGTGTGTGTAGGCCAGAGATCAAACTCAGGTGATATTCATTAGGAGCCATCCACTTTGTATTTTTTGAGACAGGATCTCACACTGGGATCTGAGGCTCACAAATTAGGCTAGGCTGGTTGGCCACAGAAGCCTAGGGATCCAGCTGTTTCTGCCTTCCCAATGCTGAGATTATAGGCTCACACCACCACATCCAACCTTTTACTTGGTGTTGGGGTTTGAACTCAGGTAACTCATGCTTGCACAGCAAACACTTCACTATATGCCGAGCCCATAAGATAATTTCTTAAGGACCTGATACCAGGAAGTATCTATATGATGTATATGATTTCACCACCACTAGGTAATCTAGTTTTGAAATCCAAATTGTTGCTTAATTTGTCTTATCCATTTGCAGGAAGGAGCCAAAATTGAAGACTTCAAAACTTGCTTGGTCATAGAAGATGATTCCTGCCAGCAACTGTCCTGCCTCTCTAGTAAGCTGTGGCTTAAAAACAAACAGTACATATCTAAGCTGATGAAGTGGCTGATGTTTCAAAATCAAAATAAAGCCCACAAGCTGGGAAATCCCTTTACTTAAAAACAACACAGAAGAAAATCAGACCATTTTAAGGGAAAATCTTTTGTTTAGCAGCTGTGCTGTCTTGTGGAAACTGAAGATGAGAACTTAGATGGCTTAATAGTGCCAGTTGTTTTGAGGTGGCAGAATTATGAAGTGGTCAGAAAAATCATATCTTTGCTCCATTTAAATCAGGGTCTAAAGAAATAGAGTGGGATTCTTGATAATTAAATAGCTTTAGGAATACTGGGGTTTACTTTAAAAACTCAAAAATACAAATTAGGTAACAAGATTTTAAACTTTTTTAAGAAAGCAAGTTTTTGTATCAGTAGTAAAGGCCCACTAATTTCTGAATTATGCATTCCCAAAGTTGAAGGACTTATGGAGCAACAAAATTGGCATAGTGTGTTTAATGTGACTTCATAATTAATTCAAATTTGAATTGATTTTTCTACAATGATTTATGGCAAAACACATACCCTTTAATGTGTGTGTGAATGTGTGTACCCGTGTATGTGAATGTGCATGTACAAACATTGTTCTTTAAGGTGCATGCACATGTGAATGTGTCTGCCCATGTGTATGAGTATGCGTGTGTACGTGCTGATCTTTGTGTGTTGTCCTTTGTGTAATATTTAGTCCCGTCGATCTCTCCTTACTTTTTTATTCTCTCTACCTTTGGATTCTGTAATAGACAGTCAACTCTTTTACTTTTCCTCGTATTTTTTCACATCTTAGTCTCATTTCTGGGAGTTCTTATCTCATTAGAGAGTTTGTTTCTTTATACTGACTCCTCTGGTTTCTGCCCCAGGTTGCTTTTGTGTCACTCATTGAGCTCTGTGGTGACACCCAGTTGTCCTGCTCACACACTTGGCTGCCTTTCCTGGACTCCTGTGCTTGGCTGTCATGTAGATGTATTAAAACCTCCAAAAGTATTTCTACTCTGTCTTGTTCAATTGCCTGTGTTTCCTATTATTATTTTTGAGTTATACTGTCTCAAATATCACCAGTACAACTTGGGGATGAGAAAATATTTGGTTCTTTATTTCCTGGAGTCAAAGACAACAGTAGTTGAAACTTTGGTTTGAGATGAGGATTTTAATGTGGAGCTTTGATTAGGGTTGTGTAAATGTGACCATACAATAGCCCAGGATTGATGGAAACAGCAAGGATCTTTGAAGGAAGAGATTCTAAGAATCTTAAGCTACAAACTATAACCGTTAGTGCTTTCCACTGAAGAATTATGGGTGTTTCCAGAAATTTCTGTCTTGGACAATGAAGCAACTTGCCTGAACTTAAGTGTCCTGCAGTGGTAGTTTCATTAATAAAGATAATGCTGAAGTTGACAATTAGTTATGTGTGGGAAGAATAGATCGACTTGAATGCAGACATAGATGGTTTTGTTTTTCATTATCTACATATTTGCAATAGATACCTGACTGACTGATGTACTTATTTAGTGTTTTAGCTTTAACATTAGCTCGCTCCTGTAATTTCTCAAAAGAAGACATTCACAAGGGATCGTCACCAATACAACCCCCATTTAAGTCTTATGTAATTTGATAATATTTTGCTTGAACATCTAACAGTGGATTTTACCCATCTGCCACTCCTCTACACAGAAATCTTTGTACCTCAGTTTATATCAGGAACTCAACTCTATAGTACTGTCAACTGGGAGGTACCACATTAGCTGCTGTCCTCATTGCTACAGAATATCTGACAGAAGCAACAAGGGAGAAAGGCTGTATCTTGGCTCACAGTTTAGAGACTTCAGTCCATCATGGCAGGAAAGGCAATGCAGGGTTCACGGTAGTGGGAATATGAAGCTAGGGTCCTCACATCTTAATGGACATGGAAACGGAGAGCTCAGGGCTATAACCTTCAAGGCCTGTCCCTAGCAGCAGACTACTTCTCCTACCTAGGTCATTTGCCTCAAAGTTTCCATAACCTTCCCAAACAGCATCCCCAACCATGGACTAGTTCAAAAACACGAGCTTGCAGGAGACATTTCTTATTCAAATAAGAGACACCAATATCATATGTATGTATGTCCCTTAATTAGTGTGATGATGTTTGAAGCAGTTTTTAAAGCAAAGTCTGAAGAACAAATAATATGGCCTCAAATACATATTATAGGAGTCTAGTGTGATGATTTTATGGCTATTAACATGAGGTAATATTTTACATTAATAATGTGTAGTCACCTGTTTCATTAACAACAGTTGATACAGGCGTTTACGAGGCCCGAACACCTTATCCTTTTAGGTAATCACAATGTGGATGACTGAAGAAGGCCTGGAGGCATTGTGATACTTGTAGAAAAGTGTAGGCTTGAGGCAGATGGATCTTGGCTCATCAAGAGCTATGCAACATTGAAACAATGCATTAGCTTTCTAGGACTCATTTTTCCTCTGTAATATGGCAAGATCATTATGCCTGAGTATATTTTTCTCTGTACAGTCACTATAATAACGTACCATGACCTGACTGGTTAAATATCATTGTGCTTTATTGTTTCACAGCTCTGGAGGCTAGACGCCCCAAATAAAGTTGCTGGAAGAGCTGTGTTCCTTCTGAGGTCTGTATGCTTGCTCTTCCTAGCTTTGGGGGGATGAGCTAACAATTTTTGGCTTTTGATTAAGTCTAATCTCTGCCTTTGTTGTTTCAAAGCATTCTTCCCACATGTGCGTGTCCTCACATGGCCTCATTCTTATGTAGGCCCCAGTCACCTGGCCAGAGCAATTTGCTCCATACACCCTCATAACTTGACTAGAAACTTCTATGGTGATCCTAGTTCGGAATAAGTCCATGCTCTAAAGTCCTAGAAGGTGTGTGTGTGTGTGTGTGTGTGTGTGTGTGTGTGTGTGTGTATGTGTGTATATATGTGTGTGTTTGTGTATGTTTGTGTGTATGTGTGTGTGCGTGTGTTTTTGTGTGTTCTACACTATGAAAGACTTTTGTGCAAGGAGCCAACCCATCTGAGGTAAAAAAGATGGCACTCAGCTATCAGTGGGTCTAGCCAGCCCCAGCTCTGATACAGGAAGTGTCTTGAGTTATAGATGTCCACAGTTCATTTTAATCGTAACACTTTACTTTTGGCTATGCTTGCCTCCTGCCAGATTTCTAATTCCCTTAACATTTAAGATTGCCAAATCAGGCCATCTGTAAACATGAAAAGTTGCAAAACTGGGGTCTTTCACCAAAGTGATAGTTTTAATATTCTGAACAGAAAAAAATGACTGATCCCCACAATCCTGAAAGAAATATAGTTTGTAGTGGGTGTACCCTGTCTCCTCTCTACCCCCTGTACTTTTAGGGTTTTTGGACATAGGTGTGTCTTGGTTTGGTGACCATTCTTTGCTTTCTTTCTGTCAAGCAAGAGCCTTGGCAACCATTGTGGAGAAGCCCAGCACAGCCCTGCATGAGCCAGAAAGGCTAAAACTGAGCTGACAGGACGGCCCCGGCTCTCTGCTGTTGGTGAGTTATTCTGTTTATTCTACATATGTTTCCTTTTAATTAAAATGTCATTTTTAATTAAAAATGAAATGTCAAGAAGGAAAAAAAATTGGCAACGTCTGGACTATTGCAGTGAATGCAAACAGAAAAAAACGTCAGTGGAGAGAAGCAACTTTGAAAGGGTGAGAACAGCATCTTTCCCCATTTTGGTAAAAAATTAGGAAAGAAAAAAATAAAAGAGTTGGAGAGTGTTGAATGTTCTTTGCTGTTCCTCTCTCTCTCTCTCTCTCTCTCTCTCTCTCTCTCTCTCTCTCCTGCTTCATAGCTTGTTTCCATAACCAAAAAGTATGTATTTGATGTGTGGGCACATGTTTTAAGTTAATGCATGATGCTGATGGCTGCCACATTTTTCATGAGTGACAGAGCCACTAATGAGATGTAGCGTTGACTGCAGAGGGCACCCATAAATTGTGTAAAACAGCCCTGCTGGCCATTTATTTAATTTATTTTATAGAAGTGTAATGCCTTATAGTTTAAATGGAGCTTTTATTTTGTTATAAAGACCCATGTCTAGAGCTTTTCAAGAATTATGCATAGCTTCCTGTTCCAGCACTGCTGTGGGAGAGAATGTTCCATGGGGTAATGATGTCTCAAAAGAGCTGCGTCTGTAGGCAAAAACGACTGCACCAGAATGTATATCACCTGTTGTAGATGGGGTGAGGAAGAAGGTGGAGCTTGTGGGAATCAGCTGAGGAAGAATGACGCAAGATAGTTTTGATGCTACATTGAGGGATGGGGGAGACCAAGGGAAGTGAGATTCCACAAGTTCCTGGATGTGGTTCTCTCTCTCTCTCTCTCTCTCTCTCTCTCTCTCTCTCTCTCTCCCACCTTGATCTCCCTCTCTTTCTCTTTTCCTCCCTCTCTCGCCCTCTCTCCCCCTCCCTACTCTTCGGATCAGGCTGAAAAACTTCCTTTTCTGCTCCACCTCTCTATATGATACCATTCTGCTTACATGGCAAAGCCATCCTATAGCCACCTTTTCCCTCCCATCAATACTGGCCCTACCCCCACCATACCTTTCATAACTCCATGGTTTCCTTTGAAGTATTTTCAGAGCTTTAGCTAGAGCCTAGTTGCCAGATTCTCTTCCATTTCTCAAGACTGTAGATTGTAGGAGTGTAAAGATGGCTCCCTTCTTGATTGCTGATAAGTCCCTTGGACCTGGCAGTGTTCCAACCACAGTAAATGTCAGATAAATGTTTGTCATTGAATGCTTTACTCTCTATTGATCGGTTAGTACTCAGTTGGTATGGTTTCTTAAACAGCAAATTAAAGACACCACAGGTTCATGCAGATTATGAAAGGGTTTCAAGGACAGTTCTCTGAACATGTCATTTTACTTTTGCACAGTAGCTTCAGCCCTGCAGCAAATTTTGAAAGTTCTCATAGGTCTGAGAGTTTGAGTCTCATAATGATACAAAAAAAGATACAGCTTTATGAAAATCTAATTCCACAAAAGTACCTGGAAATGCTACTATGTGCTGGGTGGTGTGTTTGGTGCTTACAGTCTCTGTACATTAGGAGTGCTCTCAGTTTAGTAAAATTTGTAAATAAATAAACAAGAAAGAGAAGAATATTTCTATCCATGCTGGCTGTCTTTTTGATTCCCTACAAGTAACTGTTATCTGGAGGAAAATGAAAGTCAGCTGGTTGCCCAATTCTTAACCACATATGCAACTAAATATACTTGTGTCTATTTACAAAGCAAGACCTGAGGGGGTTTGAGATATTCTTTCTTGCTTATCTTATTAGCCGATTAACAAGTATAAAATGACCATTTTATTGAAAAGCAAATGAAAGATTGGAAGTGATATTATGGATGTGTATATTCCTTTTACTGTCTAGTACTCGGTTTTATAAATTTAAGTAATAAAAATAAAAAAAACTTATCCATTTCCATGGATCTACTTTGACAGTTATCTTTGAAAAAGTGATGTAAAGCCTCCCCCATTTTTCTTTATCACTGTGATAGTCAAGTTCTGCCTTGTGTCCAAGTAAAATCTCTCTTGCTTTATTAAACCAGTTTCTGCTTGTTTGTGCCTTTGTATCCATGGAGAACAACTGATCAGCATCCCTCATATAAAATCCTTTATATTCTTGGAGACAGTAATTTCCTGTGAGATATTTGGTTGAAAGTTCCATAAACTTCTAAGAGAGAAATAAAAAAGACTGTGCTTAGTTTATACTTCATAAAAATACTACTCCAAAGCTTTAAATATAATGATACTTACAGTTACTTTTCTGTGTGAAAATTAACTTTAATCTCCTTTTTAAACAGCATTCAAATTTTATCATAGAACATTCAGATGATATGCTTCCTGTCAAGCAGGGTTAATTACTTTGAAAATGTGTGCATACAGCAATTCTTTTTAAACTTTTCTTAACTCTTGGTAAATCTTTTTTTTATTTAAACTTAAATGTATTATTATTAATCATCATCATCATTATTATTTGTGTGTGCATATGATGTGTGTGGGCACACAGGCCATTGCATGGTTGTGGAGATCAGGGGACATTTTGTGTCTCCCTCCTCCTTTACTTGGGTTCCAGGGATTGAGCTCAGGCTGTCAGACTTGCAGGGCAAGCTCCTTTTTTTGCTGGGTCATCTTGCATAACTCCAGGTAAATCTTTTAGACTGTATGCTATAGTTTGAGTCTCTTAATGACCACATCATAAATTATTATTTATTTCAAATTAATTTTGATGACTGGATTCTAAAACCTTGAAATCTGATTATGGCTAACCAATAATAACATTTATGTATGGTCACAAAAAAATGTCTTTAAGACTCACTGATTTGATTGTATGGTAAATTCTCTCTGCTCTCCTTCCTTCCCCCTCTCTATTTCTTTCATTCTGAAACTATGCTATGCAAAGGAGTCCATCATGGTCCACTGTAGTTCAAGAAATGCAGACCTTTATGTGACATTAAAAAGCAGAGTGTTCACTGAAAGTCTGCATGTCTGTGTGATAATGTAGGTGTGCTAACTTTTCCTGGGATTGACAGCACAAGGTATCAATGACCTTACATTGTGTCAGAGGAGCTCTTCCCAGAAGGACTGTGATGGGCGGGTCTCTGTGTTCATCCACAGACTTCTGCCCTAGGGTTTCCATGGTTTTGATGAAAGACTGCCCTCTGGTGCAGAGATGAGAGGCAACTGTTTAACACAAATACCACAACTCATTTACCTGATTAGATGATAGAGTTTCTGTTGGATTCTAACATGGAGGTTAACACTATACTTGGAACCCACAAGTTTTAAAACATTAAAATATACTCTTCACCTTTCTTTGGACTCTTTGTAGCTTAGGAAGTAATTACTATTATGTAATTACATTAGGGTTCTCTTAGTTCCTCTATAGGAAGATAAATTCTCATCTTCAATACACGAACCAGCTACCCAACAGGAAGAGCCTAGAGTTCCTCGTCAAAGAATAGATGCTGTTTCTAGTGATATAAATATTCTGGCCTATTTATGAGTAGAATCCTATAATTAAATGAAAAATAAGTCAAAGTCACTCCCCCAGGTCTACTGAAGTCTAGATTTTGCTCGACTTTCTTGCTACAGGGAGAGAGGAAACCTGGGGAATCCATCACAAAATTATCTGTGTAAGGAGAAGTAGAACACACCCTCCTGCTCGCTTTGATCTTATTTTTCTGAGCATTCAGTCGTTGAAGTGGTAGGACTTCAAAAGGAACATTTGATAAGTAGATAAGGTAGATGGATAACTCGGAGACTTTGGTAATAAATTGTAGTTTATGCAAATGCTTTCTTGTACTTTTAAATTTCAGGGTTTTAAAGAAATTAACAAATAATTATCATCGCTTAGAGAAGAATTAGCCGAGTATTTTCTATGCTTGTGGTAAGTGACTCAGAATCCTGAACAATGCTCTCTGAATTAATTACTCTGCCTGTAAGTTACAGCTCACACAGCACAGGGAAATCTGTGATGATGTGGGTTGCAGTTTAGAATTCTATGAGGTCTTCAGTCATGGGGGAATGTCTGAGCTTCATCTCTTCAGAAGATAAGAACAGCTTAAAAATCAAATAAATCCTTGAGGAAAATGAAACATACATCTCACGAAACTTGCACAAGACAGTTCATAGCAGGCCTATTCATCATAGCTGTGATAGCTTAAAAAAAGAGGAGGGCAACCCAAATATCCGTTAATGAACAAGATGTGACCTATCATTAGAATGAAATAGCATTCAGACCTTAAGAGGAAATGACATACTGATACATGCTACAGTGAGGATGAGCCTCCACTGAAGGTACCGCGTCAAGGGAAAGAAGCCAAACGCAGAAGCCTGTGCCGGGAGTAGAGGAAGGGGATGGAGGGCCCTTAGCAGGCTCAGGCCTTTGCTTGGAAAGGGATGATAAAAGTGTTCTAAAATTGATTGTGATATGGATTATACAACCTGAATAGACTACAAACTGTTGAATGTTCACTCTCCAGGGGAATTTTATGGCAACATAATCATATCTCAATAAAACCCTTATTATTTTTATTTTAAAACATAACCAAAACAAAACCACAGAAAACAACCAAACCAAAAAAGCTGTACCATAATCTGTCACGTGTCTTCCTTGAGCCTGTGACTGACAGGAAGCCTTTCTGTAGCATCAAAACTCCTTCCGTGTTTACTGCCAAACTCACAGAACCTGTTTTGATTCTAAAGATTTTATGTCTCAGCTTCAAATCTGCTTTCTTGTTTTATGAGTTAGTTATTATGAATAATCTTTCCTCAGACACCCCTCCCAACTCCTAGGATGAAATGCCTTGTGGGAAATGTAAATACTTTAAGTGTCCTTACAATATTTATTTGAGAAGAAACAAAGAACTTAAGGCCCTGCTTTCCCCTAAAGGATGGAGGCACAGGCTTCAGGGTCAGACAGAAGCATCCAATATTCCCACTGGCTGTGAAATCTTGAACAAATTCTCAAAGTCTTGATTTTCTCAACTTTAAAATGGTGAGAGCTACACCCCCTTCACATAGCTGCAGTTTCATCTATTACATGAGGTAATGTGTTTTTAAAATGTTGCGTGGTTGCTGAGCCACGGCAGATGTCCAGAAAACACAGGCATTTATAATAGCAAAAAATTCCAAAGGAAATAATTCTATTTATTCAAAACCAATCTTTATTTAACCAAAGTGCATGAATAGAAGGTAGAGTGAATAGTTTCCTTGAGCACTTTTAATGTTAATTAGGGAGCTTTCACATTGGTCATTAAGATATGAATATTTATAGATAGTTGTGTATTAAGACACATTTTATTCCTTCAAAAGAAAAATCAGCTACAAATATGGAAGCGACCACTGTAGCACTGGGAGTCTGGATAGAATTATTCTCTTGAGGTATTATTTTCAAAATAATGGATTTTACTTGTTGTAGGAAATTTTTTCTCCCTTTTCATCACAATGACAGTCAGCATAGTATCTGCTTGTAGCCACAACTGAAACAGCTGGATCACCCATTTTGATGAAGAATTACTCTTCGTATTTATAGTAACACCCATTTCACCAAGTGGAACTCCAAAGAAGAAAAAAAACAAACAAACCAGACAGACAACTGACTTCCCCATCATAGGAAACTGCTTTGTTTTGTATTAGATGTCCCTTCCCATGGCTTCCACTGGCTTCGGAGTCTGAAGCTCATTTTGCCACTCAGAGGACACTTAAAAGCAGCCAAATCAATGCAACCAATAGAAATTTAATTTCAAAAATCCAAAGCTTCACTTAAAAAACCCTGTAGAAGCATTAATCAGAATATTGCGGGGATAAAGATGAGCTCGTAAACATGCCAGGGACCTTGACATCTGAACAGGGACCATGTTGGAGGTCCGACGTGCATAAATATGTGTGGCTTTTCTCAAAGCTATTAATGAAATGGTTAATTCTGTTGTCATGGCAACAAAGAACAGCTGTGGTAAAAAGCTAAAGGTCCACATATAATGCCCAGTACAAGGTTTCTAATTCTAAAGCTGATTTTCTTAGCGACAATAGAAATGATGTGTTTTCAATATCATCCAGAGCTTGCACATCAAATCCTTCTAGTTAATCCAATAAATGGAGCAGTAGCATGAAAGGGAATAAATATGTGTTTGTACATTGTAAAGCTTTGTAAAAGAAGTTTCCCTATGTCCAATCTTAAAAGAGTAAACACATGCTCTTTCAAAATAAAAACCTGCTTCGAATGAAACCTTGAAAAACAGAATATATTCAACTGGACTATCTGGATAATTATCAAATTATCCAGCCCCACAGCAGGAATGTACTTAAGATAACATCTCCAGTACCACCACTGCCACAACAGCAAAGATAATTCAATTTTTAAAACTAAGAAGAAAAGGATAATGTAAGTGGTAGAGTTTGTTCAACAGGTCTATTACCATTGTCTATTGGAAAGGGACTTCAGAAGAATTTACTGAACATACCACAGTAGCAACAGCCCCAGATTGAGGTGAGCTTTGGATTTGGGTAAAGACCCACAGAAGCCTCCAGCGTCACTCACAAACCTCTTCTCTCCCCTTTTCTGGTCCTTCGGAGGAGATTTAGATACCTCTTCCCATCAACATAGGTCTTCGTCAGAACTTTCCTCTCTGCTCTGTATTGGTAGCTCAGGGACCCATGATTTTTCCTCAGATTGCTGTCATCAAGTGGAGCCCAGTCCATCCATGTTCCAACCAGATAACAAAATACAAAATAACGTCTCCTCCTCCTCCTCCTCCTCCTCCTCCTCCTCTTCCCCTTCTTCCTGCTTCCTCTTCTCTGTGTATATGTGTCCATGACCTTGTATGTGTGTGTGTGCGTGTGTGTGTGTGTGTGTGTGTGTGTGTGTAGGAGGGGTGCACATGTGCTCATCTGCATGTGGAAGTCAGAAGTCAATGTTTGCTGTCATTCCTCAATCTCTTCTCCACATTGTTTCTTGAGACAGTGTCATTCACTGAACCTGGAGCTCACTGATTCAGTTAGACTGCCTGGCCAGCAAGCCCCAGAGATCCTTCTGTCTCTTTCTCCCCAGTATTGGAATTACAAGTGCATAACACCTTGCCTGGCTTTCATGGAGGTATTGGGGACCTGAACTCAGGTCTGCATGCTTGCAAAACAAGGACCACACTAACTGAGCCATTTCTTCAGTCCCTCAAAGCGATCTTTTTAAAACATAGATCAAATTGGTTTTCCTCTCTTCAAATCTTTCAAATTTGCTCCATTTACTATTTGCATAAAAAAATTCTAAATTCGTGTCTTGGCTTAGAAGGGGCTGAATGATTTGAAGCTCAGTGGCTTTGCTCACGTCCTCTGATACTGACATCAACTTCAAAGGCCTTTTGAAGTTCTGAGTATGTTCAATATGCAATGCATTCTCAAAATCTAGAGTCTTCCTCTAGTTTGCATATATTTTCCTTCTCCATGTGATGTTCTCCAACTTGTTTCAAACCTAAGTCCGTCCTGTTTTCAAAGTGAGCAACATAGTATTTAATGTATAATAAAATGATCAAAATTGATTTGCCCTACAGTTAGATCAGTTAAATGAATTGTAACATATATACAATATAAAGCCATTAGAAATGACCCAGAAAAGCACACAGGTTGATACAGAAAATACATTTGTTGCTAGATTTTCCAGATTATGATTACATTAAAAGCCAGTGTACTCAGGGGGATTCAATTTTACAATTATTGATGTATAATTTTCTTTTAAAAATATTTTATTTATTATTTTAAAAAATTTTATGTATATGAGTGTATTGCCTGCATGTAGGTAAGTGCACCTATGTCGTGCAATGCCCATGGAGGACAGAAGAGGCCGTTGGATCCCTTGGAACTGGAGTTATGGACAGTTGGTTATGGATGGTACCACAGCTGCCATGTAGGTACTGGGATTTGAACCCAGGTCTTCTGCAAGAACAACCAGTGTTCTTAACCACTAAGCCATCTCTCCAGCCCCACGATGCATAATTTTCATAACAATGAGTCTATCTGCAAGGAACAATATATTCTAAAATGAAATGGAGATCTTTTTTAAAGGTTAAAAACTCATTCAATTTTATGTCTTACAGGGCTTATACTGAGTTCAATATTGTATAACTATTAATTCAACTGTGAACCTAGAAACTTGCACCCACTTATGAAAGAGATATACTCTTGCTCTGGAGTGTGTTACTGAATATGTTAAAGCACAGTGAAATGCTTCTTCTAATCATGTAGTTAACATTTTTTAAAAAATGGATACATTTTAAGAATTGCTTTAAAATATATATACAGTTATGTAACCACTGTTGAAGACAGTATAAGGAGCACACACATACAATCTCTTCACCCAAAGGGTCCCCTGTTCCCTTTTCTAATAAATACATACTCTATCACCCTCAACCCAGGCAAGTGCTGATTTCCTGCCCATCACTGTAGGCCAGAGTTCTTCACTAGAGTTTCATAGGAATGGAAACTTCATAACACTTTCCCTTTTGTGTTTTACTTTTTAAATTTCAGGATGATGGTTTTGAGATTCACCATGCTTCTGTTTGTGCCAGGAGACCCTTTCTTTTAATTGCCAGGTAGTATTCCACAGATACTCAGCAATTCTCTATTCACATGTTGAAGGGCATCTGGCATGGTTTCTGTTTTTGCATCCCAGGAGTCAGGCTTCTGTGATCATTTAAGCAAGCGTAAGTCTTTGCATGGACATTGGTATTCATTCCTCTTGGGCAAATACCTAAGCCTGGAATCAGAGAGTTTACTGGTGCCTTAGACCATGCTTTGTGTGGAAAACATCCTAATATCATCATACGTGAATTCAAACTGCAATGTGTAAGTTTTGGGAAGATGTAGCACAGTCTATAATAATCAGTGAATATGTGTATGACTCTACAGTACACTGCCAAATTATTTTTCAAAATGATTAGTTAATTATATTTCTTTCTGAGTAGCTGTTTATATCTTTTCTTCATTTTGAAATTTGAAATTTGTCTTTAACTTGAGCTGAAAGATTTAAAACATTTTTCTTTTCTGAAAATAAGGTCTCTGTTTTACAGGTTTATCACATAGTATTCCATGACATTTTCTCTCTGTTTTTATTTTATTTTATTAATAGTCTTTTAAAAGAAATTTTTATATAATATAATAACATACCTCTTTCTCTTCTTCTTCTTCTTTCTTTCTTTTTTTCTTTTTTCTTTTTTTTTTTTTTTTTTTGAGACAGGGTCTCCCCGTGCCCTTAACTGACCTGGAACTTGCTACACAGACCAACCTGGCTTCCACATTCCAAGAGACCCACCTGCTTCTCTCAAGTGCTGGGATTAAAGGCATGTGCCACTGTGCCCAGCTCACTTAGAGATATCTTAATTATTAGCTAGACTGGGATCATTCTTTATACAGATGTTACATATTTATTACTTGGTCATTGGAATCAAGACAACAATGTCATTAGCCACAAATCAAATTGCATGATTTCATCCTCCGGCTCTAATCTCTGTGATGTGATTAACTAACTTCCTATGAAACATTAGCTCCCAGATAGTCCATATGTCATCCTGGTTACTGTGTTTTGTTCCTCTGTTTGAGAACTATCAGCTGGTCACTATGTTCAACACTTTTTCTAATTGGGGAAAGACAAAGGGTGATTTCAAGAAATCTCAAGAAAACACCTAGCACCTAGTCACTCATGTGTCTGTAGAAAGGCAGTCAGAAATATGTGTGTGTGTCCTTTTATATAGTGGAATGCTTTTGGCTTTTTAAACAAAAGTGTATGAGCATAGATTAAAGCATGTTTGTTTTTAATTTTTCTAAAAGGTGAGAACTTTTGTAAACATTACTTTTACATTGAGGTTAGTTTCTAATTTCTATTTTGAGGGAAATCATTAGCTTTGGGTAGATATGTATACATGGACACATTTGGTAATTTGGAGCTCAAAAAAACTCACATCTTTTTCTGTGTGCAATAAAAAAACCCCACAAATTATAATCTTCAGTTTTCTTATGGGAACCTGTTTGTAGGGTACATAAGAAAGTTGTATTGGTTTTTGCAAGTTCCAGACTTTGTGTTAACTTGTTCAGTGGAAATGGGGCCAGTCAATAATCTGGTTAAAGGGTTACCTGACCTTATTCTCTGAATCTCAATATCTCACTATATATCCCTGATTAAGCCTTTAAAAGACTCCTGATTATTGATAGATTTCTGATAGGGAGACAACAGTGGTTTAGATCTCTGGTTTTGATCTGTATGAAAAAGGCTGAAGTGGAAAATAATGTTTTTCTTGCAGACAGAAAGTCCTGGAAGAAGGACATAAGCCATCTAGAGAAAGGTGGTTTCTGGTCTTCTACCTTATTTCTAGAATCCTAATGGTTGAGAAGGGAAGTAGGTCTAATTTAGAATTCTATCCCCCAGTGACAGAAAAACCAATAGACCCAAATTTTAGCATTGCCATTTCACCAATGAAATCAGGATTTTTCAAGTTTCTAACTTTGTAAATTGTGCCTCAGCATCTCTAGCTGGCAAATGAAGATGGCATTAGTATTTTTGTCACTGGCTTATTTTAGTTTATGTATTTTTAATTATGTGTATGTGTGTGCTTGTGTGTGGACATGTGCACCACGTGAGTGCAATCAGTACTCATGAAAACCAGTAGATGGCAATGAATCCCCTGGAGCTGGACTTAACAGGTGGTTGTGAGCTGCCAGGTGGATGCTGGGAACTGAACTCAGGTCTTCTGCAAGAGCAGCAAGTGATGTTAACCACTGAGTCATCTCTCCAGTCCCAACTGGCTTATTTTAAATCTAAATGAAAGACTATAAATAAAGGTATTAGGACAATGGATGCTGTAAAATATCTTAGTAAATATTAATCATTACTATTATTTGTTATACTATTATTACTGTTATTATTTATCACTTTTTCTGGTGATCATAATTTGTATTGCTATTAACGCCCCTCTGGTGTATGTAATGCTCAGCAGTAAAAATTGGAAAAAAAATATTCTGAGCATTTGTCTTTGAGGACAGAAAGTGGTATGGCTGTCCTCAGAAGTATCAATAAACAAGAAACAATCTCACATTCCACTTAATGAGCAGAAATAAACTACTCTATGGCCTGAAGCCTGGTAGGAAAGAGTGCCACAGGACTGTCTATGTGTGAGCCAAGGTCCTAGGAATGGCAGGGCTTGCACTGGCCCATGATAACACAAAGTTAGCCAAAAGCTGGAGGTAATAAGACACATCTGACTAGCTAGTACTCATCTGGGGGAAAAAAATCTGACCGGGTGGTGTACGTCTATTGATGAGTGAATGCCATATGTATTAATCTAGATGTATGAGGCATTGCCTAGAACCTACTAAGGGTAAGGATATGCATTTTGCCTGAAATGTGAAAAATTTGAATAGTAAAACATGAATTTCTCCAAACTTTGTGGATAAGCAATATAAAACTGTACCTACTTGTGGGTTGTAGGTTACCTTTGGTCTGGGGAAGTGAGGGAGCTCCAAGTAACTCATTGCTCTCTCCCCAGCTTCCACTTCTAATCACCTGCTGGTTGGGAGGCCATTCTTTATCTCTATACCATGCCCTGGCAGGCTTTCAGAGAAAAATGAGACCATCAAAACCAAAGTGTTGCTGGTAAAAAAACACCACAGTTTTCTAAGTCAGTGCAGGCAGAGATGACCTCTTTTCCACAATTCTGAAATCTAAAATCTTCAACATCTGAGAGATTTTATATTCATGTAAGATCATTTGGGAGGAAGAGACATTACAACCAGCACTCATTTGAGGGCAAAATCTGAGCTGATGTTCAGATTGACAGCAGATTGTGATGATATCTTGCTTAAAATCCCCTTCTTAAACAGCGGGTCTTGAGCTCATATGGGTTAACATAATTCAAATCTGGCCACAGTAAAAGGTTTCTGGATATACAAGAACTAAAAATTAATTCACAACCAAACGTAGTGAATCTGAAGTGTTTCTGGCAGAGCTCTCCTTGGTTGTATTGTGCAATATCCCTTCAGTCCTGGTTCTGAACGTGTGTGCTTTGTCCGAGCAGGCCATCACATTGGGCAGCACCGACGAACAGTGCCTGCAGCGTTTGGCTCAGACTCAAGACTATATGTTATGAACTGCAAGGTGCACACAAAGTTTTCTGTCGAAACGTAATGATTTAATTAATGAAAACCAAAGACTCGAACGTTTCCTGCCATCATTCCTCAGCATGCATCAAGCCATTACCTCTTTGGATTGGATTGTGTTACAATGTTTGATTTTAAAAATCACTGAATTTCTGATTTGAGTTTCATTAAAAAAATCACTGAAGGATTTTTTTTTGGTCTTGAGATTAGATTAGAACTTTGAATAATTTCTGAAATGATCCTAAATATATTTCTGTCGTTTTGTACTACATATTTATGCAAAGCAGTATTCTCAGTCTCGATGGTTATAAAATCAAAATTTCAATCAACTCTGAAAACTGTTGAAGATATTTTATGTCCTAAAGTGCCAAATACTAAGCCTAGATTTAATTCTTTGTGTAAAAGAAGCAGCATGTCCAT
>NW_008338999.1:3229838-3261070 GCF_000622305.1 Nannospalax galili
TATCATTAATACGAAAATTTGGCTTTTACTTTTAATAAGTGATGAAATTATATAGCTATATATCAAACAATTGTTTCAAAATAAATTTCTTTATGATTTATCACCAGGAAATGTTGGATTTGTAGAGACATTTAATATCTCTACATGCCCAGGGTTATGTAAAAATTTCTTAGGCTAAAAGAGGTCATGAGTGGAACAAGTTTAAGAAGCCCTGCTACAAAGACGGTATTCCCTTCCTACTGGCGAAGCCAATAGTCAAAAATTTAGAGATTTGAAGAAAAAGAACTAATTTTGAGTGAAGATCTCTCCAAGAAAACTAGAATATAAAGTATGACTCCAACATGAGTGGTTGCAATAGGCTTTAGTGGGGTAGATTTGTACACACACACCCAATTCTAGCTTTCACTTTAGTGAACAGCTTGGCGATCCTAGTTGAGCCATCCCAACCTGTCCCTCCTTTAATGATATCCATACTACTTGGGGCATGTTGGGGGTTGACTATCCCTCTTCTTTGTTCTTATCAAATAAGAGACCACTGAGATTTAAGCTGTATGATCAATATTCATAAATAGGAATGATATATAAGGTCATGTTCAACACATACAAGGCTCCCAGGTCTAAGCAGGATGTGGATGTTGCTAATAAAGCATCTTAGAGAAGGCCTAGAAAAGTTAGAAGAACATTTTTTGAAATTCAAGAAATAATATCAGAGACAGAAATAATTAAAGCACCATGAAGGCGCAGAAGGAGCGTTGTCAGAGAGTCAACACCGGGCTAGACTCTTAGAAACTGATGACAGCGAACAATCCAGCCATCCAGTCGGCTCATGTTATTACATTCCTCCTGTTTTCCTGGCTTATGGGGAAAAATACACTGGTCAGAGGCAGAAGTTCCAGGGCCCTTGCCTGTTTTGGTTCTCAATGTGTATTTTACATATATAACTGTATGTGAATTAGTAATAAAAGTTTTCCCCAAGATGTGGAGCATGACACGCACCATCAAGATAAAGACACTGAGCCCATCACCTGCAGGACTTCCTGTGACAGATGGCAGCCTCCTGAGGGCCCTGCCTTTGCTTACTCAGAGCAGCTAGCTGATTAAAGAGGCTGAATCTTGGTGACTTCTTCAGTTGTTAGAAGGGAAATGTGCTTATTCCCTTCAGGTTTTTTCTTTCCCCCTGAAGCAAAACATCTATTTTAGTAGTCTTTATTCTAAGTTTGAGGTATAGCAGATTGACAACAATTAGTCAAATAAAAATGTTTACCAAGTGTCAATGTCTACTGTTTAGCCACACAGCTCCAGGCCCCAGGGGCATGTAAGAGGAGAAAAATATTCCTGCCCTAGAGAAAAAAAAAAACCCAACAAACTCCACACAGGGGAAAACAGCTCTGCCGCTAAACCAGGGCAGGTAAGTGTGGCTGTTTGGTTGACAGTGGAGAGAACTGGGGGCTGACTTGGTTAAAAGAAAGAAAAACATAGGCCCACTTGGTGTGAGGTTCTAAACCTTGTAAACAGAGAAGGCTTGTTCATCTCTTCTCTGCAAGAGCCAGAAAGACCATGGGAAGGGTGAGGAAGGTCTGTGTGGTGGATTTAATCTTCTGAGCTCACACCTTGCCTGAAGGGGTAGTTGCTGCTAGTTTCAGCTCAAAAGTTCACAAACATTTCCTATTATGTGCTGGATCATAAATATTTGTCACACCTCTATTACCCAGGGAAGCATGGGTAGGCAATAAGATTACTGAGTGGGTGTGACTGTTACTTGAGAATTATTATTATTATTAATAATAATAATAATAATAATAATTTTGCAAAATCTGGAGGCTACTATGTGGCTGTCATAGTTTACTAAGCCATGAACTAGAACTGATGGATGGGTATTGAATCTGAGTTTTCAAACGGATTGAGAAAGACTTTAGATTACATGTGAAGCACCTTGATTTTTAAAATGTTAATTCAAAGCACTTTTATGATATCTAATCTAAAAAAATCTTTTTCTTTTCTTCCTTTTTAATTATTTTTATTTTATGTGTATGAATATATTGTCAGCATGTATGTAAGTGCACCTGTGTCATGCAAAGCCCTCTGAGGTCATAAGAGGGTGTCAGATTCCCCAAAACTGGAGTTATGGACAGTTGTTAGCTGCCATGTGGATGCTAGGAATCAAACCTGATTCATCTGCGAGAGCAGCCAGTCCTCTTAAGGGCTAATGCATCTCTCCAGTCCTAGAAAACCTTTTTCTATGATCCCATTGCAGCAAGTTGCTTACTTAAGGAAGCCGTGACAAGTTGATAAGTAAGACTGGATCACTGAAACCGCTTTGGGGAACTTTCTAAGAAGGAAAGCTGTCACCGCATGGGTGGCCAGGGTTGGTGGTAGGCTACTTTGGAGCAAGGATGCAGGAGCCACAGTGGTGGGATCAGACCTTGGCTCTGCCATGTTACCTGCTAGATGTTGGATGGAAAACCTCACCTCCCAGGCATGGAAGGCATTAAATGTTGAATTCTATTCATGAAAGCATTAAGACACTTCTAGTCAAAGAGAAATCATCAAATAGCTATTAGCTTAACAACAATAAAAACATATTAAAGGACATACAAAGAATAAGATATTATGTCCAGATCAACCCTAATAATTAATTAGCATTAAGTGTCAACTCTGTCACTCTACATTTTCCATGGAGATATGTGCTTTATTATTTATAGTACAGATTTATTTATTCCAGACAGGCAGGTGATGACTACTGTTTGTTCTGGAGTCAAATTCTACTCCTGACTGCTCAATCATCTTTCCAATACTTCTTCTGTACTCAAGGGGGGCCAGAAAGAGTAGAAACATCTATATAAACACTAAAATATCAATAGGGGCAGAAGAAGAGAGAAGGGAAGCCTAAGGAAGTCCAGTATGTGTTTATCACCTTATCATCACAGTTCTGGTCAGAATTATGACATAAGCACTCTAGGCTTCCGTTCCCTTCTTGCTATTGCTGGATGGCAGTGTTGGGGTCTCAGCTGCCCCTCAGGGTAGGAATCATGTTCTCTCTTGTATGTCTGCTGTGAACTGAAGTTCCCAGAAGAAAAAGAAAAAGCCACACTTATGTTAAAGATTCTACAAGGTTGATTGATTAGAAATTCTGTGATTGTGGAGAACTGGAATGCTATAGGTCTGGAGCCAAATTATGTTGGGCAATATTTAGCCCTATCCTAGTTTGTTTCTCCACTGCTGTGACAAAAATACTCTGACCAATACCACTCGGGGAGGAAAGGGTTTATTTTGTTTTACATCTCCCAGGTCACAGTTCATCAGGGAGCCTATTGCCAGAGTTCTCTCTGGGTCTCTTGCTATCAGGCAAACCATATATCTTTATGTGTATTTATTATTATCGTGGGGAGGGAGAGGAATGACTTAACAAAAAAATGAGCACCCAGTGTCTACACCCCCCCCCACAGCTCTGTGCGGTGGCTCAGAGTCCACCATATCAGATCCCTCCCACGGCATGTCCATAGTCACCACTAGCTTTCACCCCAGGCTCAGGGGCCAGCAGTCTCACCTCAGGTCCATAAGTGCCAGGCCATTCTGTCCTTGGAGAAGGACAGAAGGGAGGAACCAGAACCCCTGGGGAACACAGCCAAAGGTAGGAACTCAGGGCAGGAACCTGGAGGCAGGAGCTGGAGCACAGGCCATGGAGGAATGCTGCTTACTGGCTTGCTCCTTTGGCCCATGCTCAGCATGCTTCATATATATATATATAAATTTTTTTTATGTGTATGAGACCCCTGTTGTGCAATGCCATGGAGGTCCCCTGTCGTGCAATGCCACGGAGGTCAGAAGAGGGCTTTGGATTCCCCTGGAACTGGAGTTAAGGACGGTTCATAGCCGCCATGTGGGTGCTGGGAATTGAACCTGGGTCCTCTGCAAAAGCAGTCAGTGCGCTTAACCTCTCAGCCATCTCTCCAGCCTCCAGACTCCTTTCTTATGCAACACAGGCCCACCTGCGTAGAGGTGGCACCAGAGTTGCCTGGGCCCTCCCACATCACTCAATCAAGAAGTTATCCCACAGACATGGCCATAGGCCAGTCCTATGGAGGAAATTCCCCAATTGAGGCTCCCTCAACACAGGCATGTCAAGTTGACATTGGAACTATCCAGCACAAGCCTCTTAAATAGATTTTCATTGTCTACCTCTGTGTTTGGCCTAACATCCCTCCTGATAACTATCAGGTAAATCTTTTTGGACTGTATGAAGAGACTACCTGCCACCACCTCAAAGGTGAAGAATGTCATCAAATAGCACTGGAGGCCTACAGCTGAGACGTTTCTGTTTTGCTCTAACCCACCTACCCAGCATTTCTATGCTGTATTTGAAAAATGACTTGATTTATGAATTTCTTTATGCTGTTTCTATGAAACCTCCACAAAACTGTTACCACATTAGAACACAGTATTTGGGGCAACTGAATCCTGCCACTCCTGTTTAGCTCCAGAATGAAGCATCTCTCTCTTTTTCTCTGAAGTGGGAGCTGCATTTTTGCATCCATGTGGAGTGTTTCAACATGTGTCCTGCAGGGCTTGTGGGGTAGTCACTACTGTGAAGTCCTTGAGAGCAGAAGTTTTATCTGTCTTTGTATTTCTGTTTAGTGACTGCATGAATATACACATAAAGGAGTCAACAATGGCCCTTAGACCTCCGTTCTTGGCCAGCCTAAACTTGAACAACTTCATCTGATTTTTCCTTCAAGGTTCTATAGAGGAGCCCATATGGAAGGTGTTTGGAGCCCACAGACCCACACACTGTCTCCCCTAAAGTGCATATTTCTCACAGCAGCCACTATCTTCTTTATGATATTTACAGAAGAAATTTTAGCCAACGATGGATCATGATTATAGCAGTCTCTTCTAGGCTTGAGTTGGAATGTGGATGCATCCAGCACATGAGAGACTCATGGGAGCCTCCTTGGACCCAGAAATTCCAACAATCCACCTCATTTCTTGTGTTTACATGTCTATTCCACAGCTTCCCTAAATAAGTTGCAGAATCTACTATATGATTGCCCCAAAGCCTCAGGGAAACTAAGAGAATTTTTTTTCACTGACCTTAATATTTGGACTAAGGAGTGTCTGAAGCTGTATATGGATAAGAACAGCTCAAGGGTAAGAAGAGAAGAATTTGGCTGGGTGGTCTCTGTATTTGTCGTCTCTCCCCAGGCCCTATGAATATTAAGACCAACTCACTGGACTTCTGTAATAGAAGAAACTTCTTTTGACCTTGTAGTAGAAATGATATCACATAACCCTAAGACTGAGCACTCACTGACTGAGCACTCACTGTACACTTTAGTGATAGTAGTGGGTGGCAAAGCATAGACAAAAGAATGGCAAGTGGAGGGCTCCCTTGGTTTAACAGGACCTAGGTTTGTTGTCATGAACACCAGTGTCCCCAGAGTGAGCAGGTTAGGACCCAGGTAGACAGAACACAGAATTTCTTGGGAAGCATTGTGGAGGGAAGTGTTTTGGGGGGCTCAGAGTTGAATAAAGAGTTGTTGGGGGCTGGAGAGATGGCTCAGTGGTTAAGATCCCTTAGTGCCATTTAAGGGGGCCCAGGTTTTGTTCTCAGCACCCACATTAGGTATCTTACAACTACTTATAACAAGGGATCAGATGCCCTCTTCTGGCTTTTGTGGGCATGTTTATACATGTGCACATACATACAGAGACACATGAATCCACATAAATGAAAAGTAAATATTGGTAGATTGACCAAAGGATGGACATACACTCAAGAGTATTTAGGGAACACAATTAGACTCAATAGGCCTTAAAAAAAGAAAAATAATAACATAGGACATGAAGTTGAGGAGGTAATACGGTGGGAGTCGAGATGGGGGAAGGATTCTGAATATGATCAAAATACAGTCTATGAAATTCTCAAGGAATCAATAAAAAATTAGCTGCGTAGGTAGGTTTGTGTTCAGGGCTCATTAACCATTGAAATAGATTTCATCATGTACCTGTGACCTCACTGGTCCACACAGGCTGGTGAGGCCTGAGGATATTCAAATGAACATCATACTGACCCTGGTTAGCAGAGCACTGATGTTTCCACAGCTCTCTCCATCTGAGCAAGGTTTGAAGAAATGCAGCCCTTTTTACAATAGTTCTCTTTAAAAAGGCTTTGTAATTCCTTGGATGAGGTTTTAAGAGTCTATTATATTAGGGAGCCCCAAATCTGCAATTTCCTCCTAATGAGGCCTGCTAATTTGATGACAGCATTATCAAATCTAAACACCGCCCTCCTTTGGTCTGTAGGGTGCTAAATAATGAGATGCATCCAGGAGGGGCAGAGTTGCCAGGCACATTAAAGAAGCCAGTGTCCCTGACTAAAGAAGGCCTTATTAATGATTTTAGTCCCAAAGGAAGGGACACATTGAAAATCTTCAGAAAGCAAGAAATGGCGGTGGTGAAATCAAAGCAACCCAGATGGCCTGTAAACAAGCTAATTACTTGGAAGACCCAGAAGCAACTCCAAAGTTCCCTTCCCAGCTGCCCACAGAGTCTGCCAGGTAGCCAGATGCCGGTAGGGCACTAGCCTTCCATAGGTCGTCAAGAAGATGGGGCTGTGCATTAAAGCAAGTGCTAGACCCCAGTATGTTTCTTTGTGTAACAGAAGACTATTTTGGATATTTATGGGTAAAAGTCTAGAGGATTTATGAGCTGCCACACTGAAGAATATTATGTCGATTGTTTTGTAGCTGGAAAAGCATAATTACAGAACACTGCATATATGTCCTTGTCCATAAATACATTGTGAGATTGAAGAAACAAAACACTAGCGTGCCTATATGTGTGTGTGTGCACATGTACGTATGCACACATTCATGTGTGTGCAGAGACGCCACATGAGCATGTATCAGAGTGTATGTGGAGGCCAGAGGTCAACCTCTGGTGTTTCTCAGGTGCTCTCTATAGTTTTTTAAAATTTTGCTTTGTTTTTAAGATAGCGTCTTTTTGTAGCCCAAGCTGGCCTGGAACTCAGCTAGAGTTGTAGACCAGGCTGGTCTTGAGCTCACAGAAATCTACCTGTCACTGCTTCCTGAGTTCTGGGATTAAAGGTATGAGTCACCATGCCTGGCCCTCCATGGTTTCTTTGAGACTGGATGTCTTAGTTTATCTTCTAGTTGCTAGACAAAACACCCTGACAAAAACAAACTAGGGGAGGAAGAGTTTGTTTTAGCTGAGAATTTCAGGATATAGTTCATCACAGCAGGGAATTCTAAAGTGGCAGAAACTCGAAATATCTAGTCCATCCAGAGTCAAGAGCAGGGAGAATGAATGCATATATGCTAGTGCTCAGCTGACTTTCTCCACTCTAATGCAGTCTAGCACTCAAACCCAGGGACTGGTATGTCCCACAGTGAGCTGGTACCTCCCACAGTGAGCTGGGTCTTCCCACATCAATTAGTGTAAACAAGACAATCCCTCACAGACACACCAAGGGCCAACGTGATCTAGACAACCTGTTCTAGTCTCATTGAGATTTTCCTTGGTGCTTCTAGATTGTGTTAAGTTGGCAATTAAAACTAACCGCCACACTATGTTTCTCAGTGTCCTGGAGCTTGTGGGGATAGGAAAGCTGGCTGGTCCATCTATCTCTGGCTCCCCAGTGCTTAGATCATAAGTGCATTCTGCCACATCCAGCTTTTAAAAATGTGGACTTGGGAGACTGAACTCAGGTCCTTGTGGCATGCAAGGCAAGCACTTTACTGACTGAGCTATCTGAGCTATCTCTCCAATCCTTTGTCTGTGTGTTGGGGGCAGGTGGGATTTGCCTTTTTGAGATGTGGTCTTACTATGTAGGTTTGGTTGTTCTGATACTTGCTGTGTAGCTCAGACTAGCCTTGAATTCATTTCAATCCTCCTACCTCAGCCTCCCAAGTGTGGGGATTATTGGTGTGTGCCACCATACCTGGCTTTAGCATATTGTTAATTAATTGCAATTTAGAGACATATGACCAATTCGTGACGAATGACTTAATTCCGTGTCATTGCTATTTACTCTTATCCATATGAAGTTTAAAGCTTGACTCTGAGACTTAGATGAGCTACTGTAATGAAATTCTCTGCATATTCCCTAGGCCTTCACCATAGCCTATGTGACCCCACTGACTGGCATTTGAGGGCCCATAGGTATGGATAACAGAGTTTGGTGACTTCGATACGATCTGCACAGAAGCCAAGACCCAGATTCTGAATGGAGCATAAGATGGAAAGAACAAGTGAAATGTGGTGGCTTCGTACTTGAAATTAATGGACTGATTCACCCGTGGCTGGCATGTCGTTAAAGATAATGGCAGCTGTAGTTCAAGGGGCCTTGCTATAGTTTCTTAGTGAGTTCATACTATACTTAAGCTTTCTTTTCTTGTTTGTGTGTGTGGTATGCATACATATATGTGTGTGAGCATGTGGGGGGATGTGTGTGCATGTGAGATCAGTATTGGGCATTGAAGCAGGGTCTCTCACTTGAACCCAGAGCTTACCAATCAGGTTAGTCTAGCTAGCCAGTTCTCTGCAGAGGTCTACTGTCTCCATCACCCAAGCATTGGGATTACAGGTGCACTGTCATGCCTGCCTGGTCTTTACGTGGGTGCTGGGCATTCAAACTCCAGTCTTCAGGCTTGTGTGGCAAGTACTGAGCCACTGATCCATTTCTTCAGCCCCCGTTTTCTTCTTGAGTAAGCTTCAATTTTCTCTGTGCTGTTTCTTTTCTTGGCAATTATTGTTGGGGTTTTTATAGTAGGAAGATTAGTACCCTGTAGAATTCAGGTGCTATGTAGGTCTCTCTTTTAATTATATATCATAGGAAGTGAGAACTATTATGATAATTCTGGGTTCAGTAGCAGGGCTCAGTTTAGACACCTAGATGAGATTTCTGACTGGCCTTTTACCCTCTGGATCCTGATTCTGCTGCACTGTCATTTCCCTTGTATGTACCAATTACACCGTTGTACTGTACATTCTCTGAAGACAGGAGCCAGGTAGCACATACTCTACCTCAAGGTTTTAATTTGGAGAGATTTGTCATCTTACAAGTGGAGCTAGTACAATTGGAAACCCACATGCAGTGAATGAGCCTCTACTTTTCGCCAACTCAAAATACTAACTCAAAGTATAGCAAAACTCAAGAATGTAAAGCCTGCAGTTATAAAATATTAGAAGATAGAGGTGAAAATTTTGTGACTTTCCATTAAGTAATACTTAATTGGATAAATTATATCAAAGATATAAACTGCAAAATTAAAATATAGTCATAGTGAATATTCTCAAAATTAAAAATATAGACACTTCAAAAGATACTATCAAGAAAACAAATAGATAATTCATAGAATGGGAAACAATTTTGCAAATCATATCTGATAAGGGATTTCTGTACAGATTTTATAAATAAGGGACTGGAGAGATGGTTCAACAGTTAACAGCACTTGCTGGTCTTCTTGCTATATTTGCAGGTGGTTATGAGCATCCATTGTGATAACTCATAACCACCTGCAAATACAGCTCCAGGGAATTAGATATCCTTTTCTGGCCTCCACAGGTAGCAACATGCACACACAGAGGCACACACACACACACACACACACACACACACACACACACAAATAAATCTTGAAAATATAGATTATATGACTAACTTATGCAACTCAACAATATGAGCAATAATACAATTAAAAATAAAAAAGAGATCGATCTGTGAGCTGGAGCCATGGTCTCCTCTTGTGAACCTGGAGCTATGGTCCTCTCCTTGTCCTGGAAGTTGGAGTGCTGTGGGAGTGGGGGCGTCCCCATGAGCCAGAGCTGTAGTTTCCTCTTGTGAACTGGGGCTGTGGTTCCCTTCCCATGAGCTAGAGTTATGGTCCCCTCCTACACTTGAGCAGTGGTCCCTTCACAAGACCCTGGAGCTGTGGCCCCAGCATATGAGCTGGAGCTGTGGTCCTGGTCTCCTCTTGTGAACTGTGAGCTGGAGTTGTAGTCTTGTCCTGGAAGTTGGAGTGCTGTGGGAGTGGGGGCGTCCCCATGAGCCAGAGCTGTAGTTTCCTCTTGTGAACTGGGGCTGTGGTTCCCTTCCCATGAGCTAGAGTTATGGTCCCCTCCTACACTTGAGCAGTGGTCCCTTCACAAGACCCTGGAGCTGTGGCCCCAGCATATGAGCTGGAGCTGTGGTCCCCTTACATGAGCTTGAAGCTTTGGACACCTACTGTGAGCCACAAGTTTCACATCACTCTGGCGGTGGGCTGGTGGTGGAACAGAGTAGACGGAGGGCTTCCTGCTACTGGGCAGGAGTTCCAGTCTTCTCTGAGTGGCTGCATTCTCCACAGCTCCTTCTCTTTCGTTCTTCACAGTTTGTGAATGGCAGAGGCTTTGCCTCTATGCTGGGGACAGGGGAGGCCTCTGTTATTTGCAGATCTGGTCTTGGGAGGACTGATCCTCTGGAACGGACCTCCCACCTCCCCTGAGGGCCAGCTGGAGTCCTCACTCCACAGGGGATCCTGGGTATCCAGGCCTTGATGTTGAACCTCTCCCATTACTGGGCACCAATAGGTTTTCTATTATTTTTCTATTACTCCTCCACACCCTCACCAATACCTTAATTGAACTTCTACAGATAAAAATCACAGTCTGGGAAGTTAAAAAAAAAAAGAAATATCATGTACTGTACTGTAATAACTAAACTGATATAATTCTCAAACTGAAAATATGTAATTATATCTTAGAATATAAATTCGAAATTCTGTCTACTATAATTTTTGAATACTGTTTACTGACAAAACTGTACTACCAAGCTTCAACAATGTGAAATTTGTCACTGTTTCTATAATGTGAATTTACCATTCACAAACTTTCCAGATTCTCCAACCTAGACAAAATCTTTCAATGTAATCATATTACTTCTTAAAGAAAGCAATGTTAATAAAATATTTTTAAATAAAAAACAAAGTTGTACAGGCGTGGTGCCAAATTCCCCTCCCTCCTGGGAGACTCACATGCTTTCTCCACTCTCAGGTTCACGGGGTTCTAACACCGCCCACTGACTAAACCACCACAATGTTCCTCTTAAGTTACAGTTTGGGGAATAAGAATATTTATTTGGGCTTGCCAACAAAGCTTATGCTATTCGGGAGAGGGTCACTTACAAAGGCATGAACTCTCCTGGGCTCTTTCTCTCCCACATCTTGAGATCCGAGCCATCAGCACTGCATCCCACCAAGGTCCACTGACTCTGCTCCAAAGTGGCGACTACCCCACCCTTCTTCCCAGTGTCTTTAGCCGTTCCAGCATTCTCAGCATCTGTCCTTAGACTGCCCCCCTCCCCATGCAATTAAAAACTGAAGCTGACTGATTGGGTGGGAGGAGTGACTGTCTTGGAGGACACACCTACCCAACAACAGGCCTGGTGGTGTAGGCCTGTAAGAGCAGCTACTCAAAAGGCTGAGGCAGAACATCAAGTTTAAGGCCTTTCTGTGCTACTGAGTCAGCTGAAGACCACCAGCACGGGGAAATTAATGAGACTGTCTCAAAATAAAACGTAAAAAGCTAATTCAATGGTAGAAAAATACTTTCTTTGTATGTACAAGGCTTTAGATTCAATCTCTATTTGTGTAAACCCAGGTCCTTTGGAAGAGCAGCAAGTGCTCTTAACTGCCGAGCCATCTCTCCAGCCCCTTATTCATAAAATCTAGATCCAGTGTCAAAAGAGAATATAATACAAAACAGAGAATATGCCTTAGTTTTGTTTTCATTGCTCTGATAAAATACTCTGTCCAAAGCAACTTAGGGAGAAAGGGTTTAGTTCGGGTCACAGTTTTGGGTTACAGCCCCCATTTCAGAGAAGCTACAGCAGCAGGTGGGACTCCAGGCAGGAGGACTTCAAGTTTAAGGTCTTTCTGTGCTACAGAGTCAGCTGAAGATAGTAGATCACATCGCATCCACACTCAAGAAACAGGGAGGAACTCTTTAATGCACGTGTGCCTGTGCTCAGCTTCTCCACACGTATGCAGTCCAGGATGCCCTGCCTAAGGAATGATGCCACCCACAGTTGGCTGATCTTCTCACTTAAGATAATTAAGACAATCCCATACAGACATGCCCTTGGGCTAACTTGATCTAGACAATCCCTATTGAGACTCTCTTCCCAGGTGAATCTAGATGAATGAAGTTGACAGTTAAAGCTAACTGTCCTCGAAGGAAATATGAACAGATATTTTTCTAAAGGAAATATAAAAATAGCTAATATCTATGGAAAAGATGGTCAAGATCATGTGCTATTAGGGAAATGTAAATCCAAACCATAATGAGGTACTGTTTTTTTATCACTCAGGTGGCTATAATCCAGAGAACAAATAACAAGTGTTGGCAAAGATGTGGGGAAATTAGAACCCTCATGCACTGTTGGTGAGTGTATAAAGCATCATTGTTGTTTTGGGAAATGGTCTGGTACTTCTTTTAAAGGTTAAATGTGGAATTACCTCTTGACTCTGCAAGTATACGCCTAGCTATCCCACACACTCAAGAAATAAAAATATTAATCCACTACAGAACTTATGTATGAATGTCCATGGTGGCTTCATTCACACTAGCCAAAAGTGAGAGCAACTCAATGTCCGTAAACCTGCAAATGAGTAAATAATTATTCTAGTCATATAACAGTATTATTCGCCCACCAAAATATTGATATCTGTTGCTACATGGGTTAAACCCTGACAGCATTTCAATATATGAAAGAAATCACTCACAAACAACACATACTGAGTTTTTTTACTTATACACAAATGTTCAGTATAGGAAAATCCATAGAGACAGGAAGTAGATTAGTGTTTGCATAGGGTTGAAGCAAAGCCAAATAGACAGTTACTGCTCATTGAACTGGGGTGATAAAAGTTGAGTGTGACATTGGCTACCTGTGCATGAGTTCAAGTTAGTGAAATTGAGAGACTGCTGTGTGAGTTTTATCTATGAAACTATTATAAAAATGATTGACTGTGTACCCAGCTCTCTATTACCAAATCTTGCACCTGGTTGTGGACATTTAAAAATGAAACTTTGAATACTAGGCAGATGCATGAGAAGGAAAGACATGGCCAAGAGGCAATAATTAATTCTTACAATTTGGGATGTTGTCAGAGAGAGAGAGAGAGACTAGCCACTGGAGGCAGTTTTTGAAGAAAGAAAAGAAACATGTTCCAAGCATGAGACGAAGTACAGTACAGGATAAGGAAATCACATATGTCAAGACACCTGTGTGCTTTAGATTTCACTGTAATATGGATGCTGAAGAACTCTGCTGCAAAAGGGAAAGAAAACTGTAAAGCAATTGATGTGAGCAATTGCTCTTATACTAATCCAATGATGTAACTCTAGATCAAATGCATGGGCTGGAGTACCAAACAGGGACTAAGCACAGGACTCAGTGTGTGTGTGTGTGTGTGTGTGTGTGTGTGTGTGTGTGTGTTCTCTTGTTTATGGGCAGGTGTGTGCTGGACAAGGTGAGTTGTGTATGCATGCGTGTTCATGTGGAAGCCAGATTCAATTTCAAAAGTCTTCCTCACACTGGGTCTTCACGGTATGCTTTTCTTCTACACTTAACTTCATGGGCTCGCCTTCTTTTCTCTTTAAAAGACAAGGGAAATAGAAAGAGAAGGCAAAGTGACTTGCCCAAGGTCCACAGCTACTAAATGTAGGAGTTGATAATTCAGTTCTTGGAAATGTGTCCGCAGGACCTGAGCTGTCAGTCAGTCCTTATTTTATTTTATTATTTTTTTTGTTTGTTTTCTGAGGCAGAATTTCACTGTGTAGCCCCAGCTGTCCCGAAACTCCCTACATAGACCATCGCAAGTTGGCCTCCATCTCACAGAGATCCACCTGCCTCTGCCTCCTGAGTGCTAATATTAAAGGCATGTGCCGCCATGCATGGCCAGTCTTCTTAGCTTGAAAATACTACTCCAGGCTTGTATTTCCTATGAATCCTGGCTTAAGGCTTGGCTTGAAGGAGGTCCTTGGGAAATGAGGAGTTGAGTCCATGCCATGTCTTCTTCTCTGTCCAGCTCACAAATCCCATGCAAGAAAGAGCAGCCTGAGCTTGATGTAGGCTAGTGTATATGTCAGAGAAATTGGAAATAGACACCTGGCTCCTTGTGTTAGGACAGTGCCTTCCTGCATTTGTGCGCCTCAGTATCTAGGACACAGAGTCTATCACACAGCAACATCATCCTACAGTTTATTAATATTGAACTTCATATTATAACATTAGTATTATTAGCTTAAAGATTATTAAATATTTCCTGTGTGCAGGCACAGTGCTAAACACTTTACAATCATTATGTCCATTAAGTTTGACAATAACACTGAGCTGTTGGCACTGGAGAGAGTGGTATATTGCTCATCAGTAGGGACTCAGAAGCTAGACTGCATGGGTTCCCATGTGAGCTGCATCATATACCAGAAGTGTGGGCCATGCAGTATTTAATATCTCAGTACGTAAGTTTTGTCATCTCCAAATTGGTGATAAGAACAGTACCAACTTCATAACATGGTTAGGCTTGTTAAAAAGGTTTTTGGATATGGAATATTTGGGATGCACTTGACATGTAGTAACAGTTGTTTATGTTTTAGTTGTTATCAGTAACCTCCCTCCTGTTCCTATTAACAACTGAGAAAACTAAGGTTTAAATTATTAAACACCTTTCACAAGAAAATACAGCCAAGAGACAGAGCTAGGATTCAAACATATGGAGTTTGACAGCAGAGTCTGTATTCTGAAGCAGTAAACATTTCTCTCGACAAATTCAATTCACATGGTGATACTTTTAGCTATGTCTTAATAGTATCTTATTCAGTACTTTATGAGAAGTATATTGCATCAATAATTTCTCTGTTTCTGTGATAAAACTACCATGACCAAAGCAACTTATGGAACAAAGACCTTTTTTTGGCTAAAGGTTTCAGAAGGAGAGTCCATAATGATGGGGGGGCATGACAGCAGGTGGCAGGATCGTGAAGATGCTGATCACATTGCTTCACATAGGAAGACAAGAAAGCTAACTGGAAGTCATGCTGTAAACTCTCAACACCCTTCTTTAGTGATGACTTCCTCCAGCAAGGCTCCACCTCCCAAAAGTTCCATAACCTCCTCAAACAGTGCTGCCAACTGGGGACCAAGTATGCAATTACATGGGCCTATGGGACCATTTCTCATTTAAATTGCTCTCTCTCTCTCTCTCTCTCTCTCTCTCTCTCTCTGTATATATATATATACATTTTACCGGTTCTGAATTACATTTAACAAACATTATTGTTGTCAGCTCTCTTGCTAAATAGTTCTTAGATTCTTTCCCTTCTCTAACTTCACCTATTAGTTAGCATAGGCACTCAGTAGTTCTTGCTTGGGCAGATATAACAGTACCCTAATTAGACTTTTAGTTGTTATATTCCTTATCATACTTTGTCATATGAAGTCTTCTTAGTGAGTTTGTTCTGTGTAAGCAAAACAATACAGTTTCCAGGCTGATAAAATTGATGCAAAAGTTAAATGTAATTCCTTAGCCCAACAACTTCATGATAATGTGTGAAGCCCTCCATTGTGAGAGTCTTGAATGATCATCATTTGGTGAATGTGGAATCATCTCTGCTATTGGAAGCATGGTGATGAAGGGTGTTGTTTGTAAACAGCTAGCTGCTGATTATAAACATGGGTGACTTGCTCATATGTCAAAACTAAACAGGTAGAGAGCAGAATCACAGTAACACAGAGTTAGGGAGGGTCAAGAAAATGTGACAAACGTTAGATAATGGCTACAAGAGAATGGGCTAAAATGTTTTATAACACAGTAGGGTAAACGTTTTGTAATATATGCTTTGTAAAGAGTGAGAAGAAAGGGGTTAGATTTCCAAGACAAAAAAATGGCAATACCTAAAAAGATGAAAAATGTAAATCTTCTCATTTCATAACATTGTATCCATGTCCTTAATCATCATACTGCACTTCTTAATTGTAATTGTTATGTATTAGTAAGATTCTTCTTAGAAAAAATGGCTGCCTTAAGAGGACTATAGAAGCTTTCTTAACTGTTGATGCACCAAATAAGTCCTGCTACAAGTTCAACTGCCTGATAAGTTCGATTTTGTCTATGATCGTCTTCTTAAAGAAGGTGTCTTAGTCTATTCAAGATGCTATAACAAAACACCATATCCTGGACAGCTCCAAGAATGGAAGTATGTTTCTCACAGTTCTGGAGACGGAAGTCCAAGATAAAGGTGTCTGCAGATGCAGTACCTAGAAAGGGTCCGTATCTTGCTTCACAGATGAGACCTTCTTGCTGTACCTTCACATGGCAGACAGAGCAAACAAACTCCCTAGAGCCTTTTAAATAAGGACACTAATCCCATTAAGATTTATTAGGAGCACTCAGGACATCTGGCAATAGTCCCCATTTGATGCTGTGGCCTTGAGGATAGGATTTTGGCTTGTAAAATTTGAGGGGATGAAAGCATTCAGATGTTGACACAGAGTATCTGCTCAACTCTCTGATATCAATGATCATTCATTCATTAAAACATCACTGAGTCCCCAGCTCCAACACAGGACACAAGTCAGCTCAATTAAACAAGGGCCCTAAGGGGAGGTGAGAAACAGGTGATGAGTCAGCACTAGATTCAGAACTATTTGAGACTGACTGCTGCTGGGTGAGGGAGAGTACGAATTACATATGGTTGACCACTGGATGGGCTGACTAGACTCCAGTGGACACATTTACAGTGAAGAGCATTTGAGTACGAACATCTGATTGAATGGGACTCAGCATATATGGCAGAGTACATAGGGCTCAGTGGGGGGATACGGGGAGGCATGGATGAGGGAGAAAGTCTGGATTTGAGTGGGTAATGGTAAATGAAATTTTAAAAGCTCAGTTAAAAAAGGTTAAAAAATCACTTGATTCTGAAATTAATAAACTTCCTCTCCTAAATAAATAAACCCTTTATAATACATAACATTAAGTGTGTTTCTTTTTTATCTGTCTCACCATAAAGCCTGTATGCTAAATTTTATCAGCTGTTCAATTATACAATTTAGTTGGGGACCAAGCAGGTTTAGAATTTTTGATTTACTATAATTCTTTTGGATTTCTATTCTCTCTAGTGGAGTTGCATCTAAAGATCTGTATTCTGAAATCACAGCATTTTAATTTTTTTGTAACTTGATGACCAATGACATTACAAATAAAGTTGGACAGATTTGGTTCCTATGACTTACTAATTTTAATCTCAGCTAGTTATCCAAGAAATGTATACATTTGTGCATCCAAGACACACACACACACATGTGTATTTATGACACTAATACTTAAAATTAAAAATCAACCAACAATCCACATTTTCTTCAACAATAAGAAAGTTTCAAAACTATAACATATTCATGAGATGGAATACTGAGCATTGTTGAAACTCACCTAGTGAAAACACCACCAATGACCCATCCAAGGATAATGTTGACCAAAAGAAAGCAGTGAAGTAAACATGTACACTGTGTGTTAAGTGTTAATAAAATATGCTTACGAAAAAATAAATCCACCACATAAAACAAGTCACAATGAATTTTTGGAGGAAAATACTTGACTCTGCTTTTTGCTACTTTCTCTAATGTCTGCGGACTCTGCTGTTGACTGAATGAGTGAATGCGTGCTTTAGAATTGTAAGATTATGTAAGTAGCTACTTTAGGCATTTTCTTCATATCTTAAAACTACATTCTTAAAACACAAAACAGAAAAGAGATTAAAACTAATCCCTTTTAATTCCCTGATAAAGACCTGAGATGGGCCAGTGAGAACAAAAGGAGACAAGGGAACACTTATTTCAAAGGTAGAATTAGCAGGAATTGGCAAAATTATGGGAAGCGGGAAGTATGATAGATTGTAATTAATTTTTTCAGTCCATTATACACTTAGCCAAATTTGTTCATAACAGGGACATAGAAGGTGCGTTTATCTGTTTCGTTGCTGTGACAGATTTATTTTGATTCATAGTTTCAGAGGTTTTAGTCCATGGTCAGCGGACTCCATTGCTTTGAGGCTGAGGTGAGGTAGGACATCACGGGAGTAATGTCAGTGAGACTGTGGAAACCAGGGAGACATGAGACAGAAAGAACCAGGTGCAAGATACACTCTTTGAAGGCACTCCCCCAGTGACCCACCTCCTCCAAGTAAGCATCAGGTTATCTCCCCATCGATGCAGGAATCCTCTAACCAAACCAAAGACTTCAGATCCAATCACTTTTGAAATGCCCCAGCAGCTACAAATTCAAGTCTTTAGCACATGAACCTTTTAATGGGCGTTTCGGACTCAAACCATCACAGGAGGCTACTTGAACCTTGCAGAATGCCTGAATTTCCTACTCCTGGTGGATCAAATTATCCCAGATTGAGTGACATGAAGCAGTTCAAATATAATCTCACAGTTCCTGAGGTCAGAGTCTAAAATGGCTCTCATTGGGTTAAGATCAGGGATGGCAGGATGATGTTCCTATCTAGCCATTCTAGGAGAGAATTTAGTTTCTTGGCATTTTCCAGCTTCTAAAGGTTGCTCAGGTCTTGTTGAGCAAATTCACTTCTGTTTGCAAGCCCAGACCTGAGCAGTTGAGTCTGTCTCCTATCATACTTACACTCTTCTTTTACTTATAAGGGCCCCTGTGATTGCATTTAGCCCATCTAGATGATCAAGGATAAGGTCTCTGATTATGCTGAGCTGATCAGCAAGCTTAATCAATCTGTATATTTGATTCCTCTTTGCCATGCATCAACATCTTACAGTTTCTAGTAATTTGGACATGAGCAACTTTGGGGAAGGCACTCTTCTGCCTATTGTACAGAACAATAGGAACTCTGGATTCAGTAAAAATTTCAGTGAATTCTAGCCCCAGGGCTTTTCAGTTACGCAATAGAATTTTTTTTGCCCCTACCTAAATCAGTCCAAGATGGGTTTACTGTTACTTAAAAGTAAGCATCATGATTGCCATGCAGGGGAGGAAATGAAGGGATAGGGTGGAAAATGCACATGTGATGGTCCGTTTTGAATGACTGGAGGATGAGTAAAATTATGCATGTAGAAAGGAGAAAAGACAGGAACCAAGGAGCAGGTAGAGTTGGATGTAGGCATATTGATTTCAGGAGTTTTCAAAGTCCATGTCCAATAAATGTGTATGTAAGTTTAGAATTCATGTAAGCGGTTATGGCAAAAATACTTTGCAATATCTAAGTGTTTTTCTTTTATCTTCAATACTTATATGACATATTTATGGTGTTCTTACTTAGCTGGATCCTTGGACTACTATGGTCTTTAACAAAGAAGAGCATAAGGTTGTCTTTTGTGAACTTTAAAAGGTTTTATTTGAAGAGTTACATAATCTTCATGTTGCAAAAAAAGACATTGTCACTGGCCTGATTATCACCAGACTTTGGATTGTTAGACAAGAAGTTATATTTCTGGTCTCCAAGCAGAAATGAACTCTCACTGCTTTTTCCCACTCAACCTTGTGTGTTGGTCGATGCGGTTTGGTTCTTAAATGTTCCCCAAACACACACATGTTAAAGGCTTCGTTGCCAGCTGGAAACTCTATTGGGAGCTGGTAGAAACTTTACCAGATGGGGTTTAGTTGGAGGAAGTTAGGTCATTATAGGATGGCCTTTAAGGACACATTAGACTATCGGGACTCCGAGATCTCTCTCCTCTTCTCCTTCTCTGGTCCTTCCCCTTCCCTTTTCCCTTCCCCTTCCCATTCTCCTCCCCCTTCCTCCCCCTCCCAGCTGGAAACTCTATTGGGAGCTGGTAGAAACTTTACCAGATGGGGTTTAGTTGGAGGAAGTTAGGTCATTATAGGATGGCCTTTAAGGACACATTAGACTATCGGGACTCCGAGATCTCTCTCCTCTTCTCCTTCTCTGGTCCTTCCCCTTCCCTTTTCCCTTCCCCTTCCCATTCTCCTCCCCCTTCCTCCCCCTCCCCCTCCCACACAGACATCATCTACTATAGGCTCCTATCATAATTCAAATATCTGAAACCATGAACAAAATTAATACTTCATCCATTATGCCATTCAACTTAGGTATTTTTAAAGTTTTATGTTTATTTATTATTTTTCAATTTTATTGAGTCTTTTAATGTATGAAAATTACAGATAGATATTATACATTAATTTTTGTATGGTTTTTATTGAATTTTTGTGTATGAACATACAAAAATTTAATCATTTTTTATGCCTTCTTCCCCATTGACACCCTCCCATAATGCCTGCCCTCCACTGGATTTCATGCATTCTGTCATTTATGTTAAGGCCTTTCGAGTCAAGTTAGTGTCCCCAGATGTCCCTCAGTGAAAGTTCATCCACTGGAGTCTAGTCAGCCTATCTAGAGTCTCTCCCTTAAAGATCAGCTCTTCCCCACCCAGCAGTAATCAGCTGCCTTATTTTTGTTTTATGTTTGAGTGTTTTGCCTGAATATGAAAGTACACCATGGGAAGTTCCTGCAGAGGCAAGAGGTGGCATCAGATCCCCTGGAACTGAACTACAGATGGTTGTGAGCAGTCACAGATGCTGAGAATTGCACCTGGTCCTTGGCAAGAGCAGCCAGTGCTCTTAACTGCTGAGCCATCATTCTATCCCCTCACCTCAGGTATTTTGTCACAGCAATGGCAAGCTGATTAACGTATTGGCAGAAGCCCCATGAAAACATTCCAACTTATAAGGAGTGTAAGACGTGGATGCTGTAACATTGCAACACAAGTGTAGTAGAGTATAAAATATTCACTATTAGCTTCCTGAAGTCCTGTCCCAAACCCTTAAATTTCCCTCAAAGCTATCTTTTAAGATGGAAGAAATAAGCATAAATTAAATGGAAAGTTTCTTATTTTCTACTTAGGTTCAGTCTCAACTTTCTCACTAATTGTACATTTTAATACCTATGTGTATGCGTTTATGTATTTTGTGATAGATAGATGCCAAAGAAAGCCAAGAACCATATAGAGGTAAGACTATTAATTGGCTTGGAGATAACATGTTCCATAGAACCAGGTAAAAGAAAATTACTTTAAGAGAGGAGGTCTTGATTCATACATTGATTAATGTAAACCATTGAAAACTACCTCAATCTATAACCTCAAATTTATCAGTGGTAGTGGAATAAAGAAGACAGAACTATAGTGAAGTAGGAGTACAAAAGGCCTCTCGGAGCAAATGGAACACACCATATGGAAAAGTATGGTATAAATTCTGTAGATAAGTAACTGCATAGATTCATAAGTCAGTATGGCTCAGAACCATAGACTATTTACCAGTGACAAAATGACTTGGATTCCTTTACCGCACAGTTATTTATAGTGTATACAAGAAGTAGTAAATGTGGAAAGATACTGTGAGAGTGTATAAATGTTGTAGATCACACTCAAAGGGACAGTCAGCCATATATGTTTCCAATGAGACCATCCAACTTAAAGATGTCATTTGTAATTTTTAAAATTTAAGGAGAGAAGGCATATTATTCCATAAAAGGGATCATGTTAATTAGTAAAAGAGAAAGCTATAGGTTGCATGGATCTCCCAGAGTCATTAAGGATTGGGTCCAAATTTCACTTGGCAGGCTGTTTGTGGAATTGTGTGCATCTGTGGGCAAGAGGAAAATGATTCAGCTCTGGGTAGATAATAGTGTGTTTAATGGCTTTCCTGTTAATTGGATTAACTTCAGAGGGTAAAAGTAAACTAGATCCTGCCATGTGATAAGCTTATTTCCAAGAGAAGTACGTTTTAGGTAATATTATCACATATTTTTTGCCAGACTACTTGCTGGTGAATACTATATTCCCAAATATCCATATTATATCAAAATATAGAAACTCAGAGAAATGACCTGATGGGGGCTTTGTCCAAAAGTTAGGTTTCCAAATTTCCAATTTATGTCAGTCATTAATCTATTTTGTGTTTCCTCCTCTATCTGCAATCAATAGAAATAAAAACGGAGATTCTATTATATTTATTTAGGTTTGAAATACTTATACACAAACATATTGTAAATGCATATTTCTTATAGTCATCACATTTTGCTTTCTACATTATATACATGCTATACTATGTTACTAGGGTCTTTTCATTTTGTCAGAATTTGTTGCTTAAAAAAATCTTTAAAATGATCTAAGCTGGGCATGGTGGCACATGTGTTTAATCCCAGCACTCGGGAGGCAGAGGCAGGTGGATCTCTGTGAGTTCGAGGCCAGCCTGGTCTCCATAGCGAATCTAGGCCAGCTAGGGCTACAGGGAGACCCTGTCTCAAAAAGACCAAAAAATCTTGGTCTTCCTACTGCCTGGATTTTTTACTTTCCAAGTGGCTATGACAAAAGTCCATTTAGGAAGCTATCTTTTCACCAGTTGCCACTCTGTCCCTCTAAATCTAAATCTGATCCTAGCAAATGCAGTCTTATGACTTTTAAAACTTCATTTGAAATTCTAAATCCACAAATAATAGCAATGGTAGTTATAATTATAGTATCTAACTTATCAAGTGATAGATTGTGTTTTCCATTTTAAGAATGAAGTAACTGAAGCTCAGTGATGTAGTTAACGTATCCAAATTCATACAGTCAGTAACCTGTACAACCAGATTCTAACTTTCTGGTTGCAAACAGCAGGAGTGCCTATTTACATGTCATCAGGAAGTGCTAGAGGCTCATGTGAAGATCAGGAACAGGCAGTGTGGGCTGTGCAGCAAGTGACTGGGGAGCTGGATAGAAATAGCAACTTCATTCTCTTGGAGAAAACTTGTAAACTCTTTGAATCTTGTTTTTGTTTTCTGTTTTGAAATGGGGCTAATAACTCTTACATGATTAAATTACTGTGTGGTTAGTGAGAAGATTTCTTCACATGTCGGTGTCGCATTTGTTTTTTGCTAAGGGAGTTTTAAAACAATGCTAGAAGAATTTTCTACATCTAAAAAGTATGCTTTATATGGTCTTAGCAGCTACAAGTTTTTTCTTAATTTTTCCCCCAATATTACACAAAATCGTCAAAGAGTTTGAAATTATTTTATTATAGTGGGGTGCTTTATATCAAATAAATCTTTGGTTGTCCAATAAGAACAGTTAACATCTCAATTGCTGTGTTTTTAAATTTATTATTAAAATACTCTACTCCTGTAAATTATAAACAGACTAGATGGATTCTAGTGTAAAGTTTTAAAAATAAAGACATATTGAAACTTTTGTTTAGACTGTTATTAAAGGCGTGAAAACTAAGATTTACAACTAATTCTGGCTTAGGTATTTTGATGGCAAACCACAACTCTTGAAACAATGTATTTATATTCCCAGTATTTCCTTGTTATGAGTGTGTGCATAGGTGTGACTGCCCTTGTGTGCCCATGTGTGTGGAGGTCGGACAACTTGGATGTTGTTTCACAAGTGCCATTCACCCTTACTTTGAGGCAGGTTCTCTCCATGGCCTGGAGCTCATCAAGTAGTCTAGACTGGCTGGTCAGTGGGCTTCAGGAATCTGCCAAACTCTGCTTCCCCAGGGCTGTGATTACAAGCACACTGCATACGTCTGAGGGTTCTGGGTGTAGATTCAAACCTTCACGCTTGTACAACAGGCATGTTACTGAATTTTCAATGGTCTCCCCAGCCCCAGGTCCTTTTTTCTTAAAAGGTTGTTTAAAGAATGTTTTTAAATAAGAAAAATGAATGCATAGTCAATGAGTTTCTTAATCTACACTTTCACCTTTTAACGTACAATGATCTTGGGAAGACAATAAAATTACTTAAATACTAATTTTGCAGATTAGAAAATTGAGGTTGGACTGCTTGAGGTCATAAGCAATTAAGGGACAGTAAGGTTTTACACTGGAGAGAAATCTTTCTTCATCCTCCCACCATGGCTGGGGCCCAGGGATATAAACAGTTATACACAGTTGGATGGTAGTAGGTAGCGTGAATAGGAGGGTCTTATATTTCATTTTCAGTTGTTAACATGTAGAGCTTGAGGGCTTTCTGATAGTGCTGACAAGTATCACAGCATAGCCCCAGAATGGGTAGTCTACAAGAGCTGAATTATACATGTATTAATTTCTTTCCTTATTTTTGTGACCAAATATCTGACAAGAAAGCCCTTAAGGGAGGAAGAATTTATTTCAGCATATAATTTAAGGGGAGTTACTGTCCATCATGGAGGGGAAGGCATGGTGGCAGGAACATGAGGCATCTGGTCACGTTACAGAGCATCAACAGGAAGCAGAAAGAGATGGATGCTGGTGCTCAGTTTGTTTTCTTCTTTTTATTGAGCCCAGGACTCCAGTCCAGGGAATAGTGCCATTCACACGTAGAATGGGTCTTCTAACCTCAATTAATCCCATCTAGAAACTCCCACAAGGATGTGCCTGGAGTTTGCCTTTTAGGTGTTTCTAGATCCTGTCAAATTGACAACATTGATCACCGCGATACATAATGGTAGAATAAATCATGGGAATTTGGAAGGTGGAAAGTTGGAGAAAGCCTTGGGAAAGGTATTGGGGTAAAATTGTTAGATATTGTGGTTTGTTGAAAGCAGATAAGGAACATCAAATGTAGGAGAAATAACGCTTTTGATTTGGAACTTGGAGATTGAAATTCCTAAACATAGCAGCAGGTCAGACACTTGGGTAGGGTTCCAACTTGGAAGCATGGGCTTTGGCATTAAGGTAGGAGAGGAGGAAGAGGTTTTAAGGAACATCCCGAAGACTATTCCCACACCTGGATTCTCACAGATTCTTAGGAATCGCCTTCTACTTCCCGGCTTCCGTTTACTTTTTCGGTAATTTGAATGCCTCTCGGTCTTTGCACTTGTTTTATCTGGGACACTCTTTATTCAGGTGGCTGGATCTTCCCATACCTGAATCCCTGAGGACTGTCCTACCCACTCCATGAAGCACAAACAAGCACACAAAGTCTCGGGCCCTTGATAGCATCAGAGCACTAGTCATAATTCTGTCTAGTTACTTGCTTGATTTTGTCTGATCCTCTAACGTAAGTGGAGTAAGGCAGGGTCCATGCCTGCCTCTGCTGTGGTTGACTGTCCATCAGCTGGAAGTGATTGTCATAAGAAAGGCACTTCACATTTTTGAAAGAATGAATAAGTGAGCAGAATAGGGACTCCAATTTCTTCAAAGATGCTAATGTGGTCTGTACCTTTCTGTCTTATCTTCAGCTCCGTGTTCATTTTGTTCTAGCTAATTCCAAGTTCTTGAGGTTTTTGGAAAATTCCTCTCTGTGCTCTCTTTTATTTTCACTCCTTGAGATGTCCTTTTCTCACTACCCATTTTCTCTTTTATAAGCTCAAAACTTGGCTTAATTGTCACCTTGTCAAGAGCTTGTGGCTCCGTTCTTCTCTCCTGATTGCTTTCCCAGCACTTAACACACGTGACATAAAGCTGTCACATGTCTGTGTCCCTTGTACATTACAAACATCTTGAAGCTAAGGAGTGCCACTTGCTGATCACATTTCTTCCAAATTCATATGTTGAATTTCTAATCTCCAAGGTGTTAGTTTTAGGATATCAGGTTTCTAGAGATGATTAGGTTGTGAGGGTGGAGGGCTTGTCAGTGGGATTAGTGTCCTAATAAGAAGTCACACGGTTTATTCACCCTTTCTACTGTGTGAGGATATGGTGAAAACCTGACATTTATGAGTCAAAGACCAGGTATTAAATCTGTTGACACATTGCGTTTGGGCCTTCCTGGTCTCTAGAATACGGAGAACAATTTTCTGTTCTCTGTGAGTCACTCTGTTTATGGTAGTTTGTTATATCAACCCAAACAGAGTAAGCCAGGGAACATTCATCATTTGAGTTCACGTCATGATTTCTACTCAAGTACTTGGTACACTGGAGCTGTTTGATATTTGTTGAGTGGACGAAGACCTAGATGAAGAAATCATCAGGGAGGAATGTGAACTAGTTGACAAACACTAAGGTATTTAGAAACATACCCAATTAGCTGTGCACTTTGGAGTAAGTTATTTAGATTGCATAAGAATCTATGTCTACCCACCCTTGAGCACTGTAATTCAAATGAGATAATAGATGTCATATTCATCATGATTCTCCAGAGAAATAGAACGAATAGGATTTAATTAAGCCATTTAAAGAAATTGATGTACACAACTGTGTGGACTTAGTGAGTTCATGATGGTAAGGTGAGCCAGCAGACTGAAGACTCTGAAAAAAGAGCCCCAGTCCAAGTCCAAACCCAGCCTGATGAGGAACCAGGACAGAGGGTGAATGCCGTGAGCTAGCGGCCTCTCTCCTGGAGATGGACCTGTGTTCTGCTCAGGTCTTCAGTGGGTATGTGAGGCCCTCACACATGCTCCAGGAGGCAGTTTATTTTACTCAGAGTCCACTAACCTAATTTTAACCAAAACACCCTCACAGAAGCATCCAGAACAATGTTTAGCCAAGCATATGGGTCCTGCTGTCCAGCCAAGTTGACACATAAAGTTGACCTGCCGCATAGTTTCTTAGACTCTGATTAGGAAATACTCACCGGACTTTCTGTCTGATCCGGTGTCCCCAGTCAGCAGAACTGCTGTATCAAGGCTGCTGACTTGGGGCCTCTCACTGGATAGAAAATGAGATTTTCATTCTTTCTGCATTCTGAGTCTCTCTGCAGGCCAAGCATGTAAAACCGAGGTAGGTTTTCTACAAACAGCTTGGACAAGGAAGGCTTCTCAGTGTCAACTAGCAAGGGAACATGTGTGTAAGGAGGCTGCATAAGGAACATGCCATGGATTGTTGTGGCCTGACTCCAGGCTACGGTCAGTCACAGTTCCCCAAGTAGTGTAAGAATGAGCTCACACTGTGCTCTTTCCCTCTCTTGAAGGGAAGACTGCTTTAATCTGTATGAACAGAATGCACTCCTAAAAGACTGCCTTGAAGAGGACTGCCATATACATGCATGGGATGCCTTTCATGATATTCCTACAAAGCTGATGGACCCTCATGATTAAAAGGCTCACCTGGGCTGGGAAGATAGCTCAGATGGTGAAATGCACGCCACAAAAATATGAAGACCTGAGTTCAATCTGTAGAAATCACATCAAAAATCAGGCTTGGTGATGAGGCTGTAATTCCAGCACTGGGGAGGTGGAGACAGGAGGCTCCCTGAGGCTAATGGCCAGTCAACTTAGTTGAATTGTTGAGTCCCAGGTCCCAGTGAGAGGCTCTCCCTCAACAGACAAGGTGGAAGGCCTCTGAGGAACACTTGAGGTCGACCTTTGCACATGCACACCCACCCACCCACACCTAAACTGCCCCCACCCCGGTTCATGCTATTATGGCTTTTAGCTATGGGGAATTTCTTTTGCTAGATCACTGAGGCTCTTAGCTAAGTCTTATCAACCCCAAAAACAGAGATCCTGCATCATGATAACAGTGCAAAAGGGGTCCATTCAGCTGAGTCCTCATTACTTGACAGCTAACTGAGGAGTAACATTAAGTGACAGGCATGCTTCCCATAGTTCTGGGTATATCCTCAAGTAAGCAGGCTTCTATTTGCCACTGGCCTGTGCCTTGTACCACTGCAAGACACTTGGCCAATACTTTGTGAAAGATGCCTTTTGATAGAATAGAGTTGCCTTCAGTGGAGAAGGAGGGGAAGAGGGACAGGAAGGAAGCATTCAAAGAACTACACTACCATTCCTCCATTAGACTCGAACTAATAAATATCTATATGGCATTTGGGTGGAACGTTTTGTAGAACCAGTCCAAAACTACTCTGTGTCAAAATGTAAAGGTTTGACAGGAAGATGCATTTAGAAAAGACACAGCAAAAACCATGTTGAAAGCAGTTCATAAAATTTTATTTAATATTATTCAATTACACAGACCTTATAGTCAAAATGTACTTCTAGATCTTGTATCTGTCACTGAAATATGCCATAAACAGTCATTTTCTGATTTACTACCTGCAGATTTATATTAATGTGCTATAAAGAGCTAAATGATTTTATATGATGCTATTTACTAATTATAAAAATAGAGAAATAGAAAAATATTATTTGTCAATATCAGAAAATATATATTTCTTTCTAGTCCATTACTTTTGAAATTACATAAGCACTGAAGTAGAGAATAGTTAAACTGGTTATGCACATTATACGTATATTATGAATATGATGTTTTTTCATTGCTGAATTATAAAGCCCATGGCTCAGCACTGTATAATCTGGAATTTGTTTGAACATTGTTTCCATAATAGTGGTGACTATGAACAGTAGACAGAGCAGTTCTATGCACAGCAAAAGTCTAGTGTTGACCAGAGCTCCATCCTAATATCCTATTCCAAGAGTATTTAAATAATGATGGCATGTGGTCTATCCATGTGCAGTCTGGACAGCAGTCTTAGGCCTGAGTGGTGAACAGTATTTTAGGAAATACTCCCACTTTCTGTGTCCAGCACTAAAAAGGGAGCTATTTCAACAAAGGAGGCCTTAATAAAATCTAGAAACCCTCTTTTAGTTTTTTTTCCCCATGTCATAGTAAGTAATAATTTGACTTTCTTCGTTTGTTCTTAATGGAGCTAATTATATGTCCTAGTAACAGTATTAAAATTGCAGGTAATTTTTAATTATGAAGTGTTTCCTTGGGAACATTTTATTATATGTGAGTGTATTTTGTTCCAAAATAGTTCACTTCATTTACAATTAAAAATCAAAGATGGAGCATGGTATAGGGCAATTTGAAAACTGTCACACTAATCGCCATGAAAAAGTTAATTTTTCACAATAGACAACTGACAGAGCACATCCAATTAATTGGTAGGTGGCTACTTAACGGTTACCCTCAGAGAAGAATTATTTCATTTTATGACCATTAATTGGCCACTGGCATTAGACATTGTTTTTCTCAACTTAGAAATTTCTTTGAAAATTACATATATTTTAATTTGGAATGGACTGAACACAATGATTACATTTTTGAGAAAGATCATCCTGTGTTGGGAACATCAACGTTCACAGCAACTGTCTTACAAATCACCTTAACACACCGGCTTCACAGTTAAGGGTAAGCCTCTCTTTGGTTCATAAGGTGTTGTCCTGGAAACCATCCTGATGCAGTCGATAATAGGGCAGACGCTGAGGCAGAGTGTACAGCCTGTACACATGTCAGTAACGGCGGGCAGGTGGGTTTCTGGATCAAACTGTATAGCCTGCAAACAGAAACCAAGACAGTTGATGCCACTGCCCGACAAGGTCATGGACACCCCCGTTTTAGCATCCATATGTCTCTCCATGGCACTGGAGATAACTATGTCCGGTACCATGGTGGTGCAACTATAGCAACAGCTTCACTGACAGGAGGGAGAAGGAGAAAGCAATGAGGCTCCTTTAAATTAGAAACACAATGTTGAAAATTCCTTAGAGATGTTTTCCTTTCTTCAGTGAGGAAGTATTTTCCAGCTCTGAAGCTCTCTACCTTCTTTGTATGAGCACTACTCTGGTCTTGCCATGCCTACCACATTGGGGTGTCTTCTGCCTCATGGCGTTGGGGTACTTTCACACGTACCATTTTCCTCTTTATACTTCTTGTTTTCTAAGACTTGTGTATGAATGGGTACAAGTGCATGTGTGTGCAGGTGAACGTGTGTGTTGGTATGTGTGCATGTGTGTGCATGTGGAGGCCAGAGGACAACCTCGGGTGTCATCCTCAAGTCATCCACTTTCTTTACTTTGACACAGGATGGCTCATGGGTTGGGAGGTTGGGGCTCATCAATTAGGCTAGGTTGACTGGCCAGTGAGCCCCAGGGAGCCTCTTCTCTCTGCCTCCCCAGCAATGGGATTACAAGTGTTATGTCCGTCCTGGGTGGTGTTTTCTTTTTTGTTTGTTTGTTGTTTTGTTTTTGGTCTTTTTGAAACAGGGTCTCCCCTGTAACCCAGCTGACCTAGAACTCACTGTGTAGACCAGATTGGCCTTGAACTCACAGAGATCTGCATTCTGGGCATTTTTAATGTGGGCTCTGAGATTGAACTCGGGGCCTTTGTGCTTCCAAGGCCAGCTCTTTACTGACTGAGCCATTCTGCTGGCCTACACTTCTTGTTCCTGAGAGTGGAAAGCATTTCTGTCAGGTAGGGTCCTAAATGCACTTCAAATAGTGCATGTCATTTTGGGAAGAAAGCAGTAGACAGAATTAGCTGAACAGTCAGTTTTGAGTTGTAACCATGTTGTATTTTATTCCAGGCATCATTCCATCACAGAAAGGACAAAACTTAGAACAGAGAGCCAGGACAGCTGCAGTCCCATTCTGACTCTGATATCTGCCCTCCCTCCCTCCCTCCCTCCCTCCCTGCTTCCCTCCCTCCCTGTTTCCCTCCCTACCTCCCCCTCTTGTAGCCGTATAAGAGACAATAAATATACATCCAGAGGTTCTGTACCCATGAATCCAACCAACTTCAGGTCAAAAATATTTGGGAAAAGTTGCATCTGTTCTCAAAATATAAAGTTCTTTTTTGTCGTCATTATTTCCTAATAAACAGCATAATAACTATATGCATAGAATTTGCATTGTATTAGATAGTATCATTTATTTTAAAATTTTTTTGATTTATTTTTATTTTATGTGTGTGTGTTGCATGCATGTATGCAAGTACACTCATGTTGTGCAATGCTCACACAGGGCAGAAGAGGGCATCAGATCCCCTGGAACTGGAGCTACAGATGGTTGTCGGCTGCCATGTGGGTGCTAGGATTCAAACCTGGGTCTTCTGCAAGAACAGCCAGTGTTCTTAACCTCTGAGCCATCTCTCCAGCCCAGGTACGATATTTTCAAGATGATTTAAAGTATGTGACTAGGTGAGTACAGGATATGTATGAACTCTATACGATCTCATAGCATGCATTTGAGCAGCCATTGGTTTGGTATTCAAAGGGGTCCTAGAATCAAACATCTATGGATGCCAAGTTTGATGGCCTAGGTTTGATCTCGGGACTCACATGGTAGAAGGACCGAATGGACTCCCACAGGTTGTCCTCTGGCCTCCACATGAATACTGTGGCATGCACACCCACACACATATGCACATATACACAAAATAAATAAATAAATAAATAAATAAATAAATAAGTGAATAAATGGAAAAATTGAAAAAAATATGTGTCAAAGAATATTTAAAATTTCCCCAGGAGCACT
>NW_008338999.1:3261161-3314303 GCF_000622305.1 Nannospalax galili
TTCTACCAGGTTGAATAAAGTAAATGATCTTCATTTCTTAAAAAAGGAGCACTTTATTATTTATCTAGAAAATTCCATTGATCACTTTAAAGATATTATTTTCTAATATACCTATTTATGGCTTGAGGATTTTAATAAAAATAATGGGCCTCTACAGTGCAGAGTTTTAAAATGTACTTTCCCAAACCCTGTATCTTAAAAAAAATCCTTTATTTCCATAATGCAATAGGCCTTGAATGAAAAACTTATCTAAAGGTTTATAATTCTTTTGTTTATCATCATTTTTATTTCATTCATTTGTAAAATCCAACCAGGTCAATGTCACAGTTGTGCAAATGCTATTTAAAACACAGGCGGTAAATGAAGATGCAAATTAAAAGTCTAAGAGAAATTGATGGGATGCATTTTCAAGAGATCCGCCCACCCCTATGGAGCGGAATCTTTCATTTTTCTTTTCTGTCCTGTGACAGATCGTCTGTTGAGGGATAAACTGAAAAGTGACCACAGTCACCACCACTGGTGAAAGAAGATACACATTTCTCTGCCATGAAGAAACTGCTAAGACCAATCTTCACAACCAGTTGGTGGGAAAGGGCATTTCTTTATTACTGTTGTAAAATCCCAATTACTGTGCGATGGAGGAGAATCTGGAGGCAAAAGGAATCAGGTCCTTTCAGAGGAATGCTACTAAATGGGAGTACTCCTTCCCACCCTCAGGAATAGAGCAAAATCTTCCAAAACGGACATTATTTTGACTGCATTTCTGTTTCCAGTTGGATTTCTCCATCCAAATTTTGGATGTTTTTAAGGCTGCACTGTGCACTGAACAGCACCTGCATTAGCTGCTTTCCTCGTTGCTGGGACCAAATACCTGACACAAAGCACTTAAGGAAGGATTATGGTTCCCTGTTCAGAGGATGCCGTCTATCATGGTAGTAGTCATCGGAACACCGCATAGCCATGATGGGAAGACTTGTTACATGTGGGTGGATCAGGAAGCAGAGAGAAGAATAGCTGTGCCACTTAGCTCACATTCTCACTGTCTCCTCTTTATTCAATAGGAAACCCCAACCCATGGGATGCTGCCTCCAACATTCAGGGCAAGTCCTATCCCCTCAATAAATCCTCTCTGGACATACTCTTACAGTCAAGCAAAAAAGTGTGCCTCACTGATGCCCTAGGTGTTTCTTAAACCAAGTTTCTTAGGGGTGACCATGGAAATTAACCATCACAGAGGCATATGTTATGACTTTCTTTAAAAACAAAGACACACGAGCTGGAGAGATGGCTTAGCTGTTAAGAGCACTTGCTGCTCTTACAGAAGATCAGAGTTTGGTTTCCAGTACCCACATAAGGCAGCTCACAGCTGCTAACTCTAGTTCAAGGGGATGTGATGCCCTCCTCTGGCCTCCATACACTCAAACAGACACATAGGCATATACAAAAAATCAATCAAGCAATCAATCAGTCAGTCAATCAGTCAATCTTTTTTTTTTAACAAAGACACAATAGTATGCTAAGAGGGTGAAAAGACAGAAAGAAGACCTTTGGTAAAGGACAAATTTAGTATAGTTGGTTTGAAATGCACTCACTCAAATAGCAACATAAGTTATTTTCCATCCCTAAGAAGAAACATGCTCCACAGCATCTTAATTCCAGTGGGATTCCTACCTGGTAGCCAGAGTCATTACAGGTCATGTAGCATTTACCACAGTTGATGCACATTTCTTCATCAATCAGAGCCACAACTTGCTCCATGTTGTTCAGCTCACCATATGCTCCCAAGTACTGTAGCGCTTTTCCAATTACATCCTGAAAGACAGGCAGTGAATTACTCAGAGTGTTCAATTTTAAAAAGCCCTCCTAATAGCTAATATCAGCCCCAAATTTCCCATTTTGAGATCATGATGCAGTATGTCTTTGAGTGTCCATTACTAGATGAACTTTCCATGGTCTTTAGCTTACATGTTTCTGAAATATGGACAATATACATTCCTGGTTTAGAAATAAAAGACTAGTGGCCATGAAGATGGCTTAGCTGTTAAGGAACTTGACTTCCAAGCACGAGTGCCAGAGCTCGGGTCCCTAGCACCCATGTAAGATATTACGTCAATAAATAAAGTGGAAAGCCACTGAGAAGACTCTTGAAGCTGAAGTCAGTTGGGTTTCTACTAATAACCTAAAACTATTTTTGTGGACAGACATTAAAGATGATACTGTTAACTTTTTTAGTTATTTATTTTCAAGTTTTCATTTTGAAGGATCAAAAAGGAACATAAATGGACAAAAAGTAATGTGTTCACAAAAGAAACTTTAGTTTGCTAGGGATGAGTGGAAAAAAAGAAGAATGCCCTGCATTTCTAGCCTTGTTTTTAGATAGTAAATTTTCATTTGAAAAAGTGCTTTGATAATACACTCACCTGTCATGTCTTGACGAATGTTTCATTATTGAACAGTTCTAATTTATGCTAATTAATTAGGTTGATCCAATAGTTAAATTAGATGTTCTTTTACTTTTAAAGAACTAGCATTTTCTCCACTCACCACTGAAGATCTTTGATGAGGTTACACATGGCTTTGTTTCTCCTATTAACTGGAGGAGTGCTTACTATGGGAAGCACAGAGGATGCTTCATCAACAATAGGAAACACTTTGTTTCACAAAACAAAACAGAAGACTGTAACATGTTTGCCGAATTAGTGTGCTGTCAAGATTTCCTGCTTTTGATTTTAACTATTGAAATGAATATCTTTTGTCTGAAGCAAGGTCCATATTCGAAGAGGTCTGACTCTAATTCGGGGCCAGCTTTCTGCATGCTCTTGGGTATTTTATTTTCTGCACTTCTTTTTCTGACCTTGCTTATCCTTTTTAACCTTTCTTTATCCTTGAGCTCTAAATGGCAATATGATTGTTATTAAAAGCTTTCAAATGGAGTCAAGACTTATATTATTTGTACCTCTTACTGGTATACTTTCAAACCCTAAGATGATAGAAAACCTCACTACTATCTTCCCCAATTTCCTTCCAGTATACTGAAGACACAGTCCCAGCTGTACTGCAGTGTGTTTCTACATGGGCATTTGATGCCCAAATTTCCATTTCACAGTCTACATTTACCAATGCTCTTAGCTTTGCCACTAGAAATCAAAACTGTGCCTAATCCACCCATTGACTTTGATCCACAGCACAAAACTGGACTGCTGTTCAGATTTCCCTAGTTTGGTGAGTAACATTAGGATTTTTCTAATCACGGAGACTTAGAAGGCCACTCTGATTTCTCTCTGCTCTAGTATCACCTGTGACCATGTTTTCTGAGGGTTGGATCTGTGTTATCTTTTGAATCCCCTTTTTGTGTCTACCACCATCTTTCAAGAAGATTCATTAACTCCCAATCATTTTTCTAATCATGTTTATCATTCAAAGAGATCTCAAATGTCTCTACTTCATGAGAAATTCCTCAGTTCTTCTGTCTTCTTTCTTAACCAGATATTAAGATATGTTCTTTCTGCCCCCCCATCTCAATGCACTCTCTTCTCTCTTTCTCAGGATCTGAGATATTATCTATTTTGTGTAATACATGATGAGAGATAAGTTTTGAATCTCTATTATACTTCAGGCTAGTATCATATTGTAAAACCATTTCCTTACTTAAACCACATATATTTTAAGAATAATGAAGTAACTGTGATTTAAGATATGAAATCAAGTAAGTGATGAAGGGATTCAGACTACTGCCATTGGACTGCCAAAGCCATGGTCATGTGCACTCCGCTATGCTGACTCATTTCTTATTTGCTAGCAAATCTTCCCTCATGTTGCAAATATGATTTAAATTTAGGTTCCCCATTGCTGTCTTTCATAGAATTTTATTTACTCTTTGAATAACATGCTGTATCTCGTTCCCTGAAGATCATTAAACATAATGGATACTCATATATTTCTTAAATAAGCATATCTATGTCTAAACTCACAACAGCAGGTACATAATAACAGGGGTTATTGCCTGTTCTACAGAACATTTTTATTAATTTGGGTATTGCACATGCAAAAGATAATCAAGGAGTCAGGAGAGCTTTAATCCTTTCCAACATATTTTTAAATTTATAATATTTTTATTGTGTTTTGTGCATTTCATACAATAGTTCTTAATTAAACTTAGACCCCCCTCCCTGATCCATGACCCCACATACCCTCCCACTGGACCTCAGGCATCCTATAATATATGTTAAGTCCTATCCAGTCAAGCATTTGTACCCAGATGTCCTTCAGTGCAGGTTTATCCACTGGAGTCTCGTCCGTCTATCTAGAGATCTTAAGGAAGATCTACTCTCCCTCACCCAGCAGTAATCAGTTGCCAACAGTTCTCAGGTTAGGGTCTGACTGCCATCCATTTTCCTTGCTCCATGCTGGGCCCTTGTCTGATTGAGTTAGCATATGCTTGACGTCACCATTACTGCAAGTTTATATGAGCAAGCTTCCAGTGGCTTGAAAGCCTGTTTCCTTATGCTCATGGACTAACCCTAACTCTTAGAATCTTTCTACCCCTTCTTCCGCAGTGATCCCTGAGACATGGGTAGGTGAGGTTTAATATAGGAGTCCTATCCAGGGACACACACTCTGCAGTCATTCTCTAAAATTAAGCCAGTTGTGGCCTTCTGTGTGCATTGCACTTTCTTGTATAAGGAGGCTTCTTTGGTGAGAGTTGAGGAATTCACTAGTATTCTCTCCACCCCCTGTCAATGGTCCAGCCCAGCTCTAGAGTCTAATAACCACACGAATGGCACAGCAAACTACCTCTATTGGTGCAGTAGTGGCACTGTTATCTGTACTGGAGGGTGGGGGGGATCAACAGCTGTCTAATTGGATTTAAAACCCTCTCAATGGGAGGAAACTCATGGGTGGCACTGTGATTATATCCAAATATACAGGGCTGGAGAGGTCATAGATGCTAGAGAAAAACCGTGTCTCTGTCATATCTCTAGACAAATGAAATTTCTTACCATATGCTAAATATGGATCCTTATATTTACAAACAAGTATCCCATACATCATTCATAAAAGAAGCTTTGTTTTGCAACCAGTGAAGACTATTACAGAGTTCCACAACTGGTCAAACACAGACAATATACATCAGAGAGGTGCCCAGCCCTAGGTGACATATCTACAGTGGAACCTCTATGCCTAAGGCTCATTGAACTTTTCAATATTTTAAGATAGTATATGCATGAGTTTACTATCTGGATGTAAAAGATTATATATAATAGAAAATACCCCCCCCCAATCAAGTAAATAAATCAGTCAAAACAGTTCTTGTACTGAATCAGATCATGATGGCCCAAATCACCAGTTAAATACTCAACATGACGATTAAGCAGGAACCTCCCTAGACAGTCATGAGGCTTGTAGAGATTTTTCTAAAGTAGCCATATATATGCCCAAGAGATTTTGTAAGATGTAAGTCCATACTCTTTGTACGTTAAACATGCCTTTTACTTTATGTTGGAGACTTGAAGATGACTATTAAAAACATCATTATTTAACATGAAACCAGGTAAAACAAGTTCTTTGGAGCTTTTAGAAGTCATTAGCACAGGGTGTTAAAAATCCATCCATCATAGTTCTTTAAGTATATTCTATTTCTTTTTAAACGTACAGAAGAATAGTATTTAAAATCGATTGGCAAGTATTAAAGGACAAAATGAATTGTCATTTTATGTGGCTAAAAAGTTAGACATTTTTTTAAAAAACCCAACACTTCCAAGCTATACTGTTAGCTGATGAATACCCCCGAATATACATCCTGCAACTCGGAGTTTGCAGAAAGATGGGGATCATCAGTCAGGCACAAATGGCTCATGTGGTCCCACTTGGCTACATATCAGCAGAGTTTGGGGTATCTACAGTCACTACTCCACCCAAGGTGTGCATATAAAAAGGTCCAGCACTCCATGTCTCCCTCCCTGATTACTGGGAATATTTACATGTGAAGAACATATGCCAAATCCTTTAGATTATAGATGATACTTTTGGTTTTTTTATATGTATGTGTATGTAGTGTATGTGTATATGTATATATGTATTTTTTTGTGTGTGGATACATGTGGGGTGTGTGTGTGTGTACATAGGCCTGGGTATCTTCCTAGCTCACTCTACACCTCACCTATATATTGAGGCAGGGTCCCTTGTTGATACTGGAGCTCACCATTTTGACTAGTCTGGCTAGCTAGTTCAGTCTGGGGATTCTCAGTTTTTGCCTTCCATGCACTGGGATCATGGGAGGGCCACCATGCCTACCCAGCTTTTAAGTGGGTTTTGGGGATCCAAACTCTGCTCCTCATGCTTGTGTGGCAAGTGCTTAACCCAGTGTATTATCTCCATAACCCAACATACTTGATTTTAATGCAAGGGCTTACAGAGTTAGTGCTACAAAGGCCTACAGAACTGCAGAATCATACCCATATCAATTAATTATTTGCTTAGGATAATCAAACAAAATTTTTGTGAAGAGATGAATCAGTCAATATTTCTGTTTGATATAAAGTTTAGGGTCAAAGAATGTGGCCCAAAAGGGACTCGATCCCATCTCTGATTGCTTTGCACTTTCCTCATGATGAGTAATACAAATTATTAGTTTTCAACCTACTTTTAAAGCTGATTGAAGTATCTTTAAATTGTGATTGTTATCTGGCATATTAACTGCTCTGTCCTTACATTTGATTAGCATATTTCCTACAATTCCTGTAAATATGTGCCCTTCAAAGGCCAGGACCAAGGACAACATGCTGTGGGCAATCAGTGTGACTTTTAACCTGAAGGATCCAGGATTTAAATTATTTGGGTAGAGCTGCTTAATTGCTTTCCTGTGTCCTTATCTGCACCATAACCAGTGCCTCAGGTTCTTATCTTGTCAGTCCTTGCCTTACAACCCTAGCAGAAGAGGAAATGAGATCATTTGCTTTGCTCTCCCAAAATTTATGCTGTTCTTAATTTCTTCCTTCATTAACACTCCTATGTCAAAAGTTAAGTGATCTTTGTACTGTTCCATTGGGTCTAGGTCAGTCTTTCTGGTCTATCTTGTCTTCACTATTGTCAACCCTTCTAGATTTCCTTATCAGCTTCTTTTTTCCTTCCCTGCTTTGTTCCTACCTTTCTTTCTCTTTTGGTCATCATCATTGATAGAATTTTAAATCAAAGCCCCCCAGATTAAAGTAAACTGAAACTAAGTTTCCCAGGCTATATTCTGGGAAACTGTACAAGGAAATAAAAGAAAAATAATTCTAACTATAGAAAAGAAAAGATGACCTTTCATGCTTCCTTGAGCTGGAAAAATACCTGAAAAATCCCCCTCCCATTTTTGCTGTAACCATGTAACCGAGCACTCCTACTGTGACCTAGATGCCAGCTCCTCCAACCTGAATACCAGCCCCTCCTACTGCTTGTGGTTTGTGGTTTCTGTCTATATAACCCAGCTTCTAAACTGAATCTGCACTTCCCCTTTTGATTAAGGGGGAGGGCCTATATAGATGCAATAAATTCCTCTTGCAAGTTGCATCTTCTGGTTTGAGGACTGAGTTATTGGGGTGCGACCTCCTGAGAACGTAGGGTACCCCAGTCTGGGGGTCCTACAATCATCATCAGAGGCAGGGTCTCACTATGGATCACTGGCTGGCCTGGAACTTGCTATGTAGATCAGCCCAGCCTCAAACTCACAGAGATCCACTTGCTTCTGCCTCCCAAGTGTTGGGATTAAAGGCGTGCACTGCCCCGCCCTGTTTGGTTGTTTTGAGGTAGGGCCTCAGTCAGTAACCTAGGTTGTCCTGGAACTTGCTATGTAGCTCAGACCGACACTGACACTGTCTCAATTCCCCTGCCTCATCCTGCCCAGTACTGGGATTATAGGTGTGAACTACCATGCTTTTTCCTTAAAGAACCTGGAGTAATATTTATTTTTCACTTGGTTGATAATCTGAAGCACAAGTACTCTTAAAATTATAACATGCAACTTACTACTTGTTCTTGCATAGCTCTGTGAGCTAGGAGGCAAGCAGGAAAGCTGTACTCCAAGAAAAAGTGGTCTAATTTAAAGTCATTCGGTGAGGAAATAGCTTCATAAGCTGAGATGGGGATGGCAGAGACACACCGTGATTCAAAATACGAAGGGTAGATTGTCCAGCGAGAGCCAGAGAATTAAATGCACCAAGGGATAGGCTAGAAGTAAGTGAAGGTGGTGAGAGAGGATCATGGGAGAGAGCATGTCCACAAGAGAGGACTGCAGGATCTGCGACTCTGATCACAAAATCCTTTTCATGTGGGATGGGCTCAGGCTTACAGTGGCAAGTTCCTGACACTGTGGGTTTCCATTGAGTTAATGAAACTGTATTTTTATGATATGTTACTTATCTTGGGCTCTATCTCTCAGATGTATTTTCCTCCTCCTTTTCAATTCTAAGAACACTTTATGAGGATGTTAGGGAAGATAATAGAAATGGAATAGTTCTTTGTAACTGTGATTTAACAATACACCATCTGTTCAAAGTAGTGGGTGTATTTTTTTTCTTTTTGACTTTTAATAGACAAAAATGCATTTCTATTTTACCTAATATTTTCTCCAAACTCAGGTCACTTGAGCGAACTTGATCTATGCTTGAATCTCGATGTCGCTCTTCCATGCTTATCACCGATAAGTGACTTATCTTTTCTCATAGGACTATTGAGCACTAACTTATTTAAATGTTTAACCTTCTTCTTACTCTTTGGGAAATACTGAGTGATTAGGTCATCCAATTTCTGACTGACATCTTCTCATCCTTGATCCATCCTCAGGCTAGAGACCCTATGTCCTAATTACATGTCTTGTTGCTGCAAAAAGTATACGACAAATGGGACTTAAGGAAGGAAGGGTTGGGTTTATTCTGGCTCACAGTTTGAGGGGACATCATGGGAGGGAATGCAGCAGAAGTATGAGGCATCTGGTCACACTGTATCCGTGGTCAAGAGGCAGAGAGAGATAAATGTTGGTGCTCAGCTCCTCTCTCTTTTTTATTTCACTATGGAATGGTACCTCCTACATTTAGGGTGGGTCTTTCTACCTTAATTAACTTACTCTAGAGAATCCCACCCTGGAGTGCTCAGATCAGTTTCCATGGTATATTGAAATCTCATCAATTTGATAATCAAGACTAATCATGACACCTGACTATGAGATTGCATCTGAATTTCTCTAAATGTCCTCCAGTTAGATTTATGAAATATGGGGGTACTTGTGTATCTAAACAGAGACTATTTTTGTTGGCCTAATAAATTCTAAGTTCACGTGAATGGTTATCTCTTTCAGAATTTTTTAGGTGCCCTCTCCCCTGGCAAAAATACATATATTTAAAAAATAAGGATTCAGAAATAAGCCCGTGCAATCAGTCTTCTTTCTTCTGAGAGATGGCATTTCCATCAGCAAGGCTGTTCAAAACCTTTTCAGATGTTTTTCCTTTAATGGAGTGGGATTTCCATCTGAAGTCTACAAAGACTTCCAGGGCTCCTCTATCCTGTCCATCCATATTAAGCATCTGGTTATGAGACCTCTGATGTCCCCAGATGACATTTCCATTTTCTTTCATTTCAGCATCCTGCAGCCGCCTCCTACTCATGTCACCTTCAGGCTTGTGGATTTTCACGAGTGTGCATATCTGACATATGCTGCTCTTCCTTCAACCCTTTGACCAGACCTCCTTATCCTGAGCAACACCTTCTATTGTTGTATTCTGGTCAAGTCAGGCATCGCACATCAATAAATCCCCATATGACTTAAGATATTATTTTCTTAGCCAAATTCTACTCAGTTTTTAAACTTCAACATGATACATTTTCAACTGCTTTCAATGGTCCTTAGACAACTGAAGGCACGGAAGTTGTCCCCAGACTGTTTCTCTGGTTCCTTCTGAAAACTGCCAGGCAAGTCTCTCACTATTTTTCTTTCTGTGTGGTCCCCTTTGTACTCTGTGGTATCTAATATGGTGTTACAGTTTTATCTGAGTACTTTTCTCCATCCTTTCACAATTTAATTGAAATAATAAAGTACTCGATCAGGCTGACTGGACTCCTGCCAGTCTTATGAGATGCCGTCCATCTCCCCCTAGAAGCAGCAGGAGGAAGCAATGAAAACATCTCTAGTGCCCCTAAACCATTCATTTTCCTACCCAGAAATTCAAAGGCATTAGAGATACATTCCTGGCTTCATAAAGAGAACGAGAATCCATTCTCATATATATCAACAGAACTGGGATGCATTGTGGGACTTTATAAGTCTTGGCAGGCTCTCAAGTCTCTGTTATCTGCTGCGTGGGAATATAGCACGTTTCTCATTTAGCTGCACCACATGTGCACACTGTCACTTCAGTTGTCCTTGGCCAGGGGGCAAAGTTGCTCCAGTAGAAGGCTCTGCATGCTTTCTTGTCTATGGCACAGGTGACCATGGCATATGCCAGGGCTGTTTTCACATGCTCTTAGATTACCTTGTAGAAGGAAGCCTTCGTAGCCATGGTGGGAGGCCAGGTCTCTTTTTCTCCCTTTATCTCATTCATCTCTTCAGCCTTTTAGTGCTGGTATAGATGACCTGTGTCTGCCCTAGAATTCTTTGCTTTCTGTTTACTTCATAGACGAAGCAGTTCCATTATATGGCAATAAGGATGGTGAATGTCATTATAAAATGTGACCAGGATTCAGGGGTGACAAAGAGGAAGTGAACTAGATATCAGGGCATCTCCACAGCGCCCTATCCTTCCCTAGAAAGGGAACCCAGGGCTTGTAGGGTCACTTTTCAGGGTGACAAACTGATTGTAAAGGCTTCCAGTTCCGACGAGGGCATCACAGTGAAACACTAAGGATCGTCCAGCCCTCTTGGTGCTCCACGTGGATCCTTACTGATTTTCAATCAATCTGCTCCCTTGTTTTTTAAATTGCAATAAGATTAATGAAGAAAATATGGGGCTAGAGAGATGGCCCAGTGGTTAAGAGCAAGTACTGCTCTTGTAAAGGTCCTAAATTTGGTCTTAGCACCAGGTTGGGTGGTCCACAGCCACCTGTAACACCAGCCCCAAGGGATCCAACACCCTCTTCTGGTCTCCACAGGTACCTACACTTATGTGCAAAAACTCACACATAGACACACAGAGACATATAATTTTAAAAAGAAAATAAATATTTTAAAAGATTAAGGGGCTGGAGAGAACGCTTAGTGGTTAAAAGCACTGGCTGCTTTTCCAGAGGGCCCAAGTTAGGTTCCCAGCACCCATATGGTAGCTAACTCCAGTTTCAGGGTATCCAATGCCCTCTGCTGGCCTCTGGAGGCATTGCATGAAGTGGGTGCACTTACAGGCAAAACACTCATACACATAAAACTTTTATTATTATTATTATTATTATTATTATTACTATTAATGTGTATGTGTGTATTGCCTGCATGTGTGTAAGTGCACCCATGTCATGCAGTGCCCATGGAGGTCAGAAGAGGGTGTTGGATACCCTGGAACTGGAGTTATGTAGTCTTGTTGGCCACCACCAGGGTGCTGGGAATTGAACCCAGATCTTCTGCAAGAGCAGCCTATGCTCTTAACCACTGAGCCATCTTTCCAGCCCCTAAAACATTTTTTAAGAGTTATTAAGGAAACCAAGTGGGGCTTTAGAGATATTTCAATTGGTAAAATGCCTGCTGTGCAAGCATGGGGATCTGAGCTCAGCCCAAGTAAAAGCTGGATGTGGGATATGGTACTCGTAATCCCAGCACTTGGAAGGTGGAGGCAGCAGCCTCTGGGATGTCCTGGCTGGCCAGCATAACCAAATTCTAAGCCAATGCAGAGACTGTCTTAAAAAACAAGGTGGATGGCACCTGAGGAATGACAACTGGGGTTGATTGCTATATTTCACATTTACACACAAAGGTGTATGAGCACCTGCACACACATAACACACACATGCAAACACACATACATACAGCACACAATAAAAGAAAACTGAGGTATAGCCTTCCTCGGTGTTTCTCAGTTCTGTCCTTTCTATGAACTCTTATTCAGCAAAAGGAGTCTACCACTTTGACATCACTACCTGCTTAAGTCCAAGGATTGATATCGATTTAAGATTCTGTGACTGTGTAGCATGACAAATATATTAGAATATTATACTTGGGAAGCATAGTGATTGTCTTAGAACTTTGTTCCCTCATCCCATGATAGGACAGTGCCTTAGAGCACAGGTTCAAATCTTAGCTTTAATAATACCTTCCTAAGCTGCATGGTGATCTTGGGTAACTGACTTAACCTCTCTGTTTTTCAATGATGAAATCAGTAAAATGGGAGGGATACAAGCATCTCTTCTCATTGGGTTATTGTGAGACTTAAGTGAGCTAATTTACAAACATGTTACAGTGCTTGAAACCTCCTAAGAACTCAATAAATATTAGCTTTTTATTATTAATTCTGTTTAATTAACACTAATTTATTAGACTCTGTTTTAAATATCACCATCTCTGTGAAGCTTTCCACAATTATCTGAGGCAGAACTAATTCCTTTCACTCCTCTGTGTTCTCAGAGCATTTTCCATGTATTTGATTGAACTGTAAATAATATTAACATGTGTCTTTCTTCCTTGCCATACCATGAGCTCTAAAAAGACAGACTTCCATCTTTTAAAAATTCCATCTAGTTGGGCATGGTGGCACACGCCTTTAATCCCAGCACTCAGGAGGCAGAGGCAGGTGGTCTACATAGTGAGCTCCGGGGCAGCTGGGGCTACAGGGAGACCCTGTCTCAAAAAGACTTAAAAAAAAAAAAAGACAGACTTCCATCTTTTAAAAATTCCATCTAGCTGGGCATGGTGGTACACGCCTTTAATCCCAGCACTCAGGAGGCAGAGGCCAGCCTGGTCTACATAGTGAGTTCCAGGACAGCTGGGGCTACAGGGAGACCCTGTCTCAAAAAGACCAAAAAAAAAAAAAAATTCCATCTGAAAATAGGGATCATGCTGGATTCCTGATCCCTAGCACAGTTTCTGGGTTGTAATGAGTATGCAATAGATATATGGCAATGGTCCATCTCTATGGATACAGTAAAATCCAGAGTCTTGGAACATATATAATATTTCTTTGGACTTTACCACAGTCCTTACTGCCTTGATGGTCAAGTAGAAATTATTCAACAAAAATTTGTTGATTGATTGAGTTTGAAACCGTCTACTTGTCGACCAAGAGACTGTTCAGTTATATTAGAGGCAATTGAAAGGGAAAAAAAGATCCAAAGCTCAGCTCTATTGAGCATGGTGTCTTCAAAACTAATATCTTCATGTTACAATCAGGGGAGCTGAGGTAGATTGGAAACTGGGATGTGTGGCTGCAAAGCTTGTCTCGACAAGAGGGGTTCAGGTAACTCTGAGGGGTACTGGGGATCCTTCCAAGGCAGATGGGGACTCACATACTATGGTAGCAGAGAGAGTAAACAAACAGCATCAAGGAGCTTAAACAGTGGAGCAGAGGAATCTGTAAAGAGGCCAGCAGAGAGGATGGAGGAAACAGCCTGAAATAAGCAGGTAGATGGACAGAGAAAATATTAGGCATGAAAACAGGTAATTCAGGCCCTTCAGGAAAAGGCAAAAAAGAGAAAAATGGCCTATCAGGCACTGAAGGAGCACAGAAAACACAAAAGGAATAATGGAGCACTTGAATGTGGGCTAGAAATGAACAACAGGACAAGAAGCAAGGTAAGGCCAGGAAGCAAGCTCTAATGCATGAGCAGACAGTATCGGACTCTTCATGGGAACATAGCAGTTGATTTCCACAGGGCTGAACAACCATGTGGCCATCTCATCCAGACAGGTGGTCTAAAGAGTGAACTAAGAGCATACAAGTGATAATACATGTAGCCCCTTTCATTTGGATACAACTGTGCTGTGTACAATACTCACATACACAGCCTTTCATTTAGATCACTTGAATTAAGGCCTAAGACATCATCTCTCAGTTACTCTCCATGCTGCCAGTCTGGGTTTCTGTAACAGCCTTTGACTGGTCTCTGTTGTCAACCTCAGGTCATCTGACACCACTGAAAGTGGAAAGAACCTTTGCAATAATAAGTCAACTCGTATTACTCTTCCTTTCAAGAAACCTCAATGGTTTCCTGCCAAGGACGTCCCTATGCAGGGTTCTTGTTTCTCAATGGGAAGGTCTTCCCCTAGATATCCACATGGTTCATTCATTACTTCACTTTGGGGGATGTTTGCTCAAGTGCTATTCATCAAGCAAGTGTTCCTGAGTAGCCTCTTTAGGAAGTCCTGTTCTCTTAATCTTGCTATATCGTTTTCCATTTGGAATAGTGCATATTCACTGTTTCTCCTTGCTACGATGCAGGCTCCATGAGAACTAGGGTTGGCTCACTCCTGGAGTGCTGGGACTGGAATAATACTATTCTATAGTGACTAATCGATGATTATTGTATGAAGCAATGTAGTCATAGTGACTTTACCATCATTGCAAGCTAAAGGCTGGAATATCACTGACTGCCTATCACGGGCACAGTGAAGCCATGCAAGATGTCCTTGTAAAACATCTGGTGATTCCTGACCCCGTAGACCAGGACCTTATTCTTAAGTTGTCTTCTATTATTGGTTTCTCCTATGCTAGCATGTTCTTCAAGTCATGATTCTGTTTTCTATGATCACTTCGTTTCACTGGAATCCCCAGAATTCCTTATTCTCACATAGGATAATTAACAACATCAATAGAAAATGCATAAGATGCTCTTGTCTTATGACTGGCACAGTAGGCAATTGAATGTCAGTTCTTTCTCCTCTATTTCTTCAAGTACAAGTCCACGGTTCCCTTGAATTTATCAATTTTGAAATATTCAAATCTGAAATTTTGGGCTGGAGAGATGGCTCGGTGATTAAGAACACTGGTTGTTCTTGCAGAAGACCTGGGTTTGAATCCCAGCATCCACATGGCAGCTAACAACTGTCTGTAACTCCAGTTCCAGGGGATCCGACAGCCTCTTCTGTCCTCTGTGGGCATTGTACAACATGGGTGCACTTACCTACATGCAGGCAATACACACATACACATAAAATAAAAATAATAAATAAAATATTTTTTAAAAATCTGAAATTTTTATCCTGCATTAAAAATTCCACCAAACCTAAAGATATAAAGAACTAAATTCTGATTTGCTCCATTTTTCTTTAGCTCTGTGGAACCAACAGACTTTATCAGTTGAGTCCTCTTATTTTACAACTTTTTCTATCTCTTATGTTTTATATAATGAGAATTGTTAAACTCTGGGTGGAGAATTAATAAAACTATGAATTTCATCCTGGCCTTCACTATAAGAGCCATTCACCAAATGCAGACCACGTTATAGCTTAGTCAATACTCTCCTCACTAATCCCTGTGGAGTTTATAGGGCTCCTTTAATTCATCTGACCAACATGTTAAGTACTTTAGGGTAGCTGTGACCACAAATTGAAAGCTCAACTTAACAGAGGTAAAGATTTTGACTCATGGTTTCAGAGAGGCCAGCCTACCCCACGGCAGGGGGGTAATGGTGGAGCACAGCAGCTCAGACATAGCAAACACGAAGTAGAGAAAGGGAGGAGAGAAGGGCCAGGGTGAGGTAGAAGCCCTACTGATGCAGCTATTTCTCCAAGTAGGCCTACTTCTTACTTTTACTGCTCTCCACCCTTGTCATCACATCACAAATTCATCAAGATTAATACATTCATCAGGCCACAGCCCTCCCTGATAGGATCCTCTCTGGAATGCCCTCACCAGCACCCCCAGAGCTATGCTTTCCTAATCTCTTAGGCATTTTTCAATTCATTCAAGTCAACATGTAAGATGTACCATGCCTTCATTGGCTCCTAGGGTATAAATTAGGGTTTGTGAAACATTTCCTACATCTTATAGTTTTTCTACAGAGTTCATATCACAAACACAATTCTACATTGTGTGCCAGGCTTTGTTTACTACTTGTGTCCTTCTTTTGTATGTCTCACGACTTTACAGAATACGCAACAGAAAACTGACTAAAATGCACCACTTATCCAAGATGGTTTGATATATCCTCGAACTCAGTTTCCTCCTATTTGATAAGGACACGTCCATGACCACCTCTTCCTTCTCCTCTGCTCCTCTTTGTCCTCTTTCTCTGTCTCCTTCCTCTTCCTCCTCTTCCTGCCTCCTGCTCCCCTGCCTTCCTTCTCTTCTTTTGAGACAAGGTCTTGATAACCATTCCAGGGTCACTAGGAACTCACGATCCTCCTGCCTCAGTCTCCTGAGTATGCCACCTATAAAATAGTCTGGGTTGTTTTGTATCTTGACTGTGGTTGCGAATATGCAGACTTGGTAGACAGGTCAGATCAGTATCCTCGTTGTGATTACCAGGTAGGTACTGAGGATATGCCTGAAATCCCATCACTCAGGCTGAGGCAGGAGGATCTAAGCCAACTTTAGAAACAGAGCCAAACCTTTTCTTTAAAAAAAAAAGGGAGGGGGTAAGAAAAGTCCAAACCCCTCAATTCTTAGGTGCAATGTTGGTATAGATTTCCAGCACATTGTCTTTGAACACTGGATAAACATACATTAAGGCTTTCATATAATCTAATGTAATGTTGATTTTTGTTTTATCCAGAATAAACTCTTTTTTAACATTTTTTCTTTATTTTTATTTTATGTGTATGAGTGTTATGACTACATGTGTGCAACTGTATCTGTGTTATTCAGTGCCTGTGGAGGACAGAAGGGGCTGCTGGATACTCTGTAACTGGAGTTATGGACCGTTGTTAGTTGCCATGTGGGTGCTGGGATTCAAACTTGGGTCTTCTGTAAGAATAGCCAGTGCTCTTAACTGCTGCGCCATCTCTCTAGCCCTGATTATCCAGAATAAACTCTTGAATCCCATATAAATATACAGGCTTTCCTGAGGTTAAACTATAGATTCTCCCCCAAATGTAAATTACATTAATGTCACTTTTACATACTCATAATTTACTTGTTTTGTGTGATTGATATAGGTTCTCCTGGAGTTAACTATGATGACAATACTAGTAGTTGACAATAGGAACACCAAGAATTTATCTTAGTATCTCCTGACATATTAATACACAAAATTTTCCATGAAACACAAACTAGACAGTGACACAAGAAGTGTGAAATATCCAAATAAGTGTATGATACACAAATAAGAGGTTATTCAATCATTTGAAGGTATTTTCATGGATAGAATTTTAGAATCTTTATGAATACTGAGAAAATGTAAAATCAATGCTGCATTTGAGGACCAAAAAAGCTTTCAAACCATATTTGTGTGGGACACAGACCCATCTATGTATTTGGCTTAATTTTTACCTTGATGGCAGGAATCGGCTTTTTAGGGATAAATTTTTTTCTCTGTGGTGGCAGATAAACTCCAGTTTGCTCTTTCTGTCTGATCTTGATCTTTGCTATGATTTCCTTGCGCTGTTCAAGGTAAGGTCCAAAGCTTGGCAGTTTCTAAAGGGAAAACACGTAGATAAGAAAGCATATTAGCTCATGGAAAGCAATGAGGGAGGAGAATTCTACACACAAATATCAACAAACAAACAAACAAACAAACGAGTATTTGGGAACTATTTCATGTCCCCTGTTAAAGAGGGTTTTATTTCTTCCAGAGCCACTAGTCTTCTAGGTATCAAATTCTATCTGGAATTGAAAAGAAAAGAGCCAACTATGTATGTGTTAGGTGTAGATGTTAGTTAAAATTCATTTCTAAATGGAATGGATTTTGCCATAGCAAACCAAATCTACTCACTTAGAACAATAGCTATTAGACCATTTGTTTAGTTTATATAGACAGAAGGTGAAACCTACTGATGCTTTATTTTCCCCTTTATCAGGATTTTAGCACAATATAGACACAGCTATAGCCTCTGACAAATGCTTCTGTCAATAGCAAAGGTATTTTGCCAAAGTTCTCATCCGTTTTTCCATTTTATTGTGTTCAAATTCTTACTACGTCTCTTTAAAGATTGTAACTAATGTTGATTGCAACTTACTGGAATAGTTGGAAATCAAAGTGGTAAAAACATTGATTCCTCTGTACAGAAAATAAACTGTATTTTACACGAAGGAGGCAAAAAATAGAAATGAAAGGCAGAGGGTATATTGCAGTGCCTAACAAACTCTATCAGTATTCAGAATCACATCACAGCCTTAAATCTCAAGGTTATTCGATTTTACTTTACTAAGTTCATTTAGGAAGATACCTGGGTGCCATGGAAAAATGCTAAGTGGTTTCAAGTTAACACAAAAATGCCCTCACCATTCATTAGCCCTCAATTATTTCCTCTTCACTTTGTCCTTCTCCTCTTCAAGAACCTTTGATCTTCACTTTTACTGGCATATCCCACTGATGACAGACACTACTGAATTCCAAATGTTTTGTGCCAGCCTATAACCTGGAATTGTTATGTCTCTTTTATAAGACTGCAAAAACACCCTCTCCATCCTGCAGAATAAAGTCCATTTATCTAGCTGATGGAAGTGTGGAAAACTACAGTGCTCGAAGGTTATCCTGATCTCTGACCTATCAGGTACTCAGTGAAAAATCACACTTGTTTCAAGGCATAGGCCTGCACTTGCCAGTTTGCATAAGGCCCCAGGGGCATGAGATCTCTAGATTGCAGGGAGGTAGATGCATCAGCGAGCCAAACTAGGCAGACCAGACTGCGGACAGCACTTGTACACTCACATCAGTGAAGAATGTATTTATGAGGAAATATACCTAAGCCTGTTACTTTGATTTATATTCACTATAATTATGTCAAGAAGTCAAGTAAATGGAAAATGGAAGTCAATGCCAAATTAATTTATACTCAGTTGGATTAGAATTATGTGCTTCATCTCTATATTTTAGTACTTTTCCAAATTATAATATTTAATGGTTATAGTAACATGACGTGATGTGACATGTGATGGAGAGGAGAATATTTTCTACCTCTTTTATCATAAGTGATGCTGGCTTATCAAAAGCATAAAATAATCTAAAAGGAGTTCCCAATAGTTATCCTCTATGAAAATCATTTTAATACTAAAAAATAATGATTGCTTGCAATGTCCTGTTGCTTGTTTGGATTCTTGGGGCAAATGAGGTACTAGGGATTAGACTTGAGGGTCCCGTTCCTCTGGGAATAGATGATACCTCATACTGTGACAAACACATATCACATGATATAAATCTTGCCAGAATGTCTCTCTCTGTATATACTTCTTTTATACATAAAGGGCCCCTAAATCTGAGTCTTATATTGATACAGATCATCAAGAATGGTCTAGTGTTTAACCACATGGCCTCTGGCTCTGGCAGACACCCATGCTAACTGATCCTGTTAGTTAGCATTATCCTCATTTCTGAATCGATCCTGACTTTCTCAACACTGTTTAATTCCACTTGAATTTTGAAAAGGCTGCTCAAAAGTAAAAAAAAAAAAATTCTTGGAACTCTTTGATTTAAACAGATCTTTAAACAGATCAGAAGAGCCTACCTTCTATTTAGATCTTTCTTTATCCAGGGGCTGGAGAGATTAGTCAGAGGTTAAAAGTGCTTGCTGCTCTTGCAGGCATCTGAGTTGGTGCCTAGCACCAACATTGGGCAGCTCACATCTGTTCGTAAACGCCAGGTTCAAAGGACCCAATGCCCTCTTCTAGAATCTTTGAGAACCCGCACATACACACACACCACACACAGAGGGACACGTACAAATAAAACTTAAAAAAAATCTTAAAACGTTTATTATTTATGCAAATGGAGAGATGGAATATAGTTAAATCATAATTCTGTACTGCTGTAACCATAATAATAATGATGAGGGTACTAATAAATATTTGAAAATCTTTGATTCCAAATGGAAAAGAGCATCCAAAGGCCTAACATCCTCTGTAATTTTTTCAGTAGTTGGGAACATTTGCCACATATAAATTGAGCCACACATTTTTTCCCACTGCCAGCAGTGCCACAATTCTAATGCACCAATCTTTCATAATTAGTACTAAGAAGATGCTTTCAATTTCACATAAAAATTCTTACAGGATTTTATTTGTTCATTGGTTAGAAAAAGACTCATGAAATAAGAGAGGCTGTTGTTCAATTTTTCTTTAAGCTGAAAGCACACGTGCACAACATATCAATGACTGTTCCCTCAACCCTCAAATCAAATTTGGCTTATTTGTAATTTCTCATTGCCATGTGGAGAGTCCAGAGGCTAAGGAATAGCTTCCAAAACTTCAAGTCAGCCATAGGCACTTTGCTTCACCCATTAGCATCAAAAATTAAACATTTACAAAGATTTCTTGCGAGGCTGGGTAGATGGCTCAGTGGGTAGAGTGCGTCAGGACCAGAGTTTGTATTCCCAGCATGGTGGTCTACCTATAATCCTGGCATGCTGGAGGCAGAGACAGGGGCTCTCTGGAGAACCTGTTAGCTACCTGAATCAGTGACCTCTGGGTTCAACGGAGAGAGCCTTCTCAATAAGTAATATGGAGAGTGAGCAAGGAAGTCAACCTCACACTTCCATTTGCAGTGCATACACATGCACATTCAACATGTGCACGCCCACACACGCATGCACATCACATACACAAATTATGCTTATTAAAGTAGTTCTAAGATTTAGAAATACTGAATGTTGTGTGTTTATGTGTATGTGTATGTGCATGCATGTGAGTGTAAGTGCATACATGCATGTGTGTATGCCGAGGCCAGAGATCAACTTCTGGTATCATTCCTTGAAAGCCACTCACCTGGGTTTCTCTCACTGGTATCTAGAGCTCACTTATTAAGCTAGCTGGCTGTCCAATGAGCCTCTGGGACTGTCCTAGTTTGTTTCTCCATTGCTGTGACAGAATACTCTGACCAATACCAACATGGGGAGGAAAGGGTTTATTCAGCTTACGTTTCCTAGGTCACAGTTCATCAGGCATCCCAAGGTAGGAACTAAGGACAGGAACCTGGAGGTAGGAACTGAAGCAGAGGCCATGGAGGAATGCTGCTTACTGGCTTGCTCCCCTGGCCCCTGCTCAGCCTGCTTTCTTATGCAACATTCTCATGGGACATACCCCCCTCCCCGCTTTTTCTTTTTTTGGTTTTTTTTAGACAGGGTTTCCCTGTAGCCCAGGCTGTCCTGGAACTCATTATATAGACCAGGCTGGCCTTGAATTCACAGACATCTGCCTGCCTCTGCCTCCCAAGTGCTGGGATGAAAGGTGTGCTCCACCACGCCCAGCCTTCAGCCTGCTTTCTTGTGAGACACAGCCCCCACCCCCGACTTCCCAGGGGTGGCACCACCCACAGTGGGCTGGGCCCTCCCACATCACTCAACAATCAGGAAGATGCGCCATGGACTTGGCCATGGGCCAGTCCAATGAAGATAATTCCCCAATTGAGGCTCCCTCAACCCAGGTGAGTCAGGTTGACACTAAAGCTATCCAGCACATGTACTTTGTCTGTCTCTGCCTCCCTAATGCTGGGATTACAAGCACTCACTACCATGCGGAGCTTTTTACATGTAGGTGCTGGGACTTGAACTCTGGTCCTTGTGCTTGCATAGCTAACATTTTACCCATTGAGTTATCTCCTCAGGCCGCTGTTTTAAAAGTTAAATTTTCCGGCACTACAAAAGATGAACTCCCTGTTTCCTCCACGCCACACTCAGGCATATGTTTGTGTTCTGATTGTGACAAGACAAACAGAAAAGCAAAGGAGAACACAGATAGGAGAAAGTGAAGATGAACACGTAGCTGCCAGGGTGAAGGTATGCAATCAGCGATGATTAGGAAAGCGTTTGGTTCAAATCGCTGTCTGGACAGAGAGTTAATTGATTCCCACTGCAGGAGGAGAAGCAGCAGGGCCTGGATGAGGCAGCAGGAGCTTTTCCCTTCATTCATTATTTTCCTACAGAAAAGCTGTAGCCTGCGGTAACTCAAAGCTAGAGGTTTTGAGCGTCAGGCTAGATTTCTTAAACAAAGGGAAAAAGTTCTTTAGGACCATCAAAAGCTGCTTTGTAACTGATGAACGGAACAAAGCTCAAAAAGGGTATGATTTTTGTTTCCATAGTTTCTCCAGGGATTCCTCATTGATGAATTTGTTCTCACCAGAAAAGCTAAATCCTACTCATTGAAAGATAATAGTATCTCACACTAAAACTGTCTCTCTCCAGATATAAACAGCATTACATCGCCGATAGAAAGGTGACAATATTGTGAATCAACAATGATTCCTTAAGCCAGCAAAGCTTTGAGGTAAAGTCTATTTGGATTATAATTTATTCACGGATCAATCTAAAGGTAATTGAGCATATTATGGAGTAGAAAAGGGTCGTTGTTTCTAGCCGGAGCAGGCATTGGCACCATCCAGTTTAAATTGTGTAATTTTTAGAGAATGGCACGGAGTTGGCTAATAGCATGGGCCTATAGCTCTGTAATACATCGACTCTATTTTCTTAATCATACTCTCTTATCTGATTGGAAACAATAACAGCAAGGAAAGTAATTACTTTGATATCTACATGGTAATAACATGAAAAGATAAAAGGATTTCAGGTTTATTCTGAGCGATTACATATATGTCAGTATAAACCTGAAGCAATTGATCTATCAATCTAGCTCTTTTGTGTGTGCAGGTATGTGTGTGTATATACCGACAGAGTGAAGGATAACATAGATGTAAGCAGTATATCTTTCACAAATATCTAAAGTTAATGTCCATTCTTTGAAAAAGACGTATTTATATGTGACATGTCTGCACTACTATGTATCTGTTGTTACACATTATTTCAACAAATATAATGGAGAATGTTTACTCTGGCCCAGGAACTGTTCTACACTAAACATTAAATAATTTCCATGTGGTTTACGTATAGTGATCCTCATTCTTAATCATTTAAATATCTCTTGCTATTCATTAAGAGCTAGTGTCAAATTGAATTCTCAGTTTCTCTACTTACTGCAAAGCAAGACATACCAAACTCCTTGGAAAACTGTTTGGATTCGATCAAATGACCAAGAATTGGAGATAAAAATGAAGAAAATATACTTCTATAGAGTTGATCTTTAAAGAATTTAAGGCCATCGGAGTAATTTTTGGACATTTAAAATAAAACTTGTAGGCATGGGGTATGATGGCTGGGATCATGGGTTCTCTGAGTCTGATGGTTTAGTATAAAACAGCCATTTTTGGGTTGAAATAAAGCTGTCTAACTAGTTCCCATCCCACTCCAGTTTCAGCTGCTGTGCACTCTGAGAGATATAGACCAATGTGGAAGATGGAGGAACGAAGTGTTGTTCAGGTCTGTAATGTGTGAGGTCAGTTACTTCTTCCTTCTCAATTATAAAAGTAATGACTGATTTACATTTGACAGTGATTTCCAAATGTACATCACTTTCCCCATGGTTTAGATTCAGAAAGTAACATTTTACCCCATGTGTAGTTGGAATGTAATGCTTAATCATTGATAAAAGAGTGATTAAGCAATTTTAATGATAGTTTCAGACTTGCACAGTGAATAACAGTAAGAAGATAAAAACTGTCTATATGCTATGTGCTATCATAGTGTGATGGTGCAAATTGGGACACTGGAGTCAGACAAGCAAAATATATGCGATCTGACTATTAGTTTAGCCAGACAAACTGAAGTGTACAACTTTTGATTAAAAAAATATATGATGTTTGAATCAATCAAAAGCAATGACAGCCTATGTTTCATGGCTAAAAGCAGAGAGCCAGCATTCACAGGCTGTTTAGGGTACTGATTCAGAAATCAGATTTGCATGAAAATCACATTTTGCACTTGTTAGTTGTGTGACTCTAGCTAATTACTGAACTATTCTGCTATGAATTTTCCTTATCAATGAAATGAGAATGGCAGCATTTACCTCACAATGTTAGGATGGGCATTAAATGGAATAATGCATGTAGCATGCGTGCCTGCTAATTTAATGCCATAGCCCTGACTGCTAGGACTGCACTATGAAGTCTCCCTGCTCTCTGCTGGAAAAGAACTTTGCCCATATTTTATACCTTGTGCATGTTGATCTGGCTTTTGAGTTTCAGCTTAGTCTTCATAGCACCTAAGAAAGTTTGGGGTTTTTTGATTCTCTTCCTGCCCAGTGTGAGGATCCCTTGCAGTGCTCAGAGCACTCTGAACACATTTCAATCCTCACATTTCCTACACTGTACACTGTCATGTCATTTACATCAGCGCTTCTATCTTCTTGCCTTGAAGTCTGAGGGGGATGTATTGACCCAGCTTATACCAGGTGTGTATTATATTGAGAATCTTGACTAGATACAAAATCTTGCTGCATGTTTGAAATGTCAGACATTCCCAAACAACATTCAGAAGGAAATTATATAAATATTTTATTTTAAGAGTAAAAATTACACGAAACAAATAATGTTGTTACTGTCAGAACAGCTGTGATTTATAAATTTTAAAAAGTACCAGGCACTTGGAATTTATATATAAAAGACAGTCTGTGACCTCAAAGAACAGTTAATAACAATTGCAACACCGTGTGACAAGGGCCGTATCAGAGGTGACGCAGGCTGTTACACGAGCAGTGACAATGTGTACCTAGCTCTGGCTGAGGGTCACAGGTTGTCTTGAAGAGGTGACACCTGAACTATGTTCTGAAGGATGAGGTGAAGGTGACAGGACAAGCAGTGTCAATGGAGGTGTGAGGGTCAGAAAAGTGTGAGGGTCAGAAAAGTGCACGGCAATCTTCCAAGTGGAAGAAACACCAGAGGGAGAAAGGTGGCACTTGGAAAGAGGTGCCAAGGAGCTAGCAGACTGCTCACTCTCTGCTCTGTTGAAAAAGACACAATAGGGTGGGGTGCTGGCTCTTGGCAAGTTGATCCCATTTAGTTGTGAAGTGACTCAGGAGGAAAGTGTATTAGGAGTAATATCAATAAAGATCTGAAACCGTGGCATCAAAGGAATGCCGGCTACAGCTGATGGCAGCAAGATTCGCTTTTTGCCATATTCAGGGTTATGCTGGGCTTGTGGCCGTGAAAACGAATAGGAGATTCTTTCCAAAAACATCTTACAGTCTTGCGAGGAAGACTGACCCATCTTCAGAGGAACTGGGGTGAGAACACTGTTATTTTAATATTCAAATATCATTTAGACAGCTCAGGTCAGTTTCTCTGAAGCAACAAACTGTCATTACTTATCAGAAATAATTCTGACAGCCACACTTTGAGGTTGAGGTTTGGGAAATGGGGCTCTGATGGAATGATTTAGAAGAAAACAAATCAAAGACAGGGTTCATCCCCAGTGTATGGAGAAATTTGGAATACGGAAACAGGGTGGCAGGGGAAGAGAGAGGAAAGAGGAGAGGGGAATATGAAGACAGAATAAGGGGGGGGAGGATAGAGCACAGTGCAGAGAGGGGGCTGAGCCCTAAGGTTCAATGGCTGAAGAGCTTTGGTTAGGAATGAGAGCTGGTATTCTGTTTATGATGTTTGCGTGGCTCCCTTATAAATCTTCCTCCATAAGCTCTATTTAATAAGTTTCACTACACACTTACAGACTTTCATAAGAAATCTGGAAGAAAACCAGGGAGCTGAGTTTTGAGAGCCAGTTAGTGTATAGCCAAAGAGAATAGAAAGCAACAGAAAGTTGATTTGAGACTCAGAACTCAGTGACAGCAGGAACACATAGCCAGAAGTGACTTAGAGAATGCAATTTCTAGAGAATCTAGAGCAGAGGGAGAAAGCTGGGTGAACTCATTTGACACCTGGGATACGTCAGTAATTGTAAGAAGCTGGCTGCAGGCAGGAAGAGATCCTCCAGTACTTTGATGTCTCTCAGATCTGGTGAGCCACTGATGATAGTTAGAAATGAAGAAAGTGAAGGGGACATTTAAAGTAGCCTGAAAGATTACAAAGCTGTGTAGTTACAAAATAGTGTGCACTGCTAGAAAAGGAGGAGAGATGAAGGAACAAAGCAGTGTCTTGTGTGATGCTGCAAGAAGCAGATGCAGGAGGGTCATCCCCAGCTTGAGTTCAGCCTGGGCTACATAGTGAGTTCTGGGCCAGTCAGAACTACATAGCAAGATCCTGTCTCAAAATTACAACAAAAATTCAAATATCAAATTCCATGAGTGGTTGGGGAACTGTGAGGAAAATCTGAGAAATCTAAGAGGGGCTCTGAATTTTGGGCATGGTGGCTTGGATTTTACTCCTTATGGTATACAGAGACACCTAATATCTGAAAATGTGTGACCAGATGCCAGTGGTCACAAAAGGAGGGGTAGACTATGCGTGGAGATCAAGTTTGCGGACCAGAAATGGATGGTCTCGAGGAATCAGGAGACTGAAGAAGATTCACGGAGCTGCTGGCAAATGGAACATGCTTTATTTTCTCTGGGAAAGAGCAGGTGGACACCAGGCAAGGGCATATGTGGTCTTTTTATAGGAAATCAAAGAAAGATGGCTTTTCTTGCCAAAACTGGTTATATAGCAGATCATATCAATGTTTACTTTTGGAGTCCCCAGGCATCTGGTGTCAGTCACTTTGTGCTGACTCATATCCTCCCAGATGTCTGGCCTTAGACAGCTTGACTCATATCAGTGTCATGTTATCTGAACATAAACAGGTCCTCACAGCTTTGATCCCTATACCACGATAGTGTGGCTGTGGCAGAGAGAATAATCCAGAATATTGGAGATGGATTCTCATTGTAGCAGGAAAGTAAGCTACAAGCTATAATATTGTTACTATTACCATTCCAGATTTTAAAGTTGGCAACAAAAAGTCATCCCTTGGCATGGTGTATAATTTTATGAGTCAACTTGCCTGGACTAAGAGCTGTCTGGCCAATGCACTAAAACATTACTTGTGGGTATATCTATCAGAGAGATGAGAATATGCATGTTTACAGAGAGATGAGAATCTGCATTGGTGGAGAAGATACTGAGGGACAGCCCTCACCGATGTGGACAGGCATCATCCAATTTCTTCAGGGTAGCACTGAACTTAAAAGAAAAGGCAAATAGCTCTATCTTCTGAATCCGGGCTGTCTTTTGCCTTTGGATACCAGGGCTCCAGGTTCTTAATGGTTTGGATCTGGGTGCCCCTCCAGCTACCCACCCCATCTCCTCAGTTCCAAGGCCTTCATGGTTAGACAGTTAACTCATTGCTTCCCCTGGTTCTTGGATCATCACCTCAGACTGAATCACACTGTAGACTTTCTTGGTTCTCCAACTTATGAGAGCATACATGACCTCCACAGTCAATTTTAATACATATGATGTTCAGAAAAACAGAGCAACAGTACTGATTGTGTCTTTTCACAGCACAGTCTGATGATGCCCTTCATTTCCACATTGTCCACCTGCTGTTCTGCTCCTAACCTCACAGGGGCTGCTCCTGAATCCACTGCAAGCTGTCCTTTTCCTACTGATCACTTTTTATGAAAATGACCTTTTCACAATTTTCTGTTCAGACAAAATCTCAAACAACTCTCAAGACTAGGAACTTATGTAGATGGGGGTTGCATAGTCTGTAAGTTTTTAGAAAGTCACTTCTTAGTCCCCATGAACATAAAGTGGTGTTGTTGGGGAGCTCAGGTCATATGGAATAGAATGAACTCTTTTGTACTCCCACCCTTAGGGGATCTTGCTTGAATTCCATGGTGATGATGAGGTGCGCTGGTATAGGGGAAATCAACGTCCTCAACAGCCTTAGGGAGGAACTGACTCACCATCATCTGCTTTATCAACATTTACTAAGCACTGCTCTCCAATCCTTTGCAAAGTATGTGTACTTAGTCTTTGAACATCTGACTACGCAATGCCTTCTTCATCAGGCCCATGATGATAGTTGCCTTTCATGCTGGTTAGTTTTTGTTAACCTGACACAAATTAGAGATGCCTGGGAAGACCGAATCTCCATTGGATTGGCTTGCGGCCCTGTCTGTGAGGCATTCACTTAATTGCTAATTGATGTAGGGGGGCCCAGCCCACTGTGGACTGTGCCATCCCCAGGCAGATGGGCTTGAGCTATATAAGAAAGGTAACTGAGCAAGCCAGGGAAAGCAAGTCAGTAAGCTGAGTTCCTCCATGGTCTCTTTATCAGTTTCTGACTCCAGGATTTTGCCTTGGCGTCCCTCAATGATGGACCAAGCTGTAAGAAGAAATAAATCCTTTCCTCCCCAAGTTGGTTTTGGTCAGTGTTTCATCAGAGCAACAGAAAAAGAAACTAGAACATATTTCTTTACTGGAGATAAAACTGAGCTCCAGAAAGCAGTAATTCGTTGCATGTCTCATTAATAAGCAGCAGACCCAGGAACTCAGACCCAGGTCTCTGCCATCCTGCAACTCACATTTCTGTGTCCCCCTCAGTGTCCTATAAGGTATTTAATATATTTTTATCGATATGAAAAGGTGCATTCCATACACAGTACTTTTCAAGAATTCCCTGCTCTTGTTTTTCTCCTTTTGCAAATTGTGAAGGGAAAAGTGTTCCGCACAGTAGAAACCACTAGAAAAACGCTGAACACATACGAAGCCAAATATCGGAATTAGTTCAGTCCTGTTTATGACTGGCCTCACGTTTAATGAGCTCAAGTTAATACAGGTGAAAGGCCAGAGTGTTACATGCAGCAGTTAATGAAATACCATAGAGCTGCTGAGAAAATGATTAGCAGCCAAATGTGAATTTAATATACTTCATCTTCAAGCAGCAGTGCCACGGGAGACATCGTGCTGGGGCGGGCTACGTAGCAGATTGGAAGGAGCGTGCACTTAAGCGTTTGGAGATGGGCTCTGAGCCGAGCCTTGCCATCAGCTAATTTTGTGACCCATGGCAGAATGACGACTCCCTCTGAGTCTCAGTTTTCTCATCTGTAAAATGAGGGGGTTGAACTGACTATGAAGTTTCTTCTGGTGAGAGTTCATCCTGCTTTTAAATTTACAGTTAGAAATCCTTAGGATGTACACCCAGTTACTATCACAGAGTCTGTGGATAAAATATATGGGATTGAGCAACAAATAGTCATTCCTTCCCTTCTCTTCAACTGTACAGTGTTTGAATCTATTTCAGCTGTAAAATAGGAATATTATGAGTAGCTATCAGACTTCTGAGATTGGATGATTGCTATAAAGTAATTTGGGCTTTATTGGTGATGGAAACAGCAAAGATGCCACATCTCCTTTTCTTATTATTTAATAGTAAGATCTGTATAGATGATTAGTAGAAATAAAAATATTAAAACAATTGGAAGTTATGGGACTGGAGAGAGATAGCTCAGCAGTTAAGAGCACCGGGTGCTCTTGCAGAGGACCTGGGTTCAGTTCTCAGCACCCATGTAGCAGCTAGAAACACCTTAACTCCAGTTCCAGGGTATCTGACATCCTCTTCTGGATACCTCAGACAATGCACCATGCGGGTGTGCTTAACGCATGCCTGCAAAACACTCATACACATAAAAAAGAAATAAACCTTAAAAAAGTCAAAGTTATTATGATAGATATGAATTGTGCAATGCAGTCAAGTATTACACTTAAAATCATGTGTGAAAACTTTGATGCCTAGTTAAAAACTCATCTAAGACACGTTTTTATAGAAATTATACAAATAATAGTAGATATAAATAACAGCATGAAATTGCCAAGAAAGTAAGAATTTTACATTTATATGTATAAATATACACACATCTATGCATAAATATATACATATGTATAAATATAAACATATGAATGCATGTATCTTACTTGTAGTTGCATTTGTTACCTACAAAAGTTTTAGTGAAATATTAAAAGAAAATGGTACTTTCACTTAGTGAATGCATAGAATAACCAGTGATCTTATGGTGTTGAAAGTAGTTCAATGACGGGAGCAAGTTGTTGGATCCTTGGCTTCATTCTGTGTCACACAGAATAACAATAATCACCCTGCCTGTTATCTTGGAACAACCATTTGAAATCAGAAAAGCATTAACAGATTATTAAAATATAGCTACTATTATTTTGAAAACTACAAAATAGCATAGGACTGAAATATTTTATTTCTATATTGAGTGTAAACCTGATAATAATGTAAAGATGAAGTGAGCTTTTTGAATTATAAAAATGTCACAAAATATTAACTACATACAAAGAAAGTCTTCCCAATCAGTGTTTCTGGTGCCTTAGCAGGACTGGATGAAATAATTTGCGCTTGAAATCCACCTTCAAAATGCTACTGCTGTCATAGCTAAATGTTGCCAAGAATGTCAAGGGCAAAAACCAATGAGTAAAAAATGGAATAAAAATTATTTCACACAGTGGGATGGAAGGAAAGGAAAATGGAAAAATGAGGTGATGAGGAAAGTGAGTTTGCTATAAATTCCAGTGAAAAAGCACACAGGATTCAGGGTGTGTTTGGAACAGTAGATTAACCAACTGTTTTCCATATTCATTCAGTGTTGTTGATTTTAGTACAGTAGGACTGAACATAAATAATCAAGTAGTCATTCATTGTGATGGTTACTGTTAATTGTCAGCTTGACAAAAATCTAGATTTATCTGGAAGATTAGCCTCTGGGCACGCCTGTGGGGGGTTATCTTGATTGTGTGGGATGCCTGTGGGGGATTATCTTGATTGTATTAATTGATGTGGGAAGACCCTTCCACTGTGAAGGGCACTGTTCCCTGACTGTGCTCCTGGACTGTATACTGGAGAAAGGGAACTGAGCAGCGGCGTGCATTAGACCCCCTGCTTCTTGATTACACATGCGATGTGACCAGCTGCCTCAAATGCCTGCTGCTGTGACTTCCCCACTATGATGCACTGTGACATTGAACATGAGCCAAAATAAACCTTTTATTCCATAAACTGTCTTGGTCAGAGAATTGATTATAGCAGCAAGAAGACAAACTAAGACAGAAATATATAACATTTATCATAATTTTCAACGATACTTATCTAATCTAAAAATCTTAATTTCAGTCACCCAGTTACTCTGCATCTATACCAGAGGGACTGAATTCAGGTGGAGACTCAAACTGCCTCCTCCTCTGTATTCAGAGCAACTTCCAAGGGACACTCAATCCTGCCCAATAGGCAACACTGCCACCAATGTGGATTTATAGCGTTCTTAGTCTAGAAATGATGCTTAACTCTTCTACATTTTATCAGTCCCTGCTGTTCACCCTCAGTCTTCAACTATAATAGGAAGTATACTGATGTTTTCGAAGAGTGACCCAAGGTCTGTCTGTTCTCGCTCTCCCTTTCTCTGTATCTGTCTGTCTCTGTCTCTCTCCCTCTCCACCCCCCTCTCTTTCTCAGACTGTATCTGCTTCCTTAATTTCTTTCTGTGACTATCCCATTATTCACCCTCATTGTTAGCGTTACTTCTGTTCTTTCCATTAGCACACAGATATGCTTGGCTCTCTTTTGGCTCAAAAACGCAACAAAGCAATTTCAGGCATCATTTATTTATTCCCTTTGACATTCTTTCAAGTGTTCCTAATAGTGTCTTTCCTATACCCCCACCCTCATTTACTCCTCAGCCCACACTTTTCAGGAATCTGTCCTCTACCCCAAGCCTCTGACAGGCTTCCACCCACACCAATGATTTGTGAATCCTAAGGACACTCTTTTTCTTCAAAATATGTAGTTTTCAGAATTTCAGAAGTTCAACCCTGGAAGCCCCTTTCTCCTATCAACACTCTTCCCAAGCCATTTAATCCTAAACAATGGCTTTAAAAGCTTTTATGTTTAAACCCCTCAAAACCTAGTTTTGTTCTTTATACTGAACTCCAGATTCACATATCTAGTAATGTAATTAATATAAGTTAATGTTGAAAAACAACCCACAGTTAAATATCTTAAACATATCCCTATTTCACTTCAAACATGTTCCTCCTCCCTCCTCTAGTCATTCCCATCCAGTTGAGGATACAATGGCCAAACCATCTGTTCAAGTGAGACACTTGGGCGTATTCTGGGCTCCTTTCTTTCCATCTCCTTCCCCTCTAGATCAAATCCATCAGCAAATCTAGGCTCCACTCCCAACACCCTCCTCAAATCCCTCTACTTCTCACCATCCTCTCTGATAAGGCTCCCACCCATGGCTCAATTGCCCCTCAGATGGAATACTTCAGTCACGTCCTAATCACTATACTGATTTCTCTTTTGTCTAGTAGCCTGAGTAATTGCCTTAAAAGAAAGCATAACGTGATTCTTCTGCCAGAAATCTTCCAGTCATACTTAGAATAAAATCTACAAGTGTCATCATGACCTCTGGCTTCTCTAGTCTCTGCCTACCTCTTTAATTTTAATTATATATATATATATATATATATTTTACCTCTTTCCACTGTGCTCAGTATACTCTAGCCATACTGATCTTCTATTCTTGCAATGTCCTATGTGATTTCCCAGCCTTAGGTCACTGTGTTTGCACTTTGTTTTGTCTATACCTTCATCTTGGCATGATGGCATTCTTTTCAGGTTTCAGACCTCCGATAAAATTTCATCTGCTTAGAGAAGTACCCTATGACAGCCTCAACTAAATTTGGCCTTCCAAATCACTTAATTCATATCTCTTAACTAGTAATATCACTTTGTTCATGTTTGCATATATAATTATTTTGTATACATTGTATTTTGTATCTATTGATACAGTATAAGCTACTAGAATAGTATATTCATCAATTCTGTTTACTGACATTTCCCTGGAACCTTGAATAATGCTTGGCCTATTGAAAATTATCAATTTAAGGAATGCAACGAGTAACAGCATATTTATAAACATTCAATATCTGAATGGAACTTCATTTCCAATCCCAGTTCCATTATTAACTAGGTGTTTAATCTGGTCAAACTTTGCTTAACTTGCATAAGATCCCAGTTTTCTCCTTCACGCAGTGGGAAAAATTGTAAATGCTATAATTTATGTAAAATATATGAAAGGAAGCCAGAGATTTGATATCCTGTAAGTTTAATTTTTTTATCTGCAGCATCATTGTTATTATAGAAATTTTATAAATATATTAAAGTTTCCTGTGATTAACTTTGTGAAATATATAAACAAAATGTTGACACCTCAATTTACTTATTTTAAATATGTGCTTTAAAATATTTTGCTGTGTGGCTAATAGCATGCTACAGCAAACATTCCCCACCTCTCCATCAAACCACTTAAAAGGGAAGCCGACGGATTAACATGTTTTACATGACAGAGAATTGGTTATTTCATATTTAGAGTGCATGTCCCCTATAGAGTCAGGATTGTTCCTATAGTTAGGTAATTCTGTGCTCTGAATGTTGGAATAAGAAAAATTAAGAAAATGAAGATCTGATAGTTGAAGAGTAAATGTCAGCACTAGTGTATAAGGAAGGGAAGCTAGACCTTTCTGTAGCCTGCAATCCCTGCTGTCGTCTGTGGGGGGTGGGGAGGATGCTGAGCCTGTGCTGTGCTACTTCAAGAACATCTGGCAGTCTGTCACTTCACAGGCAACAACATCTTCTCTAAACAGCAGAAACTGGAATTCATCAGGGATTCCCTTGGTAAGGTATATGCTTAACTTAAGTACCTGCTTTTCCACGATTTCCATAGATTATCATATTCATGACACTGTGGGACGAAAACGCTCTTCTCACTCTACCCAGAACAGGAAAAAGAAATTAAAACATTGGCAGGCACTTTGTCTCTTGTTTGTTGGACAAGTAAGAAAAGGACTTTCTACCCATTAATGTAAATGAAATTCTGTCAACTTGGAGCATTTAAACACAGATGACAGCTGCCTGTCTATTAATAAACACTTGACAGGATAACAGTTACAATTGGAGTTGACTGCTTTTTTTTCTTCAATAAATAAAGGTCAGTGGGTACTTTTAAAGAATCTCCTTAAAATGTGTTTATCACACCCTCCTGCCTCGAACTTTCTCCTCCATTTTTGTTAACCCAGAAGCCAAGTTTAACATGTACATTCTTGCTTTCATAAGTAGATTTGGAACCTAGGTTCAACACCAATAAATGTTAAACATTGATATTAATAGATATAACATTGTAATTAATTATGTATGCTTAATGTGTGTATAGATATTCACACATGTACCTACAATGCACACAAAAAAATATGCAAGGCATCCAAAGTTTAATCAAGTCTTTTGAATTTCACAGAAGGATCTGAAACACAGTAGGCTATGTGTAGGGATGGTTATTCAGTTAGAGTCATCTGAGTTCCTATGCTACTATGTCTATCTGTTTCAGAATTTAAAATATATGTACTATTAGAAAGGATATATAAGAAATTCATCAGTTTAGTTGCTCCTCAAGCTTTGAGAATATATTTAGTAGAGATACAAGAAGGAAGTTTAATGAATAATTTGAGTTTTGGGAGACTATCTGTAAAATTCACTAATCCACTGACCCAATGCTCAATTATTTACATAGGAGAAAATGAAATTCTAAACAGACTCACAAAGAGCTTTTAAATTTCATTTTTAGATGTCCTAGATTGATTTCTATTGTGATAAAACAATGACCAAAACCAACTTGGGGAGGAAACAGTTTATTTCATCCTTACTATTCTAAATGACTGAGGGAAGTCCGGACAGGAAGGAACTCAAGGTAGGAACCTGGAGGCAGGAGCTGAAGCAGAGACCATGGAGGAGTGCTGCTTACTGGCTTGCTCCTTTAGTCTGTGCTCAGCCTGCTTTCTTATACATCCCAGGACTATCTGCCCAGGAGTGGCAGTTGAGGTTCCCTCTTCCAAGGTGTATCAAGTTGACAAGCTATTTAGCAAACCAAGGGAATGTGTTTTCTTTGCTTGGGGATTTAGAAGAGGTTTGTGTAGATGTGTTTGACTATTAGTTACAAGAATTATTAAAACAGTAAAGAGTTTTTGCATTTATCAATCAGATAAATCAGATAAAATTTATAGACATTCATATATCAAGGAGGAAAATATGAGCCAAAGAAATTATTTAAAGTACTACTACAACTTTCAAGTTCATTATCTGTCAATTTGAGGATGCCAATATTTGTAAGCTACTCCGAGTCAGAAGTATTACATGAAAAAAATGCATGTTTTTGAATTGAAGAAACACAGTATGGTCTCTAAGGCCTTCAGATTCAGGTCTAAGGTTCTTGCTCATGTCTGTCAACAGCCATCACCATCGCATCTCATTAGTCCTAGAGCAATGCTATGTGCAAATTCCACCAGAAGTCCTGAAATCCTACTTATGATTAAAACTGCAACATCTGAAGAAAAGACTTTCAAAAACCTATTATCAGAGAAAAGCAGGACACATACACATACACACAGAGTTCTACTTCCAGATTATCGCAGAATACAGTGTGGATCTCAAAGAAAGAAGGTGAGGTGGGAGATGAGTGATGTCATGAGTTTAGGTTAAGGTCACATTTGAATGTTTCAAACACAGGCATCTGCTGCTTTATGACTCCACTTTCTTCTTTATATTTTCCCAAGAGATATTTTATGTCAATTTGTTTTTCAATTTAAGAATATATATATGATATATATTTGTATTATATAAGGAGAAAATATCATTAATATTTTTAAAATATATGTACCAGACTTTAGTATATAGCACTACTTAACCGATAAAACACTTTTCTTTAACTCTATGTTACAAAACAATTTCCTGACAATTAATATCTTTCAAATTTTGCAAAAGTTGTTATGTAATTCATTGAGGAAAAAAATCTGCACCAAAAGACTTTGATAAAACCAAAGCAATGGAAAATACTGCTTTATAATCCAGAATATATTTTCCTTCAAAGAAAATCACAATGCTTTATCCTCCCTTTTGTTGTGTCTATGTGAAGCTCTTGCTTCTTCTTGCACTTCATTGTTTATTGCAGCACTATTCACAATGCCTAAGTTATGTAACCACCCTTGATGTTTGTCAACGAGGCAGTGGATAAAGAACATATGGTATTTGTACACAATGGAATTTGTTTTCAGCCAGAAGGAAGAAACGAAGTTATGTTATTTGCAGGAAAATTATCCAAGTGGAAATAATCAGATTAAGTCAATTAAGTCCGTCCCAGAGACACAAATATTGTATGTTTTCTCTCATTTGTGGGTCCTATGCTTTATATAGATACATAAAATCATACATCCATACAGATGACATGTAAGGAAAAGCAAAAATGTCTAGGGGAACAAAAGGGACAAACAGGAAGAGGGAGGGGGAAAAGGAAGGGCAACAGACTGTGTATATGACTATGTTCCAAGTACACGATAAATATGTCCATGAAAATGGCCTTATACACCCCAGTATAATAAAATAAATAATTTTGAAAACATATTAAAAGGGGAAAATAGCATGAATAAAACTATACAAAAGTCCTTGTGTGAACAATGCATGAACATTATTTCTCAGGAGACTTTTTTCTAGGAGAAATTTCCATGAATAAGTATGCAGGGGTTAATTCTAGCCCTACTTCTTAAATGTACTTTTTCTAGAGCAGAATGTAAGCCACAGAGAAAAAGATGCACAGGACAATGTCAAAAGATACAGCATGATAATGCCATTTAATGACTTACATTAACCAAGAGTCTTAGGAAAGTAGATTTTCCCAGAATAGGACTCATTCAAAAAGATAATGTCATATTTTACTAGAATCAATAAAATCATAAGCAAATACTGCATATTCCTGTTATTCATTCAGTGATGGAGCTGTGTACGAAAAAGCACTAATGGATTCCTTAAATGCAAATTATCATTAGATTCTTAAGCAGACCATCCCCCACTTGAGAGCCACTGTAATCCATCTTTCATGTCAGATGAACTGCAAGACTTATCCTTCTGATCACAGGCTTTGCTGCTTTTTATCATTCATCCCTCACACCCACTAATCCTTTTCTCCTTTTCAGGCTTATAATTTAAATGCACTCTCCTCTCCACTGACAAAAGGACCCTAGTACAAACAGGATCTCTGACTTAGAGCCAAAGCAGCCATACTGGCTACAGGAAACCTGGTCCAGGCTCCACTACGTGCGAGTATGGGGACTTCCCTTTGCCCTGGTCTTCCTCAGTGTTTAGTGTCAACACATAGAATTAAGGGTGAGTGCTGAATGTGGGGGTCCTTGCCTGTTTGATGCCTTCCACATGGTTTTGCAGTGTTTCTCGATGGGAGGAAAAGTTCAAAATGGGTATACAAAAATTCTCTGGCTTCAGATCCAGATGGATTTTTACTTTATTGTTTAAGAGTTCCAAAATAGCACATTGATAAATTGGTATTCATTCTCAAAATCTTGAGGGACCGTTGGAAAGAGAATTAGGAAGAGTGCAAGAAATACGCAAAATGTTTTTATGATATGTTTTTAACTGAAGGAAGAAGCAAGATTAGAGTAGCATAAGCAATTTGATTCCCAGTTCAGGTTCCTGGATGATTGTTTATGTATGTACACTTATACACACAGACACACACAGACACACACACACACACAGCCACAACTGGGGTTGCTGAGAAGTGAGATCAAAGATTTTTTTAAGACACAACTATTCTTAATTTTGTAGAGGGAAACTGTATTATTTTTATAATCAGAGTTAAAAAAAAACTGTCTTAAAGAGTTCACTAATGGGAAACACTATCAAAAATCTATGCAGAAATAAAATTTTAATTAATATGAAAGATACAATAATTATCTTATTTTTAAAATATGAACTTCAACTCATAATTTATAATAGTAGCTACTGAGAAAATTTATTATTGTGGGAAAATGCATATGTAATGACTAAACAGATAGAAATATGATAAACTGAACTCAGGTCTCCTTCTCAAATATGGTTAAATAGATAAAAAGTGAAAAATGCTCATGCCAGCAAAACTCTGCATATATTTTAGCTTATAGATTATTTTTATTTCTGAGAATATGAAAGTCCTACATTTTATTTCTGTATGGGGTGATATGATGGCAAATTAATAGTCTCTAAGACTTAAACAGTAATGCAATTTCTCAAGAATTAAAACCACATGGCTGGCTTTTATTACAGTTTTTTTCCATTTACACTTCTCAGAGAAAACGTACATTCACATAGCTACATGTAAAACATATGTACACAAAAACACAGAGTTTATCTTTGTCTCCCCAAAGTTGAGCTGTGTAAACAACTGCAATTTTCAGGATGTCTCTGAATTCCAAATTATCATGTTTCCAAAGTCCCCATAGTTTGTTCTGACTTGTGTGTTCAGAGAAGTATTTTTGATTACCTGGTGATCTTTTGTAGGTGAGTCTTTGTCATGTAGAAGTGAGTGAATGTGATGGAAACTTCACTAGAATAAAGAATCAATTCACACAAACTGAAGTGAAGGCTTGGTATAGACTAGAGGCTGTATGAATGACCAAATGCATTGCCATTGGAATATTTGTAATCAATAGCTGCTGAGAAACAGCCAAGCCTGGGACTTTGTAAGATTCTAAAATGGATGTTCATGTTTCATTAAGGCATATCATATATGCATAAATTATATTTACACATATTATGTACATGTAATATATATGTCAGATACACACACAAGTATACATAGAGAAAAAAGCAATTGCATTTTAAAATCCTTCATCTAGAAACAAAAGGTAAATGGCATAAGAGAACAACTGGATAGGTATCCTTGAGACTCCACTGATGATTGCCATCCTATACAATATTGAGATCCAGGAAAGGCAGCTGTAGAGAATCTGTGATGCCATGCCATCTATGGGGATTGGAAAGTCTGGCAATCTTAACACAGAATACTGCAGTTAAGTAAATCAACAATAGCACTGGTCCTTCTAACTGACTAACTCTTCAGTGAAGAGACCCAAGCTGATAGCACTATGGGACCTTGCTAAGTGAAGGCTCCCTACTCAGACCTGGGCATCTAGAGGTCAGCTATATTTGGCTTCTATGAAATGACCAATCCTGGATCTTCCATAGAAATAGATAACTGCTTCCCAGAATTGACTTTGACACCATCTCTTTCTTATAATGTTTTATAGGGCAGATGAACCTCTGATTTTGGTTACCATCTTCTGATACCTACACAGACGATACTTAAATAAGCAACACTGGTCAACCTGGGACAAAGATCATAACAACAGGATGAATGAGCTGACTTTGTGAGACATCCAAAGTCAAACCTTCATCGATGGACTCGCCCATTCATCAAGTATCACTCACTCATCTGCTGGTTTCAAGTGCTGGTGAATGTACGAATGAACAAGATTTTCTTCCTGAACAGTCTTCACTCAAAGAATACCTCAGAATCACAGACAAAAGGAGAGCTTCATTATTACTATATAATTGTAGAGGATACATAGGGGAGACAGGTCAAGGACCCCTTGCTTTTCTTATATATTGATTTAGGCATACACAGAGTTTTTTCCACATTTTATAAAGACTTGGAGATAATTATCAGAAGGGAAAATATTCTTATATAGATAGTGAATGGAGCTCTGAATATCATTCTAATATCAAAGAAAATAATATTTTGCCCAAAATTTTATGTCTTTATTCATGAGTAAAAATTGGTCTGTAATTGTGTTTTCTTTATACTTATTAGTATTAAGTGTTCATAATATTGGGAAAATTTCTGAATCTTTTATTTTTTGTTGGATGCCAATAAAGTCTGATTATACAGCTCAGACTAGAATAGAACTTGCTGTGTAGCCTAGGTTAGTCTGTAACTCAAGATCTTCCTGTTTCAGACTCTTGAGAGCTGGGATTATAGGCATGTACTACATCTAGTTCTGGATATTTCTAGAAGTTGGATTTGTTTAAATAGCATAGAAAGTCTGACAAAACTATCACATCTTCAGACACAAAACTACCTGGATAATATCTTTTAGTTTTATTTCTTCTTCCTCTCTGTAGTTTGAAGTCATCCTCAGCAGACCTTGCTGGTATCCAGGAGTGGTGCCATCCCAGTTCAACCAGTGCATTCCCTCGCCATTCAGGTTGGCCTTCTTTTCTGTGGGTATCCTGGGCTCTGTTTACAATCTGCAGCTTCTACTGTGAACATACATTGCTGTTCCTCTTTCTAGTACCCCCCTCACCCCTTTCTGATCCTTAGCTTTATACCCGTATGCTCTACATTTTTCTTTTAACATTTTGTTTCCTGAGTCATAACTTTGACTTTCCAATATATAGAGCCATCTAGAACATGTAGAAAGCTATAGATGACTATAAAATACATTCTATATTTTCTGTTTTTTATACAGGGACAGAGACTAGTGAGGGCGTCACAAAATTAGGCCCCAGATGATAATCCTCAGTGCTACTGAGGTTGCTAGGAAGAGCAGTATCCACCGAGGGCCCGTCTGGAACTAGAGATCAAGAGATTAAAATTCTAGGAATTTTTAAAAATTATTCCTCGGTTAGACTAAAATATTAACTCTCATTTATGGGATCATTTCTCAAATTTTCCCCTTGCTATCTATTTACAAGAGCAGAGAAATAGATAAAATCAAACTGAAGGGGAAAAAAATAAAAGCTTTATAATACTATTTACCTGTGTTCCCAAACTTTGTAAAAGCTTATTCACTTTTAATAACTCACATTTTCATGGTTTACACTAGGCCTTCCGAGGATCAATAATTACCATTCCAGTTGCAAATGGAAAAGAAATGCCAGAATTTAGGGCCATAGTTTGGATAACTCTGGGTCTGTTGTCCTCATGTTTACCTGAGCAGGAAGTATAACTTGGAGAATGGAGTCTCCTCTACATAAAACAAACTCTGCTATTCCTCTTAAAACAATTAAAAATTTTTTTTTACTTTTACTTTATGTGTATGAGTATTTTGCCTATGTGTGTAAGTGTACCACGCGTGTGTGATGTCCACAGAGACCAGAAGAAGATATTGGATCCCCTGGAACTAGAGTTATGGACAGTTCTTAGCCACCACATGGGTGCTGGGCATCAAACCTGGGTCCTCTGGAAAAACTGGAAGTGTTAGTCCAGCCCTGTGAAACAATTCTTAATGAAAGAGGATTGATGATATCATTTAGTAACAAAGGGGAAAAGCTCTCACTGAGTTCCACAGGCTTTGGAGACAACGGGTTCTTTCAACTTTAGGTACTGAAAATATGAACAAAAAGCACTTACCAGAAAGCTTAGGAGCTACATGATTCTTTTGTGATTTCTGGTGACATAATAGTCCCCAAACAGAAGCGAATTAGAAAAGGATACCCTATGCTGGTGCATTATGTAGTTCTGACTTACAGACATTAAGAGGGAATGAGGTGTCATCTTTCTAACCTTCCCCAACACTTCACTAAGTCCCCAGAAGTCAGATAACACTTTTCTGTGCCAGAAGACCATTCACACCAATGACATGAGATGGAAATTAGTGTATGAGTATCCCGCTTCACAGTGAGCATGGGGGTTTCCATGATTTGACAGGATGCTGGTATCAAAGTCTGCAGAAAAGTGTTAAGGGATAGCTCAGACACTGGTGCTTGGTGGAGCAGGTGAGCGGTTAGGATCATGTGTCACAGGCTGACAGGAGAGACAGTGTTAGGTTGCCCCCGGGAGTGAACATGGGCCCTATCATAGAAAATATGCTTTTTGTTAAGACTCTCAGGATCTGGAGGGAGGGGCAACCTTTCTGGCATGAATGCACTACCGCTGTGTGGATCTTGTGAAAGGTCTTCTCTGGGTTTGTTTTAAAAGGTCAGCTCAGGAACTACTGACCCTCATGACTTCATCCTGACAGTTTTAGCCCTCTCGCAAAAATCACTCTTGGCACTTCCAGCCTTCTGTGCTTTTCTGAAAACAAAGCCTTCTACCACCTGCCGTCCATTAGTCCATCAGTGAGCACCATGCCTTCTCTTCGACTGATATTTCAATTTATTAGTGGTTAGACAGAGTGATCCTCAGACCAAAGCAGAGAGAGCAGTTTAAAGACTTAAAACAAAGCCAGTGCTTCCAACGTCTCTTCATGCAAAGCTTACCAGACGCAGAATCGTGGATACCTCTCAGCCACACAAAAGCAGAATGAAGACACGCAGATGGTCAGTGCCTGCCCTCTGTAGCAGGAGAAGCAGGGTTGGCTCCAAGTACCAAATAATTATCCAGGCCCTTTGTAAATCAAGTTGTACCACTTCTCCTGTGAGCATCCACAAAGAAGGCTGCGTGTATTTACTACGGGCTCCTTCTTTGTCTGGGGATTTCTGTTAATGCCCTTTCTTCCTGTGAGTTTGTGTCCCTTGTTCTCACATTTGACACCTACTGAAATAGCCTTGCAGAATCTTTGTTTCTATTTTCTTCGAAATGTGTATTCCTCAATGAGGTTTCATCTTAATCTCTCCTTTTCAAAAGGATATGAATTGAACATGTGGAGAATCAGTCTAACAGGACTGATTATCCATTTCCTTTCAGCGTTGAGGCCACCCGTGGGCTACCAAGGCAGCTTTCCTGGAAGACAAAGGGTGTCTGAAATGGACAACTTATTTTATACACTAGTCTCTTAGTGCTTTAGTGGATGACAGAGACTCATCACCCATAATAAATCCTTCCTCTGACCCTTTTATATAATGCACAGCTGAGCTAAAAAGGAAATCAATGTGGCAATTTTAATTTAGCACTTTCATTCTGTTAATTTATCTAGAAAATCCTATGCCACGTCTCTTGTCAAAACAGCCAATTCTTGTCAATGTGAATATGTGAAAATGCTTTGAATTTATTCTGTTTTCTCTTCTATTTTTTTTCAAAAGTAGGATGGCTGTTAAAACCATGGGTTACCTACTAAGCTGCCCATGTTTTTCTTGTGTGTTCAAGGTTCCTTTGGAAAGAAATGTTAGCTCAATATGGTGGAGAAATGTGTAGGGTCCCTAGAAGTCAAAGAAACTTAGTGTACATTACTTATTAGCTTTGCCAAGGGTATTTGCAAAACTCTTCTAAGATGGAATTCCCTGTGTGTGAGCGTGCATTTGGGGTTGAAGCATGCATATTAGTAAACTAAGACTGCTTAATTTTGATTAATTCTTGGAGAGAGCCCCAAATGATGAATACTGTTGTGGTTTCTGGTTTCACTCTTCTCTGTCTCAGATGGAGAGACACAGATGGAGATGTAGCCTACTTTGGGCACTATGCTGTTATTTCTGAACAAGGCTAAATCTGCCACCAGTGCCCAGCGGTTGAGTTGTGCAGGTTGTGGAGCCCAAGGGGAGGTGAGATCTGCTGCTTCTCCAAACACAAGCTGCAGTAGGGAAAGGTTTCTTCAGACCTTTCTTAACCATCTTTTATATGTTTTTGTGAGGGTGGATGCACATAAGTGTGGGTGCATGTTATTGTGTGTGGGTGGGAGTGTACGCATGTGCATTTCCATGTGGAGGTCAGAGGTCAACTTTGAGTATTATTGCTCAGGGGCCATTCACCTTGATTTTTGAGACATGGCCTCTCACTTGGCCTGTAGCTTGTGGTTTAGACTAGGCTGACTGGTCTACTTCTGTAGTGCTTAGACTAAAAGCATGTACCAACATACCTTTCAGTTAGGTGAGTTATTGGGATCAAAATCAGTGTAAGACAAGCACTTTGTCACTCAACTTTCTCTCCAAATCCTAACCCTTCCTTTAAACTGAAATTCTTCCCTTCACCTTGCTATTTGCCAACCTTATATATGTGACCTCTTCAATACCATTTCCCTCCACTTGGTAATTTAAATTCACTTTTAAATGATCTATCTCCATTACCAAACATAGGCATTGGCATCATGTGTTTCTTCACTAAATTATCCTTAGAATGTGGAGCCTATTGTTATTTGTTTGTTTTCTGTTTGTTTTGTTCTACAAAATGTTTGGGTTCAATAAATAATTTTTTTTCTGTGGAGCTGATGTGAGGGTACTCTTGGTAAGTTATCTATTAGGTATAAGAATGACAGCACTGTTCCTCTATAGCATAGGATGGAGGCCCTGTGGAGAGCAGTTATCATCAGCTGATTCACATAATTCTTGTGCGCAGAAGGTGTTAATGATTTGAATGTGAAATGGCCCTCATGGGCTCATGTGTTTGAAAAGTTGGTCTCCAGGTGGTGGCATTGTTTTGGGAGATTGTGTAGCCTTTTGTATGTGGATCTAGCTGGCAGACATGGGGCTATAGGGGCAGCCTTAAGGATTATAACCCAGCCCCTCTTCCAGCCACAGTCTCTTTCTCTGCTTCCTGTCTGCTGATATGTGAGTGAACACTCACATGTTGCCACCACCATGGAACTCCCATGCCTTCCCTGTCAGGACGGACTGTGCCCTTTAAACCATGAGCCCAAATCAATCCTTCCTCCCTTAAGGTGCTTCTTATCAGAGCACTGATGAGAAAAACAACTAATTTGGAAAGAGAAGCAGTTCTTGCTCTCTACAACAACTGATCCTGCTTTAAGAAAAGAAGATCATTGTCTAAAACCAGGGCAAGGAAATGACTCAAACCTTGGCTTCAAAATGGAGCCAGATCCCAAGGCTTGAACAACGGCCTGAGTAAACACACTTGGTTTGGGTTAGAAATAATCCTTCAGCTGTTGGTCCAAACTTTATTTTTTAAGCAAAGTAATTCAGTTACAGCACAGACACCATGCTTTGGACTATAAAGGGGGTCGGCATCTTGGACTATGTTCTGGGGTATCACATCCAGAGCAGACCATGAAGAACACTATGATGAGATGTTTCAGTGGGGTTTTCTAATAGACCTTTGAATACTGAAGCCTGGCAATATTTTCAGGAAGGTGAGAAAAATGACATTCGAGGAAATAGGAACGTTAATAACAACATCAGAATGCATTGAAGAATAGTAGGTAGCCTCATACATTCACTTACCATTGGGATGTTTATTGCAGGAAAGGTTAAAAAGGGAGATCATATTTCAAGAGAAGTGACCATATTTGAGTCTGAATCTCACATGTATGATTTTATTGGGAACCATCAAAAGTGTTAAAGGAGATTTGATTCAGAACTCCTGCAACAGCTAAAATGTTTTACTGTATTTTGTTTTGTGGTGGTAGTGTAGGCAGCAGTAAATATAACTAAGCAAGTAAGAAATGACTTAGAAGTTTAAATCTGTAAAGCTGAAAAAATTATGAAATCTATCTGATTTTTAGCCTTGAAGCAATACACATAGAATATTCTGGAATAGTTTGCTGGTTTTCCAGAGATCTTCCAAGGGAGGCTTTTTAATTCTTGCTCTTCATGCTTTCTGTGTTCTTCATCTGAATTGTTGAGTTCTCCACATAAACCCCCTCACCTTACTCATAACCACCTTTATGATCTTATTTCAGCCTACCCATGCCCAGAGAACCACCATGTGGCATTACCCAGTCAGCCTATTGCGTGTCTAAAGAGTGAGCAAGAAATTGTTGAGACAATATTGTGTTTTCAGTGCTTCGATCTTTTCCGTTATCACGTATTTTATTCCTCCCTTTTTTAAAAAAAGAAAATTTCATTATTCTTTCCTTTTTGCTCCTTTTTGTGTATTAACAATGACAACAACAAACCCTATCCTGACTCCCAAAAAGCAGTAGTATTACAGAGACTAGTGGGAGATCAGGACTTCTATGTAATTGGTTTCTAGTCCTCAATTGCACTGCTCTGATTAGTCAAATAAAATATAAGACTTCCTATATTCTAGAAAGCTTTTCTCTGTGCTTGGATCTTCTTCAATCAGACTATCTGCTATGATCTTAAAAGTAAAGGTTAACTACCATGTGTCCAGGGAATAGTAAAGCACAATCTTGATACATCTATTTAAATGTTAAAGCCAAAACCTTCAATATTTAGTTGATGGAGCAGACTGAAAAATTACAATGCTAACAAAAACACTGAAGTTCTTATTTGAGTCATGAAAATTGGATATTTCCACATGGAGGAAAAATTTGCTCTGAAAGCCCATCAGTGCTAAGACACACATGCAAAGAGTTTACCACACTCACTACAGACAAAATTTATTTTTCCTAATAAAGTCTACTCCTTCCGTGAAGGCTGGGTTTAACTAGTTCATTGAAACTTGGTTCTTTATTGTCATCTGAAATTGGTACTAGTAAATGAATTTAAGAAAACCAGTAAAAAATTCCACTGAGTAGGGTTTGAAATATAGTACCTTCAATAGCCCAGAGGACTCTGTCCTTTTGAATTTGATAAACAAAGCAAATATATGAAGAAAAATACCAGTGGTCCTCGGTATCCATTTATATGCTAGCTTATTTATGAAATTTTCCTCTATTGGTCCTTTGAATGTAAGAAAATCAACAATCTGGATGCTTTAAAAATAGATAAGAGCATTTATTAACCTAGCAAATATCCATGAACACATAGACATGAAGCCTATCAGCATTTATTTTGGATTCTAATTCTCTCATTCATCTTCTCCTAATTTTTCTATAATACTCTATCTGCCCTTTAACAGATCTTTATTGTTACCTTCATTACAACGTCCTAAGTATCCCATTTCCTATTTAGCTGCTGCTGTGTTTAGACAGACACCTTTATTGAGTTATCAGAGCACTGTGCAGGTTCTGAGCCCTGCAGCATACAGAAGGCACCTGGGTGATCCAGGTCAATGTGCAATAATGAATCTGGGTCCCAGCCAAATATGGCCTGCCGCTGTGAAGTTCTGCACCTACATTTTAAATCATGATGGAGTTTCTTGCATCTTACATTTCCTTGCATTTTGCTTTGTTCAATAGTCTTGGAAAAAGTATTTCCTAATTTTTGGAAATCATTGATTAATGGAATGCAATTATAGCTTTGAATGACACACTGCTAAATCTGTAGGAACTAGAGGAAAATCTCACCATCTTTATCATCTCTCAAAGTCAGTGTCCTCTACCCTTTCCCTGCTCCAAGCAGCACAGATTTACGATATTTCCCTATTTTTCCAGACAGTAAAATTTTAAGCCCTAATTAAATATCTCTCCTAATCCTTAAGTTATTTATTTCTTAATACTTTGTTATGAGAAAAAGCAAATAATCATATTAGTTGGTCAGAGTGCTTTAATATTATAACTTGCAAACCCTCTAAGTCATTTTAAATATATAAGGAGGTCCAGTTTTCCTAGAGATAGGTTAGAGACACCAAAGGACAGGATTTTCTACAAGCACAGATTCAATTTGCCAGTGTCCGCATAAGAATTTCACTTTACTTTGTATATGATTTCTTTCGATGTATTTCAGTGTCCACCAAGTTATCAACTTGGGATTTCTCTCTCCTATTTCACGAACATGAGGGATAAAATGTTTGGTTTCAATGGATAGATGTTTGCTTAAAAGCTGGAGGCTACTAATACTTCCTTACATTTGTTTGCATGTCTTGGAAGAACCAGCCAACTTGGAGCCCATCCCAAATATTTCTGCATTCACATAGAGAACAGTTTAGCTGCTCGCATCTTAGCGATTTTCTGGGTTATCTTCGCTTTATGAATGACCAATTTTTATCTGATAAACTAGGGTTCTACAAAAACTCTCTAAAAACCTGTGAGCTCTACCAAGGGAAATAAGAAATTAGAATGCTTATTTTACTGGATGTGAAATGAAATCTTCAAGTTCACTCTGGAGTAATGAATGAATAATATAAGATCGTAATGTCTATATACTGAATCTGGTTGCTCACACCTGTACTCCTTGAGAGGCTGAGGCAGGACAATCTCCCATGTGTTTCAGGCTATCCTAAGGTATAGAATGAGGCCCTGTCTAAAAATCACCAAATAAAACAAACAAAAATCTCCAAACAACTTCTATAGTTTGAGAGGTTGAAAATGTATACAATTTACTGTGTATATGAGGACTTTCAAGAGTAGTTCCTTTTTAAAAATTATTTATTTAATAACCACATAATTAGAAGAAGCATTTCATTACAGCTTTAACATATTTAGTAACACACTCCAAGAGTAGTTCTTTTAAAAGACGTCTTTTAAAAAATGTGTACTTCCGCAATGCCGTTACATAGCTAATGTACATAATTCCCTCATTATCTTCCTTTTACCCTTTCCTCCTACCACTGAACGTCTTCTCCTTATAAGCCCTGTCTATTTTCATATCTTTTCTCTCTTTCTCTTGTCTTACTAAGATATTAAAAGATAAATAGCTGGGGAAGTTGAGACACAGTAGCTATCTTTCCATTTTTAGTACAAGACTTCTAACTTGTATTAAATTAATTTGTTCTAAAACTAACTTACTTTGGGATATCTTCTTTTTGGATTCCAACTTCTAAACATGAATATCTGATAAATTTGCTTAAGTAGAATGTCTGAATATAAGTGTCTAAAATACATATCCCCACTCTTAAAATTTTAAGTAAAGTATTTCTAAATAAATGTTTGGTTAGAAGCTATGGATCTGTGTATATATGTGTTGTGTATGTATGCACACTTTTGTATGTTTGTATGTATGTGTGTATACAGCTATGCATACACATGTGCATGTGAAGGCTAAGGGTGTCTTCCTCAGTCTTTCTCCATCTTGTTTTTTTGAGATAGTATCTGTCACTGAAGATGAAACTCTCTAATTTGACTAGACTGCCTGGTCAGCAATCCCCAAGAACTGAGATTACACGCATGTGTCACTATGCCTGTCTTCTTTACATGAGTGCTGGGGAACTAGACTCAGGTTCTCATGTTTGTAAGGCAAGCCCTTTACCAACTGAGTTGTCTCCATTGTCTTGGAAGGTGTGGATCTTCCAAAAGAAGCTCTTGGTCTTAACTGGTCCACATTCAAGCTCCAGGCGAAGGAATTCCCAGAGCTTCCAAGCACTCCATTTCACGTTATGCTCCTCAGCCTGTACTCCTGTAGTTTTCAGAGCCTCTGATCCTCTCCCTTCAACCTTAACCTGTTGAAACCACAGGTTTCATCTTGATACAGCCTTATCTAAGAAGCATCTCCTACTAGCTCTGTGGCTATTCAGATAACACCTGAATTAACCATTCATGGAATTGCCTTTCTATCATTTCCTCCATTACCCCGATTTCCTCCCTAGACTTCTTCAAGGGCAAGGACAGAGTCTTGTACTATTATCAGCATATTACCTGCCCCATAGAGATGCTCCAACTGCCCAATCTAGTAACTGAATGGGTGAATGAATAGTTAAAATTTCATTTTAATGTACTTTCTGTACCTGATTCCCCCTTTCAGCCTTTCAGGTCTTCTTAATTCCCTGAGAATTGAATCTTTGGGATTTTCTTACACTTTCTTTCTTTGGGATTATCCTGCCTTGCTGTGACTTACCAGTTAGTCAATCATTTGCAAAAGATTTTTGAACTTTGTGTATATGTGAAGTGTTTGCATGGTTGTACAAGAAATCTAGGAGAAATTATATTTGAGTGTTTCCAAGATGGGGCTTAGAGTCTAAACTAAAGGGAACCTGAGCATACAGAAAATAGTGTCCAGGAAAAGAACCAATGTGAGCAATGGAAAGATAGCATGGATCTTCCTGAACAAGGTCTTAGAGATGGTGCAAAGACAGAATATTATAGAATGAAAAGAAAAGACACTTACAGCTTTTCAGGTAACGTGTGTGAAGGAGAAAGAAGAAAACAGTGCACCATGGAGAAACTTTGAGCGGTGCTCAGTGTTTATGAAAAAAGGAAGACCTGGCCGTAGTGTGCTGAGAACAGAACCTGGGTCCAGTTAGGGTCCCGAGTTAGGCTGCGAGGACAGATTTTTATACACAAAAGTAACTGAAAGCTTCTCTACTGATGTTTGTTACCTCTTCCTACACAGTATTTCTGAATCTAACATTTTCCTATAATCTACAAAAACTCTGCTCTGCCATTCTAGGTTTTTTCCTGTTATTTGACAGCATCCTCAAAGATCCTCCTAGCAGGCTGAACTTGAAGGCTGTTGGAAAGGCTATTATGAATCCATTTCTCCGCCACGCCGCTCAAACTCTGTTCCTCGAATTCAGTCCAAGATTCTAACAATCGGTCTTGAGTGTAGCTTTCTCTGATGTTCTTTCTATACCTATTTATCAGTTACAGACTTCTCCTAGCTCCCTTGAGAAGGTCAATGCCACCATTTCTGTTCTTGGAGTCATTTTCTTGTTTTATAGCCTTGTGTTTTGTTTCGTTTTAAAAACAATACATCATGGCGAAGGTCCCTTCGACATCTTTTTGGGTTATGAAAAAAGTATTTTAAATTGAGATCATTAACCCCTATACGTGATGCTATGCATTGTAATAATTAACCTTGTATTCGTGACGATGACCTTGCATGAAGAAAAAAATAACCTAGAGGTAGTTATGCAGTAAATGCTTGATGAATGAATGACCGCGTAAGCTGAGGCTGGCTCACGTTGGAATGTGTGTGCCTCAGTTTCGGAGACTTACTGCTGTAGTTTTTACCCTCACCCACTCACTGCTGCAGGAAACAAATTCTGATTAAATGAACATATTAACTCCTTCAGAATTATAGAAACAATATAGACTTATAGAAATTGTAGAAAGATTATAGAAAGAATTATAGAAAAATCCAAAGGATATGTGGAAAAGAATACATTTCTTGCTTCAAAATATGTAGAGAATTAGGTTTGTTACTTAGGATAACACAGAAGCATCTAGACTCTTTAGCTCTCATTTACTGATGCCTGGAATATAAGCTCTCAGTAAAGTGTAATGATTGTTGGCTTTTTAAAAAATCCTGATTCAAAGGCTTCATATCCTTGAACTAAACAAGAGTTCTAGGCTTTTGTGACTTGAACAAACAGAAGCTGAATGTGGCTAGGGTTTCCGTGCCTAATATTTTAATTCCATTGTTCAATAATTCCCATTCCTTTGTATTATTTTTTGCTTTATTATACTCTTATAATACTTTCAAATATATCTATAAAACTTTACAACCCTTTTCCAATGGCATATGGTCCATGTTCTGAAGAGAAACATGTTTATGAGCTAAAAGATCGGAAAAAATGTAAAGTGCTCTTACGGGACTTGGGAGAGATGACTGCCTGCCTGTATGGTTACATTACAGAATATCAGGCTCAGGCGATCTGAATAGAAGCCCTTCTGTTTCACAGTGAATGCCAGTCTGGGAATGTTTGATGGCAACTCTGAGGCTACGTTTTGTTGTTTTTGTTTTTGCTTTTTACTGTGGAAGATTAAAATCGGTAGTTTCTGAAACAGTATTTTTATCCCGAATAGCATAAAATAGCATCAGCTGGGAGAGAAGGAGGGTAGAGAGTGAAACTGAGAAAATGAAGGTTGACTCTCCTTCCTGCTGGAGATCATTCAGTCCAGACTTTGTTCAGGCTAGATTTAGCAATTCCACTCCTTGGAGAGGTTGTCCATTTGTGTGTGTGTGTGTGTGTGTGTGTGTGTGTGCACTGTGTGTATGTGTGTGCATATGTGTGAGCACAGGTGCTGCATGGTGCACATGTGGACATTAGAGGACATCTGTGAATATTGCTTCTCACCTTTCATCTTGCTTGAGACAAGGTTTCCTGTTGGCCACTGCATGTGCTCACACCCCGGCTGGCTGGCCTGCAGGCTTCTGAGGATTCTTCTGTCCCCTGCCTCCCATCTCCCTATAGATGTGATTAGAGATGCACACTAACATGCCCTCTTTTACATGGTTCCTCGGACCTGAGTTCCCCATGCTTTACCCACTGAGCCATCTTGCGAGGCCCTAGATTAAAATTTTCAAGTGCTCTCAATGTTCCTCTTTGCCTTTTTGTCACAATTGTTGATTTAATAATTTAATAATCAAACAGACCTAGACTAGACACCACAGCAAGATCTCCTCTTACCTTCTTGTTGTCTCCTAGTAGTTGGCTAAACACATTTCTCTTCCTGTTTCTCTTATACCCATATTTCCCCTCAGCCACATTGCTAGTCAATAGTTTGATGGGTGAATTTATCTCACATGGTTTATTTCAATGAAATCTTTATCTCTTTTGGCTCCAGCATTTTCTTATCCAAATCACCCTCTAACATGCCACTCAGGAGATAACTCTCTTTTAAAGTGCCTTAAAGAGACTATTACATGATTGAGAATCCCTCTTCTTCCAATCTAGTTGACACCTAACTGTATGCTTGGATTAGCCTGTCTGCACAACCTGGAACTGAATTCACCTTGCAGTCCCACTTGGCACAGCCTCACCCCACATGCCCTGAGTGAACTGGATGCACTTCTATTTTCTCCAGCTTCTACTCAACCAGAATGCTCTTGAGTATCTCCATCTCTCAAACATGATTCCTCTGTCAAAGTGTGGCTTCCATATGTGTTCCTGGATTTCTCCAGTTACAGCCACCCCTCATGCCAGGACCCCAAGTCTTGTAGTGGCATTATATCCATTAGTATGTAGCATATTCATCAGCTTTTGGTGATGGTTTGTGATTTTAATTTCTATTGCACCTGTGGGTTCATGTCATCTTTAGCATCCCCACTACTCACTGGACTGTTTCCTTCAGGCTCAGAGCTGTCTTTGCACAGGATGTTCATTGTATTCATGAGGAGTCTCCTCGCCTATACATATCTTGTCATTTCTAAATGTCTCCTCCTTTCCTATAGATACTTCTAAGGAAGTGAAATACACAGGATTGGATCAATCATCAACAAACAGAACTCCTCTGAAGGATAGAAAGCTACTCTTATGCTGCCTGGCACCCAGTGATGATCAAAAAATACTTACAGTTAATAATTTACATGATTCACTTTTCTGAACTCTCTAAATTTTACTTCTATGTGCTCTGAATTTGAACTAGGTCTTTAGAGATCTTTTCACCCAATGATCCTTTGTGAAATTCTTCCCATTTTCAAAATTGTACATCAGAGAGTTGATTCTAGAACAAAACATCTTCCCAGTAAGGACATTGGGCATTTCTGCAGGAATTCCAACCCCAGAAAGCTCCACTTGTTTCTGCTGGTTTCTATCTATAGGTCTTATGAAGTGCACTTTTTGCACTAGTAGTTAGGAAGCTCAGATTCTTATTGTGAATTTTCCTTTGTTAAGGAAATGTTGCCTACTCCTGATGTATACTTACCTCACTACTGATAAATATTTAGCAACAATTCCATTGTATCTTATTTTATTTTTTCTACTTCTATTTAATTTCTACTCTGTTATTATATTATTTATCTTCTTACATATTATCTATATGTCTAATTTACACCTATTCAGTTTTTAGTTATTTATAAAAAGTGGCAATCAGATTTTTTAAATAGGA